>NC_056737.1:1798958782-1799088782 GCF_019279795.1 Protopterus annectens
TGGGCACACTGGGGCAATGCGGCAACTGCCTCATGTACACAGACAATCCTCTTCTCCTACCACCCAATACTACAACCTGCGAGAGATGCACTTACATAGCCAAACTGGAAGCAAAGCTCTCTCTGGCCAAGATTGTACTAGACAGTCAAGAGGAGAAGGTTAACACCTGCATCACACCTCAAGCAACTTGTAGCCCCTCAAAACCCACATCATCAACACCCACACATAGCAACACTAAACCCACATATGCAGAGGCCCTTAACATTAACCTGCCCAAACAACAAGGAACTCCGAAGCCGAAACGCATACAAACACCAGTCACAACCAAAGTGACACATAGGTCACAACACCAGTGTGCCATCCAATAACAGCCCCTAAGGCAAGACAATGTACCCAACACTTTAGTCAAAGGTGACTCTATATCCAGGCACACTGATGTCCCACTCACCAGATTGAACAAGGAGAAAATTACAGTCAGCTGCCTGTCGGGTGCCAGGATCCACCACATAACGCATGCACTCAAGTCACTCCACAACAAGTACAAATATGACTCTGTCATTGTCCATGCTGGAGTGAATGGCTTGAGACGTACCTCCCTGGACTACATGAAAAGAGATATGGAAGAGCTCTTGGATCATGTGACCCAGGCAGGTATGATGACCCTAGCCCTGAGTAGCATCCTGCCTTCACCAAGAATGATACCACAGTATAAGGACAAAATGATTGACTTCAACAATCGGCTAAGCTTCTGGTGTCATTCAAAGGGGATCCAGTGTTTGTCTGCCTGGGAAGACATGATCGACAAACCACGATGCTTTGCACCTGTCACCCCTGGGATTCAGGTTACTGGCTAAAGCTCTTGCCACCCCTATAGTGCCTTTTTTAGGCAAGGTTCAAAGGATAAAACCACCACCGTAACAAATAGAAGCAGGCAAAATCTGAAGGTAATTCTACTCAATGCTGGAAGTCTAAACCTCAAAATGCACTCTCTCGAGTCACTCCTAAAAATGGAGAACATCAATATCTGTGCAGTAACTGAGACCTGGTTCAAGGCTCCAGAGAGCACGCCTGCAATACCAGGCTACAATTCTTACCACACTTTTCGGCCACAAAACCAGGACTAAAACACTAAAGGTGGAGGAGTGTCCATATTCACCAAGGATATTCACACCTCCAGGCTAGTTGCCCAACACAATGCATCTGAAATTCTCCAGGTGCAACTAACACTAGGTAAGACTGCAATCCAAATTGTAGCTTGCTACAGATCCCTATCCATGCCCCAAGATTCTCACTATACCTTTCTAAACATACTGGAAAATAATAAGATACAACCAAACACCCTAATACTGGGTGATTTCAACTACCCTGCCATTAATTGGGAAAACTACTCAGGTACCAACTCCTTTTCCTAACGGTTCTTAGAATTCATAAATTCCAGAACCCTGGATCAACTAATCCATTATCCCACCAGGGGCTCCAATATCCTAGACCTGATCATTATCAACATGGGAGATAGATGCTCCACACCAGTGGTCACCCTCTCATTGGTCAGGTCTGACCATAAGCAAATCACCCTTGACATCCACATCCCACCCCCCCACCCCAGTAAGGAAACCTCCTTAAAAAACTTCTCCAAAGCCAACTTCAAGCTACTGAAGTCAGAAGTGACAAACTTCACAACACCCACGCAGACGGGATCTGGAAGTTCGACTGCAGAATCCTGCACTAAGGCACTGTACGAGCACATCCACTCGTGCATGAATCATGCCATTCCAAATAGATCCAAGATGCTCTTCTCCAAAAAAAGGAAGCCAATCTGGTGGTCCCCTGCTATAAACAAACTATACAATAGAACGAATAAACTCTTGCAAAAAGAGGAAAATCCCAGGATGCAAAAAACTCCCTCACCAGCCTCAGTAAGAAGCTGAGATCCCTCATAAAATCCTCAAAATCTAGTTACGAAAATAAAATCGCCAAAGATTCCAAAGACAACCACAAGGCATTCTATAGTTATGTCAAAAATCTAAATGGCAATGCTCAGATCTGCTCTGAGTTACAACAGAATGGCATTAAATATACTGATCCCAAGGATATTGCCAATATCCTGGCAGATCAATTTAGTGCCAACTTCACCCCACTCTCACCCCCTAAAGGGCCCATTTCAGTACCAAAAGATTGCCATATTCCGATAATCACGGCCACACAGGCAGAAACCGCACTCTCCAAAGCTAAGAATACAGCATCCATGGGACCAGAAGACATCCCAGGCTGTGTACTACATGGACTACAAAATGAACTGGCACCTCACCTAAGTGTCATGTTTAATCATAGCCTCACCTCAGGCTTCGTGCCCACTGAGTGGCGCACAGCTACAGTTATCCTGCTCCACAAGGGAGGATCCACCTTGGATCCCGGGAACTACCGTCCCATCAGTCTGACAAGCCTGATTTGCAAGGGCATGGAACACATTATCATGGAACTTATAAACAAAGACATTGGAAACCTTCAAACACTAGACCCCACCCAGTTTGGGTTTGTGAAGGGCCGATCTTGTCTCCTGAATCTGATTGACTTCTTCAAATCAGTCTCCAGAGCTGTGGACAAGGGTAAGGCAGTCCACACAGCCTATCTGGACCTCGCCAAGGCCTTTGACACCATCCCCCACTCTGGAATCATAGATAAACTTACTAAGCTTGGCATAAATCCCTACGTCACTCGATGGGTTGCTAACTGGCTTACTGACAGAACCCAGACAGTAAAAGTAGCCGACTCAAAATCCAGCTCCAGAGAAGTGACAAGTGGAGTACCTCAGGGTTCAGTCCTGGGACCACTCTTGTTTGGCATCTACTTCTCTGAAGTACAGGCCAACACTAAGGGACTCTGGCTAACAAAGTTTGCAGATGACTGCAAACTGGGAGCCATTATTGAATCCCCAAATGATGTGGATATTCTACAAAAGCGCCTTACAGAAACAGATGCCTGGTGTCAGAGCCATGGGCTCCAGCTTAATGCCAAGAAATGTATAGTTATCCCCTTTGGAAAAAAAAACATGTACCCATAAATTACTACTTAGGTGGCAGGACACTAAACATCGACAGTGTGATGAGAGACTTAGGGACACAGGTGGACAGTGGTCTCACTTTCGATAACCACATTGCCACAACAGTCAGGAAATCCTTCTATGTGGCACACCTCATCACTAAGGGCTTTTCATCCAGAAAAAAGGAGGTCATTGTCCCACTGTACTCATCCCTCATTAGACCAATTATAGAGTATAATGCCCCGTTTGGTATGTACCTCACAAGACATCCGCAACAGCTTGAAAGGCCACAGAAATACCTCACTAAAAGAATCACAGGCCTAAAGCAGATGCCATATACTGACCATCTAAAAAACCTCCATCTATACTCTGTGGCATATTGTCTACTCAGAGGTGATCTCTGCTTAACATACAAGGCCATGTCAAACCCTGAGCTGTTGGACATGCTCCACTTAAAGAAATCCCAATCCCTCAGAGCCACACACTCCAGGGATCTAAACCTTGTCATCACAATGAACAAAACATGCTGGAGGGATAGGTTTCTGACCCAGAGACTCCCCATACTCTGGAATAGACTGCCCATACATATCAAGCAAAGCACCTCTTTGGCCCTCTTCAAAACGAACCTTGATGATTGGATGGGAGATAGGAAATTCACCCCGGGGATCCTGTCAGTCGCCCTGCTAGACAGGGGCCTGGACAAGTAAATATTGTGGGAAGAAATATCCAGGGAATTGTTATGGCTAGGCTTGCATAGGCCCTAGGGCCGATAGCGTAGTACCAACCTATGAACCTATGAACCTATGAATTGAAAGTTGCTGTAAAACTATTAAAGTATTTTTTTGCAGGAGACTTAACACCCTCTTATACTCCGACTACTCATATATGCTAAATCCAACACCACTGTACCTTTGGGAAAGTGAGAACCCTCCAACAATCTGCAATCTCAGAATTAGTTTGTTTTGCTTTACTCTCATAATATGTACTTTTTAACATATGCCCCCCCAACCACAAATAAATAAAATAAAATAACGTACTGTCAAAACATGAAACCATAAAGGAGCTGCTTCAACAGACAATTAAAAAAGACAAACTTATTGAATAGGGACTCAGTTTAAATACACTTCTGTTTCTACTGATCTGCCTCACTTAAAATATAAAACATAAGTTAGCTATATTATGCATGCACACATAGATCGCCATGGTGAGGAATGCACAATATGCTTATTTTAATTTTTTTTTTAGTTTATTTCAACAGGGAGATGACTGCATGTTGACTAGAGACAATTATTTGCCCTCCAATTTAGGACTGATACTTCACTGTTAATGTTTTTATTTTCAACTGATTTTGTAATCACAGCATATTGGGTTTGCTTGAGCCGTTTGCTGCATGGATCTTTTTGCTATTGTAATTATTTTCACACTAGTAGAATAGCCAATTTAGCAAAGATCACTAGATTAGAAGTTTACCTTCTGGTCTGTGGTATAAAGTATTAGAATGGAGGAATTGTATACATTATAAACCTTTGATTATATATTATATAATACTGCATCTTTCAAATAATTAAGAAGTCCATGGATTTCCTTTGAGGGTAGCACTTAAATGCCCTTCCGTTATGCACAAAGTTTCCATTTATCAAAAATTCTGCAATGTAGAAAGAACTGAGAAGAAGAAACACATAATCAGTGTCATTGTGCTTGCCTCACACATTCATTTTTTATTATTGTTCCACATTTATATTCTTTTGGTATTCTTTGTCATCTTTTTTGATGTCTGACATATAAATTTATGACACATAGTTTGCTTTGAAGTCCATCTGTTAAAGATCCTGCAAATTAAAACAATACCGCATGCTTTTCACTGAAATGACATAGCTTATGAAGATTCGCCTTGTGGTCCAGCTTGATTTTTTTCTTGGCCAGTCATCAGAGGATTCTTCTCAACTAGAGTAACACAGAAAACAGAAACACCTGTAATTTTAATGTTTCTGTGGCATGGTTATTTCCTCAAGGAAACAGAGTTATGAAACAGAACACAAGCCAAATTTCTTAAATAATAAAGTATAATTCATAAAAATTGTATAATATTGGTTTAAGATATATTCATTAATATTATGCTTCATAACAAAACAGGTGTGCTGTCATTTGCAGGACAGTTTCACCCCAATACAGGGCATGTTACCCAGTCCTATGTTTTTATATATGTATATATATATATATATATATATATATATATATATATATATATATATATATATATATATATATGTGTGTGTGTGTGTGTGTGTGTGTGTGTGTGTGTGTGTGTGTGTATTTATGAAGCTATCCACAACCCCCAAACACACATAAACACCACAGTAACACTTTATGTAACTGTTATGCCTAAAGAGGGTCTGCCCTTACATGTGTTGCATTTACATCATATGCAATAACACAACAATGCTGCAAAGAAACATGTTTAAGTATTGATTGGCTACAATATGACATGGTGCCTCATAATAGAATTTCAGTGGATCCACTATGATTGCTCAAGCCTACATGCCTCAAAATACTTTTCCTGTGTGTTCACTAGAACAGCTTTTTTATGACTAACAATTTATCAGTTGTTTTAATCCAAACTAAATGCTACTCACACATACACACACATATACCTGCACCCCATGTGAAAATCTTCATACTCCACTTCTTTCTTCTAAAATATTCTAATCCCATTGTCACTCAGCAGTATGGGGAAGAGTGAAAATTTGAACAAAGAACGTGTAGTGATCCTTTCACAAATAGTGATCCCACTATGCCCAATAAATGACTATCAGCTTCTCACAATTGTCAGAAAAAACAATCCAATAAAAGTCACACAAGGAAATAAACCTTGATCAAGTATAGCTCACCGCTGTGAAACAGAATCCCCCCACAAAAAGTGCTTAGCACTGAGAACGACTTTTAAATTAGCAGTGACAGGGTTCTACCCAAGAACCTGTTGTTGTGGACCTCTACAGAAAGGTTACCATAGATACTAACTCCTTCAAGGTATAAACAATGAGCTATGGGCATGGGTTGGGGTTAACAATATCACAAGCACTAACAGCACATAATATTAAAGTAGAGGGTGGAATGGGACATGACATAGACATGAACACTTTGTACAGCTGGGGCCTTTCCACAGACATAAATGTTTTACTAGATATACACCTGGACCTTTAACAGTGGTTGTGGGTCTATCCTATACAAGACAACATTTAATATTTCATTCCTGCATCATGGAAGTCAGATGAGGTCCATATAGATCATATATTTCCAAATCAAAACTGTGGCAGTATAACTTAACCACAAGCAATAATTAAAACTGCACCTAATTAAGTTATGGGGCTAATGTTCTACTTTCACTGGATATAGTATTGTGCATAGGAGAGAGTCATAGTTTTAATTTACCTTTTCAGTGACAACATAATAGGTTTATAGGTTAGTACTAGGCTAACTGCCCTTGCGAGCCATTTTAAGCCTAGCCAATTACCCCCTCTGAGATTCAAACCCTGTACTTTGTGTTTGTAAGGCAAACACCTTAACCATTAGGCCACCCTCCCAACCCTAACAACGAGGAGTTTAAGTTATCAAGATTGCCTCTGCGGACTGGACAGATGAAGTGGAATGGGAGTCTCTCCTACAAACAAGCAGTAACATAAAACTCCAAGAGGGGTGTCATAGATATGAGCACTATCACAAAATTACAAAGGGAGAAGTAAGAGAGGGAATACTTTAAATGTGAGCATTACCTTACATGCATGTCTAAGAGATACGGGGGACTCTGCTTTAGACATGAGCATGTCGTTCTATTGACAGCTGTAACCAGACATAATCCCCACCTCACCAAACCCTTCAAGTATATTATCTCCCGCAAACTTTCTAATTTCTGCCCTGACTCTTTCATTGATCTACTTTCCAGAAATAACTGGTCTCACCTTAACACTCTCCACTTGGATGAAGCTGTCCACTCTTTCAATACCACGTTCCTCGATATTCATAACTCTCTAGCTCCCCTCTGCACTATTAGAATCAAATCCAACACAGCTCCATGGCTAACTCAATCAACCCAAAGCCTCATGAAAAACCATGATAGGATATGGAAAACATGGGCTAAAACCAAGACACCATCTCTTTTTCAGACCTATAAAGAACTAAGAAACAAAATCAAGAAAATCATCCATAAAGACAAACTAAACTTCTATGCACACCCTCCTTCTTCTTCTTTTGGCTTTTCCCGGTTAGGGGTCACCACAGCGGATCACCTGTTTCTATTTCTTCCTGTCCTCTGCATCTTGCTCTGTCACACCAACCACCTGCATGTCCTCTCTGACCACATCCATAAACCTTATCTAAGGCCTTCCTCTTTTACTCTTACCTGGCAGCTTCATCCTTAGCAGCCTTTTCCCAATATACCCAACATCCCTCAGCACATGTCCAAACCAATGCAATCTCACCTCTCTGGCTTCGTCTCCAAACTGTCCAACCTGGGCTGACCCTCTAATATACTTATTCCTAATCCTGTCTACCCTCATCACACCCAGTGCAAATCTTAACATCTTTAACTCTGCCACATCCAGCTCTGACTCCTGCCTTTTTTCAATGCCACTGTTTCCAACTCATATAACATAACTGGTCTCACTACCCTTTTGTAGACCTTCCCTTTCACTCTTACTGGTACTCGTCCATCACAAATTACTCCTGACACTCTTTGTCACCCACTCCACCCTGCCTATACTCTCTTCTTCACCTCTCTTCCACACTTGCCATTACTCTGAACTGTTGATCCCAAGTATTTAAACTCATCCAGCTTCGCCAACTCTACTCCCTGCATCCTCACCATTCCTCTATCCTCCCTTTCATTCACACACATATATTCCATCTTAGACCAGCTGACCTTCATTCCTCTCCTCTCTAGAGCATATCTCCACCTCTCCAAGATCTCCTCAACCTGTTCCCTACTCTCATTACATATCACAATGTAATCTGCAAACATCATAGTCCACGGGGACTCCTGTCTGATCTCGTCTGTCAACCTGTCCATCACCAGTGCAAATAAGAAAGGGCTCAGAGCTGATGCTTGGTGTAATCCCACCTCCACCTTAAACGCATCTGTCACTCCCACTGCAGATCTCACCACTGTCACACTACCCTTGTACATATCCTGTACCACTCTTACATACGTCTCTGCCAATCCCGACTTCCTCATACAATACCACAACTCCTCTCTAGGCACCCAGTCATATGCTTTCTCTAAGTCCACAAAGACACAATCCAACTCCTTCTGACCTTCTCTGTACTTCTCCATCAACACTCTCAGAGCAAACATCACATCTGTAGTGCTCTTTCCTGGCATGAAACCATACTGCTGATAACTAATCATCATCTCCCTTCTTAACCTAGCTTCCACTACTCTTTCCCATAATTTCCTGCTGTGACTGATCAGTTTTATCCCTCTGTAGTTACTACAGCTCTGCACATCACCCTTATTCTTAAAAATCGGTACCAGAACACTTTTTCTCCACTCCTCAGGCATCCTCTCACTTTCCAAGATTTCATTAAACAATCTGGTTAAAAATTCCACTGCCATTTCTCCTAAACACCTTCAGGCTTCCACGGGTATGTCATCTGTACCAACAGCCTTTCCATTCTTTATCCTCTTCATAGCTATCCTTACTTCCACCTTGCTAATCCATTGCAATTCCTGATTCACTATCCCCACATCATCCAGCCTTCTCTCTCTCTCTCTCATTCTCTTCATTCATCAGCCTCTCAAAGTACTCCTTCCATCTGTTCAACACATTCTCCTCACTAGTGAGTACGTTTCCCTCATTATCCTTTATCACCCTTACCTGATGCACATCTTTCTTAGCTCAGTTCCTCTGTCTAGCCAATTTCTCCCTCCTTAGTGTCCAACCTTTCATACAACTCTCTATACATCTTATCCTTAGCCTTTGCCACCTCTCTCTTTACCATGCACCTCATCTCCTTATACTCCTGTCTACTTTCTTCATTTCTCTGACAATCCCACTTCTTCTTCGCTAGCCTCTTTCTCTGTATACTCTTCTGTACTTCCTCATTCCACCACCAGGTCTCCTTGTCCTCCTTCCTCTGTCCAGATGTCACACCAAGCACCTTTCTAGCAGTCTCCCTTACTAGCTCTGCTGTAGTTACCCAGCTATTTGGTAATACTTCACTGCTACCCAGTGCCTGTCTTAACTCTTCCCTGAACTCCACGTCACAATCACCCTTTTTCAATTTCCAACATTTGATCCTTGTTGCTGCCCTCACACTCCTCCTCCTCTTCTTGGTAACAAATGTTATTCTACAGACCACCATTCTATGCTGCCGAACTACACTTTCCCCTGTCACCACTTTACAGTCTCCAATCTCCTTCAAACTGGCCCTCCTGCATAGGATATAATCCACCTGTGTGCATCTCCCTCCACTCTTGTATGTCACCCTATGCTCCTCCTTCTTGTTAAAATACGTATTCACCACAGCCATGTCCATCCTTTTTGCAAAATCCACTACCATCTGACCTGAATTCCTTTCCTTAACACCATACCTACCCATCACTTCCTCATCCTCTCTGTTCCCTTCACCAACATGCCCATTGAAATCTGCTCCGATCACCACTCTCTCACCCTTGGGTACAGTCATCACCAACTCATCCAACTCACTTCAAAATTTTTCTTTCTCATCCATCGCACAACCAACTTGCAGAGCATATGCACTAACAACATTCATCATTACACCATCAATTTCCAGCTTCATAAACATCACTCTATCCGACACTTTTTTCACCTCCAAAACATCCTTGGTATACCATATCTTCAGGATAACACCTACTCCATTTCTCCTCCCATCCACACCATGATAGAACAATTTGAACCCATCTCCAATACACCTGGCCTTACTTCCCTTCCACCTGTTCTCTTGTGCACACAATATATCAACCTTCCTTCTGTCCATCATATCAGCTAGCTCTCTCCCTATACCAGTCATTCTGCCAACATTCAAAGTTACTACCCTCACTATCACACTCCTAACCTTTCTCCTCTCTTCGTGCCTTTGGGCATGCCTTCCCCTTCTTCTTCTCCTTCTCCGCTGTCAGCCAACATAGCCCAATTTCTACCAGCACCCTATCGGCTAACAGTACTAGTGACAGTCTTTGTTAACCCAGGCCTCGAACAATCTGGTATATAAAACTGTATTGGTTTCCACATATCTCATTTGGCAGATGTTTTATGCCGGATGTCCTTCCTGATGCAACCCTTCCCATTTATCCGGGCTTGGGACCGGCACAAAAAAAATGCACTGGCTTGTGCATCCCCAGTGGCTGGGTTTCTATGCACACCCTCCTACTACCCTAAAATCAGAGCCCCAAAATTTTGGAATTCTATCAATCATATCCTTCATCCTGGAAACCCTTCCCCTCCTAACCCTTGTCCAAATGAAACCCCAGCAGATACTGCCATTACATTTTACAATCACTTTGTTGATTCCATAACCACCTTAATGAATTCACTCTCCCACAGTAACAATGTTAATACCCCCACTAATTTAACTTCCCTTCTCACTTCTTCTAATTATTTCTCACTTAAAGCTGTATCAACTAAGTATATAAAATCCTTACTCTCCAAACTTTAACCCTGCTCCCCCTCAACAGACAATTTACCCTCCTGTTTCCTTAAGATTGCCTCAAAACCCCTGGCCTATCCTGTGTCAGTTTTGATCAACTGCTCTATTTCTGAATCATATGTACCCTCTTTATTGAAACAATTCTTTACTTTACCCATTCAAAAAAGTGACAATTTATCAGACATATCAAAGTTCAGACCAATCTGTATACTATTTCTTCTCTCTAAAATATTAGAGAAATGCATTCACAAGCAGATAATGCAGTATCTTCACCAAGAAAACCTTCTTACACACACACACAACATGGTTTCCGTCCTAATCATAGTACAAAAACTGCACTAATATCCTTCATCAACACAGTATCTCTTGTTCATGACAGTAAACTTGTCTCATGCCTGTTGCTCGACCTTTCTAAAGCTTTTGGCACTGTCTCCCACCCTCTCCTCCTGGAAAAAAATTACTTATCTAAACTTCTCCCCTCCTACCATTTCCTGGTTCTCCAGCTATCTCTCTAACTGCCAGCAATCAGTAAAATGGCTCTCTGCTCTATCACCTCCCCTCACTGTACAAATGGTTGTCCCCCAGGGATCTATCCTTAGACCACTGCTCTTCAATATTTTCACAAACTTACTATATACCTCTTGTCCCCAGTCATCACTTGTGCAATATGCTGATGACTCTACTGTCATCACCATTGCAGACAACCTCCACTCTGCTACCCAAGCATACTTCAACACCATTGAGACTTGGCTTAATGACAACAAATTAATTCTAAATCCAAAGAAAACCAAGCTCCTACTCTTTCTCCCCAAAAAACACACCAATCTTAAGACTACATTTAACATTTTATCAAGCAACAACACCATCATCACAGCTGAACTCAGTACTAAATTGCTTGGAGTCACTATAGAAGATCAACTTAAGTTTAATCTACGTGTCACAAACAGGATAATAAAAAACACACCAGAAACTTGGGCACCTCTACCGTAATAAGAAATACTTAACTAACACAGCCAAAATTTCTCTCTCCCATGCTTTTTTACTTCCCACACTTCTATACTCCTGTCACATATTCACTAACCTAAACTCTACACTCATTTCAAGACTTGAATCTGCCTGTAATAAGGTGGCCAGATTCACAGCCAACCAATCCTACAAGTCTCATCACTGCTTATCACTTACGCAACTGGACTGGCTCGAGTTCCCTCACCTGCTACTACTTTATCAGCTGCAAATTATCCACTCCATCCTGTACCTGCCCTCATACTGCCCCAGCCTCTCTACTATTATATCTAAATACTCCCTAGCTAGGTCACTTCGTAGCTCAGATCAAGGACTATTACAGATTTATAAACCCAAAACTAAAATAGCATGTCTACTCTATAACTACAACCCAGCCACTTATTGGAACCAACTACCCTTGAAATAAAGTCCCTTGACCATATCAAGCAATTCAAATTAGCCACCCGCTACCTCAAAACAAAACACGCACAACACATAGCCCACAAAGTCAGTGTGCCAAGCAGCCACAGCCCTTAAGGCTGAATAACACACCTGATACTCTTGTAATAGGTGACTCTATTGTCAGACACACTGACGTCCCGCTCACCAGGCTGAATAAAGAGAAGGTCACGGTGAGCTGCCTGTCGGGTGCTAGGATCTGCCACATAACACAAGCACTCAGGTCACTCCAAAGCAAATACAAATATGACTCAGTCATTGTACATGCTGGTGTGAATGACCTGAGGCGTACCTCCCTGGACTACATGAAAAGAGACATAGAGGAGCTCTCTGATCATGTAGCCCAGGCTGGTATGACCCTGACCTTGAGCAGCATCTTACCCTCACCTAGAATGATGCCACAGTACAAAGACAAAATGATTGATTTTAACAATTGGCTAAAATTTTGGTGTCATTCAAAGGGGATCCAGTGTCTGTCAGCCTGGGATGACATGCTCGACAAGCCACGTTGCTTCGCTAGGGATGGCTTGCACCTGTCACCACTGGGCTTTCGGATATTGGCAAAGGCTCTTGCCACCCCCATAGTGCCATTTTAGGCAAGGCTCAAAAGTCAAACCCACCCCCATAGACAGCACAAGAAACAAGAAACTAAGGGTAATGCTGCTTAACGCCAGAAGTCTTAACCTCAAGATGCATGCACTTGAAGCTCTCCTCAGTATGGAGAACATCGATATCCATGCAGTGACAGAAACCTGGTTCAAGGCTCCAGAGAGCACCCCAGCACTACCAGGCTATACCTCATATCATGCTTTTCGCCCCAAAACCTGGACCGAACCACAAAGGAGGGGTTTCCATATTTATAAAGGATATCCACACCTCCAGGTTAGTGGCATTGCACGAAGTATCGGAGACCATCCATGTGCAACTAACAGTGGGCAAGACTGCTTTTCAGTTTATAGCATCCTACAGACCACCCTCTCAAAGTCAGGAATCCCACTCGGCTTTCCTGAAAACACTGGAGAACATGAAGATCTCTCTGAACACCATTATATTGGGTGACTTCAACTACCCAAACATTGACTGGGAGCACTACTCAAGCCCCAGCACCTTAGCCCAAAGGTTCCTGGAAATTATAAACTCAAATGCTATGGAACAACTAGTCACCACTCCCACAAGAGGGGACAACATACTAGACCTGATCATTACCAACATGGGGACTCTATGCTCCACACCAGAAGTATATCCCTCATTGGTAAGATCAGACCATAAATTAATTTCACTGGATGTCCACATCCCGACCCCACCCCAGCCCAGAAAACCACAGTGAAAAACTTCTCAAAGCGAACTTCTCACTTCTCAAAACCGAAGTGGAATCCTTCAAGGCCCCAGGGCCAGTGGAAACTACGGCCCAAACTGCAGAATCCTATATAAACGCATTCTACAGACATCTCCAGGAATGCATGGATCATGCTATCCCAAACAAAACCAAGACCCAATCATCCAAAGGCAGGCGTCCAGTCTGGTGGACCCCTGCCATAAATAAAGTGTACAACAGAAGAAAGAAGCTACTACATGATAGAGCAAAATCCCTAATAGGGAAGGCATCTCTGATCAGTACTAGCAAAAAATTACGATCCCTCATAAAATCCTCCAAGGCCAGCTTCGAGAGAAAAATTGCACAGGACACCAAGGACAATCATAAGGCTTTTTTCAGTTATGTTAGGAACCTGGGATGCAACTCAAAAACTTGTTCTGAGTTGATTCTAAATGACAAAAATACACTGAACCCACAGACATTGCCAATATCCTGGCAGACAGGTTCAGTGCAAACTTCTCCACCCCCCCAAAAAGTATCTATCCTGGCAGAGGGCTGCCTCCCAAACATCTCTGATGCTCAGGTGAAGGCTGCCCTCTCCAAAGCAAAAATCACTGCTTCCATGGGACCAGATGGTGTTCCAAGAGGAAATAATCCCTCAAATAAAACAGCAATACAATCTCAGCCTCACTACAGGATATGTGCCCATAGAATGGCGTACAGCAACAGTGGTCCCACTCCACAAAGGTGGAGCCTCTACGGACCCTGGAAACTATCACCCCATAAGCCTGACTAGCTTAGTCTGCAAGGCTATGGAGAGGATCATCATGGAGCTCATAAACAAAGACATTGGGGACCTACAGACACTAGATCCTACCCAGTAAGGCTTTGTCAAGGGCAGATCCTGCCTTTTGAACCTGGTTGACTTCTTCGAAACAGTCACCAAAGCCATAGATGAAGGGAAGGTAGTCCACACAGCCTATCTGGACCTTGCAAAGGCATTTGACACAATACCCCACTCGGGCATCATAGATAAGCTGTCCAGCTTAAATATAAACCCCTATGTCACAAGATGGGTCACAAACTGGCTCAAAGACAGAACCCACAGAGTGAGAATTGCTGGAGCCCTTGAAACTGGTCACAAGTGGCATCCCACAGGGTTCTGTCCTGGGACCACTCTTGTTCGGTATATACTTTTCTGAGGTACAGGCAAATGTGGGAGGACTATGGCTCACCAAGTTCATGAGCGACTGCAAACTGGGCGCCATAATCGACTCTCCAGCTGACACAAACATCCTTCAAAAAGGTCTCACAGAGACAGATAACTGGTGCCAGTGCCATGGTTTAAAGCTAAATGCCAAAAAATGTATAGTCATACCCTTTGGCAAAAACAATGTGCCCACAAATTATCACATAGGTGGAAACCCATTAAGTACAGAGAAAGTTATTAGGGACCTGGGGACCCAAGTTGATAGCAATCTCTCCTTTGAAAACCACATTGCCAAAGTGGTTAGAAAGACCTTCTACATAGCCCACCTCATCACGAAGGGTTTCACATCTAGATCAACAGAGGTAATCGTGCCTTTATTCATCCCTCATCAGGCCCATCATAGAATACAATGCCCCTTTTGGGATGTACCTTACCCGACACCTGCAGCAATTAGAAAGACCCCAAAAGTATCTCACCAAGAGGATCAAGGGTCTCAAACAGATGCCATATGCTGCTTGGTTAAAAACTCCAGCTCTACTCAGTTGCATACCGCCTACTTGAGGCGATCTATGCCTGACATACAAAGCTATGTCAAATCCAGAATTAATGGACATGCTCCACCTCAGTAAATCTAAATCCCTTAGAGCCACACACTCGAGGGACTTGAACCTCAGCACAGAAATAAATAGAACTTGCTGGAGGGACAGGTTCATAACCCAGAGGCTCCCTTCGCTCTGGAATAGAATTCCAGTTCATGTGAGGCAGAGCACCTCACTGAATCTCTTCAAGAAGAATCTCGATAGGTGGATGGGGGATCGTAGGTTTGTCCCAGGGACTACTCCCGTGTCACTATTAGACAGAGGCACAGTAAACTAAACCTTAAAAAGGGCACAGTATACTCAAATCAAGGGGTGGCGTAAGCTATACAGAATCGGGCTAGGCTTATAATTGCCCCAGGGCAGATAGCCTAGTATGAACCTATGAACCTATGAACCTATGAACCTATGAAAATACCTAACAATAAAATGGTCCTGCCAATGTTGTCATTCCCCCTGAAACTACTACCCTTACACCTATACTCCTCCTTTCCCCAAGTTTACTTCTAACAATGTGCTCCCTCCACTTCCTTCCTTCTGTCTACTCTTTCTTTTTTCCTCCCTCTCCTATATTTGTCTACCTTATCTAAACTATATTCACGCTGTTTCCCATTAAATCTTCTACTTCCACCTGTCTGTCATCTTGGACATCACCTCTTTACTTCCCTATATCTACATTCCTACTTATGTATACAACCTCTCTAAACCTATCTACAATAACTCAGGAATGTTAATTTACTATGCCATTACAACCCAGTTGTAAACTTTGCTGAAAGTAACTGATTCTTTGTTAGATTTTATTAAACTGCAGAGCCTCTCTCCATCCAACTATTGCATATTTTCTGTCTATACCTAAAACCAATCATGTGCTCTTTAATCATTTCTGGTGCTATTGTAACCTGACAGTAACTTTTTTACTGACTGTAATTGAACTTTGTTAAATTTTATTCACTGAGGAGCTTTTCTCCCCGGGTCTCTGCTGAAAATGAGTCAAAAGCTCAGTCAGACTAACACAGTTAACAAATGTAAAATAAATAAATAAATAATACAGAGCCCATTGATTATTATACAGAGCCCATATATAATTATACAGAGCCCTTTGATAATTCTACAGAGCCTATTGATAATTATACAGAGCCCATATATAATTCTACAGAGGCCTTTGATAATTATACAGAGCCTATTGATAATTATACAGAGCCCATATATAATTCTATAGAGCCCTTTGATAATTATACAGAACCCATTATTGATAATTATACAGAGCCCATATACAATTCTACAGATGCCTTTGATAATTATATACAGCCCATTCATAATTATACAGAGTGCATTGATAATTATACAGAACCAATATATAATTATACAGAGACCATATATAATTCTACAGAGCCCTTTGATTATTATACAGATCCCACTGATAATTATACAGTGCCCATTGGTAATTATACAGAACTCATTATAATTATACAGAACCCATATATAATTATACAGAGCCCATTGATAATTATACAGAGCCCATATATAATTATACAGAACCCACTGATTATTATACAGAGCCCACTGATAATTATACAGAGCCCATTGATAATTATACAGAACCCATTATAATTATACAGAACCCATATATAATTATACAGCACCCATTGATAATTATACAGAACCCATTATAATTATACAGAACCCATATATAATTATACAGAGCCCATATATAATTATACAGAACCCATATATAATTATACAGAGCCCATTGATAATTGTACAGAGCCCATATATAATTATACAGAACCCACTGATTATTATACAGAGCCCACTGATAATTATAGTAGTAGTGAACAGGTTAGCAACCACCCCCACTTTAAAATCACACCCACAATTGCTTTAAATGTATTACTTAGCAGATCTTTTATACCCGTTGTCTGTTTAAATAGTCTAAATTAAGATTTAACCTACCAGCTCATTGGGTAACCTTACCCTGCTAAGAGACAGTGAAACCTTCTGTTCCTGCACCTCTCTGTACTAGTTCACCTGAATCCACCCAGCTGGACGCCTAAGGAAAATAGTCTAAATTAAGATTTAACCTACCAGCTCACTGGGAAACCTTACCTTGCTAAGAGACAGTGAAACCTTCTGTTCCTGCACCTCTCTGTACTAGTTCACCTGAATCCACCCAGCTGGACGCCTAAGGAAAATAGTCTAAATTAAGATTTAACCTACCAGCTCATTAGGAAACCTTACCCTGCTAAGAGACAGTGAAATCTTCTGTTCCCGCACCTCTCTGTACTAGTTCACCTGAATCCACCCAGCTGGATGCCTAAGGAAAATAGTCTAAATTAAGATTTAACCTACCAGCTCATTGGGAAATCTTACTCTGCTAAGAGACAGTGAAAGTATGTGCTATTATAGCTTCTAGTAAATTGTAGGAATAATATGTTGTTATACATACTGCTAGGTAGGCAAGCCTTACAGTCAGGTAAACCAGCAGCCAACCCCCCCCCCCCCCATATTTAACATTTTAAATAAATCATACCTCTAGCTCATACCTTCTTTATCTCTACTTGTTTTATCTCCCCCTCCTCCCTGGTCTGACATCCCCTTTAGGAGACCTTTTCTTCTGCATTAAAATAACTGACCACTAGGTGTTGCCTCTATATTAGCTTCTGAATATTAGTTTTCTTCTCACTTGCTTATCTATATCTCCCTAACTCTCTTCCCAGTTTTTCTTCTGACTCACTGTTTTACCATCTCTCCCTCAACCTAAACTATCTCTAGTCACACTCTACTCCTTATACAATATACCTCTATTCCCTTTCAGCCCCTTAACACTCCTCTATATTCTCTTACCTTCAGATTTACCTGCAGAATTTCATACTTCACTGATTGTCATCCTTGACAATCTACTCTCGTGTCTCTTCCCACTCCATTCGCCCTGCGGGCTCACTCCACTCCCCTACCCTGCCCCCAATTCCCACATGCCTGCAGTGCGCCTACATTTAATCCTCTATAGCCACACCCACATCAAATTCTCTCCAATCAAGCTACTCACATCATTAACACCCCAAGCCTCATTATCTCAACACATCCTCTGTTACCTCTCCTCTTCTCCCTCCTTGTTACAACACCCTACCTATTGACAACTCTCCTAACCTGCTCACAAGACTCTACCATCTATTTTCTCCCACTTCTCAAACTGATATAATGCCTACTTCAATTATCCCACACCAATTACAAGTATTTTTCTTAATCTCTCTCATACCTCTTCTAACCACTGCCTATCTCTTAACCTCCTATGAACAATCACTATACTCTACTCTTCTCTTCCCTGCCAAACACACTTCCACACCACCATTAACTAACTATCCCAACCTCCTTAACTTTATATCCAAACCCACCTACCTACTAGCCAAATATCATAGACTAGCTCACTTTAAGTATACTAACCATAATGCTAAAAAATTAATAGACTATTATTGTAACCCTCTCATCCCTAAACACACAACACTCCTCCTCTCCCTACTAGATGAGGACATTCACCCTAACCCTGGCCCAAACCATAACCTTAACTCTACAAACAGCAACCCAAATAAAACTAGTACCCTAACACCTATCAAATCTTCTAACTCACTCTCTATAGCTCACCTCAATATACGCAGCATCTGCAATAAAATTACTCAACTTCATGCCCTTTTAGATGTCCACCTATTTGATATCCTATGCCTATCTGAAACTTGGCTAAAACCTACTGTTAAGGACAATGAAGTCACCCCAACAGGCTACAATATCATTAGACTAGACCGCACAGCCAAAAAGGGAGGAGGAGTAGCAATCCTCTATAAAGCAGAGCTACAAGTTAGCACTGTAAATCTTAACCCACCTTCAGACAATAGTACTGAAATACTTATCACTAAATTTCAAATGAACACACATAAGGCTATTAATATTATCTGTATATACCTTCCTCCAGGAAATAATATCAGTACACTCGAGAATATCCTTAACTGGCGTTCCATAAATTTGCCACAAGAAACCATAGTCCTAGGAGACTTTAATATAGACTGGAATATCTGTAGTACTACACACCCAACCACCCATATCAACCTATATGGCTTCTCACAAACTATTGACTCCCCTACCAGAACTAACAAACCCAACAACAAAGAAAGTACCTTGGACTGGATACTTACTAATAGTCCCCATCAAGCATACAAAGCAGGAACCCTCCCAGTTGACCTAAGTGACCATTCACTAACCTATATTATCAGACATAAAGCCAACCTAACTTTCCCTTTCTCATACAGAACACTACGCACCAAAAAGCAATTTAACCCGGAACTTTTCCAAACTGAACTCAAACAATGTAATTGGTCACCGTTAAAATCTCTCCTAATCAATGAAGAAGTAGATTACTTCAATTCTATTTTCCTAACCATCCTGGACCATCACGCCCCATCACGCTCTGTTAGAAATAAAACAAAACCAGCCCCTTGACTCACTAACAATAATAGGCAAAAAATCCTAATTAGAAACAAATCCTGGGCAAAATGGCATTCTACTAAAAATCCTTCAGATCACCAAATCTTTAGACAACATAGAAATATTACAAAAAAATCCATCCTGTTAGACAAAAAGAACTTCTACCTACAGCACTCCTACCATAAGGAACCACAAAAGTGTTCGACTAGCATTAACAAACTTCTATACCTAGGTCAATCAATCACTCCCGACCCACTTGGCTCCAACCCTAACAATCCCTCTCAAACTGCTAATGCCTTCAATTCTTTCTTTACAGATGCTATCCAAAATCTTGCTAGCCATCTATCTCCTGATACCTCAAATCTGCCTACTTCTACCACTAACCTACCCCCATTTTATATACAACCAGTACCTACTTCCTTCATTTGCTGCCTTCTCTAAAGACTAAAACCTACCACCCCATCGGCAGACCAACTCCCAGCAGAATTCCTACAAAAAGGAGCTAAAGCCATTGCTTACCCCATTTCCATTCTGATCAACAGAACCATAAGTGAAGGAACTATCCCATCCATCTGGAAGATTTCCCATATCATCCCACTACATAAAGGGGAACACTCCAATGGCTACTCTAACTTTCATCCTATAGCTCTGCTATCCCCTCTTGCACAAATAATGGAAAAATGCATCCATAAGCAACTACTAAACCACCTTTTCCATAACAACTTACTTGCCAACTGTCAACATGGATTCAGACCTTTCCACAGTACTACCACTGCCTTACTATCCTTCACAGACAGCATCAATAAAAACCGTAATAATAATATTCTTTCCTCTGCAGTCTTCATTGATTTATCTAAAGCCTTTGATATGGTTAATCACCAACTCTTCCTACACATACTGAAATCCCTTTCACTTAATCCCCTAGCCATAAAGTGGTTCAAATCTTACCCTGAAAACCGGCAACAGGCTGTACTCTGGCAAAATAAACTCTCTAATAACCTTCCTATTTCCCTCGGTGTTCCACAGGGCTCCATTTTAGGCCCACTCCTATTTTCCATTTATATTAATGACCTTCAATCAGCAATCCCACACACCATCTGCATTCAATATGCAGATGACTCTACTATTATCTGTACAGCCACCTCTCAAACTGAACTTAAATCTCTTACCCAAAAAGCTTTCAACACTGTAGAACAATGGTTCTCAAACCGATGCCTCCTCCTTAACCCAAAAAAAATAAACTGTTACTCTTTACACCAACCCGAAACTCCACCCCTATTCATCTCACACTCACATCTAATGATGCTACTGTTATTTCCCCCAACACAACCACTAAACTCCTAGGAATAACAATAGACAACAACCTCAACTTTGATAGTCATATAAACAGCACAATAAGATCAGTGAACAAAAAACTGGGATCCCTTTATAGAATCAAGCCCTTTCTTACACCAGTGGCTAGGACCACTATAGCCAGAACCCACTTAATTTCAACTCTACTCTACGATTCCCCTATATATACTAACCTTTCAAAAAATAACCTCAACAAACTGGCAACATCCTATAATAATATTGCTAGATTTGCAACAGGCTCTCCCTTCAGAACTCATCACTGTCTAAACCTAAAACAACTAGACTGGCTAGAATTTCTTAACCATCTTCAATTTCTCCAGCTTGCCATTATCCATAAGACCCTGCATCAACCCAACAACACTCCAATACTCTCTACCATCATTACACCTTACAAAAATCTCAAGAACTTACGCTCCTCAAACAAACTGCTGATCAACACTTCTAGATCCAATAACTCATCAGGTGACTCCCTGTACTCTAACTCTGTAGGAAAGCTATGGAATTTACTACCTACTGAACTTACAACTCAAATTTCTCTTTCACTCTTTAAAAAGAAACTAAAGCTATTTCTTAAGACACACTGGCTATGCACCTGTACTAACCCTGACTAACTTCCTTCCTTTTAAACTAATAATTACTCTGAAACTCATAATACTACCCTAGAGCAGCAAAATACCATATAATTGCAAATAAAATTTATGTATATACTGCATATTGACCATCTCTTGTACATCATCCATTGATGCTTACTGCTAATGTTATCCTCACTGACTACTGTATTTGAATACATATAAAAAAAAAATTATGCTTTTATACAATTGTATCTTCTAGTTTGATCTGTTATGACTTTTGTATTTTTTAATTGAATCTATTATGACTTTTATATTTCTTTTTATGTCTTTCTTGGAGCTTTTCTCCCTGGTCCTCTACTGAAAATGGACATGTATCCAGCTAGACTAGCCCGGTTAACAAATGTAAAATAAAATAAAAAATAAATAAATAATAAATTATACAGCACCCATTGATAATTATACAGAACCCATTATAATTATACAGAACCCATATATAATTACACAGAGCCCACTGATAATTATACAGAAACCATTATAATTATACAGAACCCATATATAATTATACAGAGCCCAATATAATTATACAGAGCCCAATATAATTATACAGAGCCCACTGATTATTATGCAGAGCTCACTGATAATTATACAGCGCCCATTGATAATTATACAGAACCCATTATAATTATACAGAACCCATATATAATTATACAGAACCCATATATAATTACACAGAGCCCACTGATAATTATACAGAACCCATTATAATTATACAGAGCCGATATATAATTACACAGAGCCCACTGATAATTATACAGAAACCATTATAATTATACAGAACCCATATATAATTATACAGAGCCCAATATAATTATACAGAGCCCACTGATTATTATACAGAGCTCACTGATAATTATACAGCGCCCATTGATAATTATACAGAACCCATATATAATTATACAGAACCCATATATAATTATACAGAACCCACTGATAATTATACAGAGCCCATTCATTTCTCTGCTCATTTGCTAACTATTTCAATATGTTCATTTACAAACCATTTTAATATGTTGCTCCATATTAACATTTGAGGACATTTAAGTTCTATTACTCCATCCTTTTTGAACATTGAAGTGTAGTGTTTGTTTACAGAATCTTCTCACTTGACCTTATTTAAATATGTATTGCTTTAAAATATATATCAGAGAACATATTTTGCAAACTGGTTCTCCTTCTCTGTACCATTTCCTGCATATTATCTATTTACTTTGCTGTAATTTTGGAGACATACCAGATGAATCACTGTTTCAGAGTGTTTATTACAAAAGCAATCACTGCCAGGAAAGTGGGAGTATAGACTATAAATCACTTTCTAAAGCAAGAGGGAAATAAAGTTATACTGCTCTCTTTGATAATGAGGGACAAGTTGGCTTTCTTTCAAAAACTCTTCAGCATTTTCCCAGTTAGCAAGCATTATTCTTACTGAGATAAAATGTAAAAAAGGACAAGAGGATGACATAATCTAGAGCTTCCCAGCATTAAAAAAGGAGCAGAGAGAATAACATATTATCACTCTATATTGTGACACTGTCTTTTAGAGTACGGGTCAGCTGGTTCTAATATTTATTTTATTGTATGTACTAATATGATAATGAGCAACTAAACAGATTATGCAGCAGTGCTGAATGGTCTGTTGTCAATGAGTAACTGCACTGCTTGTTTCGCTATAGCAGCACAGTTTTTCAAAAATCTCTATGGTGCTTAGATTACATGTGCACACTACTATCCAGGTAAAGGAAAGTAGATGTATGTGGCACCTATGCTGTTATACAGAACAGCATCGAGCTTCTCTGCTTCCTTCACATCTGGATCAGAACACATAAGGCATGCACAGCTGTCCAAGGTAGTAGCTGTGTCAGCAGTACAAAGGTTTTTGCATAGTGTATTACTGTAAAGATTGGCAAACCTGCTTCATGCTTATATCTTTTCAATTCGTCTATATTACAGCTCTAATCTCCATCCAGTGTGACCCTCTGTTTTCAGTTGTATTCCCTTCTGACCCTTCTCCATGATGCATACTCCATGACATTTGTTTGCTATTCTTTAGCCACAGTCTTTTCTTTCTGTCACAAGTATTGCAGTCTGTCATGGTACTGAACTTGTTCAGCTTGTCACCTCACACTTGCCTTTTCTTGTTTATTTTCTATCCTCCTTGGACTCTCTTCACAGATAAGCTCACATATTGTTTTAAATGTATTAATTTTACTCCTGTGATATAGAGACTAGTAAAATGTCTATTTTTAGCAGGGGTAATATGCTTTGGATTGCTGCACCTCATTTTTAAAGAAGGAAGGTGTGCCCCCCTACATAATAGTGGAAAGACAGTATAATGTAACCCCTTCAGAATAAAGAAAAGATGACTCCCTGCCTGCTGTAATGTAAATGCTGAACATTACTTGAAGGAGTTGGAAGGTGATTAAAGGAACAAGATTGTTTTACACTGCTCCTTCAGCTGTCCTTCTGTATTAGCTGTAGTACTTTCACATAGGATCTCAACACATTTCAGTTTTCCCATCTCTGTGTTTTGGTTTCTAATCCCTGTATAGCACCCTAGCTGTCCCTTATTGGGGAGTTAAACTATTTCTTCTTCCCACTCAACTTTTCCCTTCTTACTGGATTTGTATACTTTGAGAGGAAGGCTAAGCATGCATTTTTCTCTTTGCAGGCAAACTAACTGGGTCTTCTTTACCATGTGAGTCCCTCTTCTTGTATGGGTGACATTGTTTCTTCTTCTTTTTCTTTTTCTTTGCTAAGCTGATCACAACCTGGCTCTTGACTGTGGCTTGTCTAAGCTCCCAATATTCTGCTCAATGATTATTTTGGTAGCCAAACAGTTTTGATTCACTCTCCACTTAACACTCATTCCCACACAGTCCCATATCATTGCATTTGCATTTAATTAAGCCATTTACTCTAATTAGTACAACAGTCATTAACCTCTGTATCATATTTCCTCATTAACATTTCTTATCACTTCTCTTCAATATCACCCAGATCTGACAAACCAACCATTTATCATATCTTAAACCACACATTAATTACATCCCTTCCCTTTCATCCCTGACAGATTCTCTGTACACTGCTATATCACCTAAGCTACACTTCTGTTTTTCTCCTTTTTTCCTTACAGTAAAACATACTCATTTATGGTTACCCCCCATTTTGCCAGCTATTCATACAATATGACTCACAACATTCAAAAACAAACAAACAAAAAAAAACTTCAGTCAGCTTTTTATAAAGTTGACCCTTAAAAACGCTTGTGTACTTATATTAAAAACACACTGCAGAGCCCCTCCATAAGCACTACGTCTCACATAATATATCTCCATAATGAGATTACTAAAACTCTATCTCTTTCCTGTTACCTATTAATTTCCTTTGCCATTGCATCAATTTGTCTATCAGACACTCTCTCTACTTCCATTCCCACATGCTAAGTTACATACACCTTCTCCTGTACACTGTATAAGGACTACACCAAACTGATAACTTACACCTGCAGGACAATACATCATACAAACCTACCTTTTACAATTTACCAATACCCCTATTTATAATTTGACTGACTATCTAGCTGAACTTTACTACTTCACCCATAAATTAATACTTTTTAGGACATTCGCCTTGTCCCAGGTTCACACATCCAAAGCAATGTACCTCATATTACCACAAACGTCACTAGTTTTAATAAATTCCCAAAAAATGCCTGCCTCAGTGTATGTATCATAACTAATAAATGGTGTGGATTAATAATGAATGGACTACAATGGAAAGCCAGACCACCATGGAGCAGCATCACATAGCATCTATTTCTGAAACATGAACATAGCTGGCTTCTACCATCACATGATATTCACGCCAATTATAACACAGTCCTTGACAATGCAGCAGGATACAGAGTGGGTGATAGCACTAATGAAGCACTGTCCTTCAGCTTGCATTGATATCTTAACAAAGCAAGCCCCCTGGATGATAACATTCCCAAGTGGAAACTTATTCACATCACAACTGGTGGGCACATACATCTTCATATTTTATCTTCATCCTTAATCTCTAGCCAGTTGAAAACCTATTCCAGACATATCCCACAAAGATATTTCCAAGGGCTGGATCATCCTAGGAGAAGTTAATTCCCAGATAAAGGTCAAGTAGACAAAATGTTAGACACCCACAGCCTTGAACAATTAGTACAGTCACCTACAAGTCCTAAGACACATACAGGCAGTCACTTCCCATTGGATCTCCTGATAAAAATATAAAGCACGGATGTAAGCACGTCCACACAAAACCACATTCCTTCAGTGACCACTGCCCTGTTGTATATTCCTAATCATTCAAAACCAGAAAACACCCCCATTTTAATTACTGGTGTGTTGTGTCCCCAACAAAAATTACTTGAACACAATAACTAACTTAATACTATTGACTAGTTTCCTCTTTGCTGACTGACTTTATCTTTCTTCTTTCAGTCTTTGCCATTCCACTATGTAACATACAAGGCATTTTATTCTTACTCACCCAGTGAGACTAAGGGCATAGATATGTCCTTGACTGATTGAAAGTATGAAGTAAAAAACAGACATAAGGGCACTGCTCAGAATGAGTAAAACATAAGCTCAGTAATAACCATCTGCACCAAATTTTCTTAAACTTTGAAAATCAACCAGCCTAAGCTATTTTGGAAAAAGGTAAACAACGTGCATGTTACATTATATATTCTTCTAAAGCAGAAAATTAATGATAATATTTACTTTCCTAAGGAATTCATGCCCTTCCTTACTTCAGCTACAAAAGATTTTACACTTTCCTGATAACTCATGTTAGCTCACAGCAATACATGAGAGACAGCAACATAGCCATTTAGCTCCTAGAGTTTAAGCAGCTTTGCTTTCTTTATTTTTTTTAATTTCCTGTTTCTGCTTCTCCTCATAGGAATAAACCATTCACTCCATTTTTCCATTCCTTCCCACTGCCATTGAGGCTTAAATATTTCCTGCCTTCCTTGGTCTAATCCAATGTTAATTCTCTATTATGCTTTTCAAATAATGTTTCTACTATGCTCTAAGTTTCCCTCCGCATCTTCTCTTTTTCTCACAGCATTTCCTTCCACATCACTTTGTGATCAATATCTACTAGTCTTAGTAAGTTTGTTACCATACACACCTGCAGACAGAACACTTTTTTAATGTTGGGGCACCCAGTCTACAGTATACCTTTGGTTTCCCTACTATTTCCCAATCTACTATTATCCTATTTCCTTCCCAGATGTACTGACCAAGTTGCTGCTTTATCATTTTTAAAAAATTGCACTAGAGAGGCCTCATACAGTTTGCACTGGGTATAGGAATTGCAATAGCAGCTTTCCGATTTTATTGTATACCCCATTATAAGTTTCTTCTTCAGTGTCCTTGACTGTGTGTTTAACACATACACCAAACTATTTAATTTCTTTTTTCCACACCCCATCCTAGTTTTTTCCACTAGCTTCTTATACACAGACCTTTTTCTTTTACTTCCATCTTAGTTAAACAAACTAAATCTCTATTTTATCCTAGGGGTACCAAATAAAGCAATTCACAACATATATTTCTCAAATTGCAGAAAAAATATCACAACTCGCTCACACACATTTTCAGTCTGTCACTGACTACTGGATTAGTTCTGAGTTCATTTCAACATTCAGTTGTCATCACTCATCCTAAAGAGTCCTCTCTCTATTAAACAGCTTAATGACTTGAGACCCACATCCAGTTTGTGCTCAATCAGAAAAAAAATTTGAAAATCTTATTTACAAACAACTGCCTGCCTATATAATTAATTATAGGCTAATATGCTTAGCAGCATTGAGTCAAATTGCTAGTTCTAATTAATGCTGTGAACTCCATTTACACAAATATGAGTGAAGCGCTTATGTTAGCAGGTGCCTTTATTTAAATGATGACAGTATTTGACATCAAAATTTACTCCTACAAAAACATTACATTTTGGAGCCTACATAAGACTATGTCTGCAAACCTAGGACAGAACTTTTCAAGCTTTCATCAACAACTTTCTTAGATAAAGGAGTATTTACCACTAATGTACCCCAAGTTTCTGTGTTAGATCCATTGCTTTCCTCTTTGTTTATCAGTGGGCTACTTTGGACTTACTTAACTTTTGTCTTATAATGTGCACAGATGACATATTTATGACTGACTCAGCAAAGCTTATCACAGCCTTTGATGTGGACTTTAATCATCATGTTCAGAATTATCCATTAGCTCCATACTAACTCTTGTTAACCTCAAAAAAAAAAAAAAGACAAATGCTATGCTTTTTGCAACCTCTCAAAAACTTGACACTTGTCCAAAATTAACTATCAAAAACTTTAAAGGAAATCTAAATGCTCCACAAAAGGATACATTGGCATCACTCTAGGCTGCTATCTGAACATTTTTCTTCATAGGAAGTTACTAGGCTAATGGCAATAGGGCCTTTACAGGCCTAGCCAGGTTCAACCCTTGTTGACTTAAGGGTCTAGAGATATGGTCTATGTTATAACCAAGAGGGACACAGGTGAAACCCCTGGGGTGAATTTGCGGTTTCCCATCCAGTCATCTAAGTTACACTTAATAATGGTTAAGAATGGGCTCTGTTTAACCTGTATTGGTAGTTTATGAGATCCAACCTCTGGGAGACATATCTGTCTATCCGTCAAGTCCTGTTGAAGTAATATGCTAGGTTAAGGTGCCTAGAGTGAGTGAATCATGTACCATTTGACTTACAAAGGTGCAATATTTCCATTAAGGCAGGATCAGAGGTTGCTCTGTATGCATGCCCAGGTCACCTCTAAGGAGTCTATATGATACAGATTTTGTTAACAGTGATTTCAGTCTGTCCACATAAGACATGTGCTGAAAACCCTGAATTTTCTTTTTGAGGAACCTTTGAGATCTTTCCAGTTGTACATTTCTTTTTAGGTGCATACCAAAGGGAGTATTGTACTCTAATACTGGTCTGATGAGGGAAGAGTACAAGGGGGTTATAACATCTTTTGTTCTGGAAGCTATGCCCTTGCTTATGAGGTGAGCAATGCAGAAGGCCTTCCTTAAAACTATGAAGACATGGTGATCAAAAGTAAGGTTGCTATCAAACCTGTGTGCCCAAATCTTTTACCACTGATTTCGAGCTTAGGGTGTTGTTATTAGTATGGTAATCTGCAGGGACATTGTTTTTGCCTAAGGGATGATAATGCATTTTTTGCATTGATTTTAAGACCATGACTTTGTCACAAATTATTGGTTTGCATAAGTCCTTCTTGTAGAATTTTGACATAATTTGGAGACTCGATTGCTCCCTAGTTTGTAGTCATCAGCAAACTTTGTTAGCCACAGACCTTTTGCTTTTATCTGTATGTCAGAGAAGTTTGCTTTTGTCTGTATGTCAGAGAAGTAGATTCCAAACAATAGGGGCCCCAGTAAAAATCCCTGTGAACACCACTGGTAAAAGCAAAAGACCAGGTCCAGGCAGGTAGAAACAGTCTTTAATAACCATGGTAATAGGTCTGCTGGTGGAGGTGGAGCCCCTATTTTGAATGTAGGTGTTCTGTCTGTGAGACAGTTTGCAACCCACCTGACAGCATATGGGTTCACCCCTAGCTTGGTGAGTTTTTCAATTATGCCTGAGTGGGGGATTGTGTCAAAGGCCTTGGCCAAGTCTAGGTAGGTCATATGCACAGATTTGCTTTCATCCAGGCTTTGAGGACAGTCTTGAAGAAGTCCACCAGGTAGGATCTGCCTTTAACAAAACCAAACTGGGTCAGATCAAATGTTTGAAAGTCTCCTATATTACTGTTGATAAGGTCCATGATAATTCTCTCCATGGCCTTGCAGATAAGGCTGCTTAGACTAATGGGTCTATAGTTCCCAGTGTCAGTGGATACACCCCCCTCTTGTGCAAAGGGATGATGGTAGCTGTTTTCCATTCAGCAGGGACAAAACCAATGCTTAGGCTGTGGTTGAAAAAAGTACCCAATGGTTTTGCTAACTTCTGTTTGAAACCATTGAGAACACAGCCTGGGATGTTATCAGGTCGCACACAGGCTGTGTTTTTGGCCTTGGCAGAGTGGTTAAGACCTGCTCTTAAAAGAAACTAAACAGTAGAAATGTTTTGGGGTATATGTGGTGAAGACAAGGGGCATGAGTTTTCACTAAACCTGTCCACTAGCAGGTTGTCTATTTCCACTGCTTCAGCATATGTGGTACCATTCACATTCACTACTGGTTCAGTGCAAATCTGGTCTTTTCCTTTAAGGTTTTGGATGAAGCTAAAGAATGCCTTATGGTTATCCTTAGCCAGGGATGCTAATCTAGATTCATAGTTAGCTTTAAGGACTTTATAAGATGTCTCATTTGCTTGCTCAACCTGAGAACGGTGTACTTCCAGTTCTGAGATCATTCCTTCTTGCTCTTAGACAGCAATTTCTTCCTTTTATTATATAACCTGTTTATGACAGATGTCCACCAGACAGGCTTGTTTTTTCTTGAGGCTCCTGCTTTGGTCCTCTCAGGAAAGGCTGAGTCAATACAATTCTAGAGATTGCAGAAAAAACAAAATCCAGCCCAAATGAATAGAATAGAAACTAAATCCCAGTATCTGGCAGAAGCATACAATGAACAAAAATCAAACTCTCAAATATAAAAAAAAACGCAACGATTTATTAGCACATCAGATAGGTGAGCAATTGAATGAATTGAATGAGTGTATAGGAACTGGTGACACAGAATTGTTTTTGAATGAAATTATTGAGAAGGTAGATGGCTATGAGAAGCATTTACTAGCCGTGAAAAGGAAGAAGTTAGCTCGGGACATTACAGACTTTGCTAATCAACATGTGTTTGCATGGCCTCGGTCCCAACTAGCTGGGAGGCAGCAGAATCGACAGATCAATGGTGTGAAGAATAAGAATGCACAGAGTGCAGAGTGTATGGATACATCATCTGGGCTAGCATGTGCATTGGTTTCGACTAAGGGTTTGAACTCTGTGTCCTGTGCAGCTGGGGAGACATCCATCAATAATGGTTTCACTGTGAACCCAGGGACCAATGGGGAGCAGCAAGAGGGCATGACTTCATCACCTCCTTCTACATCGGTGTATTCTACACCAGCAATGGAGACATTAACAGGAACCAATTTACCTGCAGTCAATTTAATTTCAGACTCGGATCCGGTGGTGCATAGAAAGATCCTAGTAGAGCAGCACCAACAGGATTTTCCAGGACTTCCGCTCCTCTTTTGTATGGGGAGAAGAAACTCGTTTGGCCAGGATGATCAGAAGGGCCAGAAGCGGAAGGATCCACCAGCTGGTCAGCACAATCGATCCCTGAAAAAGATGTGGGGGTTGGAGCCAATGACTTAGTGTGGAATATTTCACAACATGTGCTGACAATAGATGAACATTCAGTGTTGTCAAAGGGTTTATCTTTCATTCCTACCGAACAGGTAGAGCATATGAGTTGTATGTTGAATTTATGCCTCTTTTTGCATAATTTATCTTTACGAGGCTTGTTTAAGAATCCTGATACTGGAATTGAGACTGTGACTTATGACTCTATTGTGTTTCAGAAACCTAGTGTATTTACACCGATTTTTCCACCAGCATTTCATGTATTCTTAGTGGTTTATGAAAAGCAACTTCAGCAAAATATTAATAGATCTAATGTGAACAAGTGTAATAATTTGACCAGGAAGGAGTGGAAGGCATTAGATCAGTTGGTCATCAATCCCGTAATAACCATTCAACCTGCTGACAAAGGGGAGGTCCTATTGTCATACTTGATTCTGATTACTATATTAATAAAATGAATGCAATGCTCTCTGATATAAATATGCATGTTAAAGGTGACATCAGTATTGTAGATGTGATGAAACAGGAAATTGATAATTGTCTCACTGAATGCTATAGGCTGGGTGTATTGGACAAAGATCTTTTAGACTATTTCTTGACTGAATATCCAATTGTGCCACAGATACATGGGTTGCCTAAGATACACAAAAAACCCCTTGAACCTGATTTCAGGCCGATAGTAGCAGGAGGTGGTTGGCTTACGGAGGCCATATCTATATTTTTGGATAAACAACTTAAGAAGGTTTTAACGTTGAGTGAGGTCATTCTTAAAGACATGAAACATTTTTTGAGGGACTTATATTTCAAACTTAGTAAAGTTTCTACAACTGATGTAGATTATTTTGTCACATTAGACATAGTGTCACTCTTCACGTGCATTCCCAATGAAGCGGGCATTACCATGGCAAGAACAGCTATGCTTAGAAGTGGCTTGTTTACTAATGAATTTAGTGACTTATTATGCCTGTTACTTGAGTTGGTGCTGGAGCACAGCATTTTCTTGTTTCAGGGTGACTGCTATTGGCAAAAATCAGGTGTAGCCATGGGCACAAGCTGTGCTAATTCTTATGCAAACCTGGTCATGTCCGAATGGAAACATCTGAATATCTTAGGGAAATGGAATGACAACATCATCATATATTGACATTTTGTCTATGATATGTTTATTGCATGGAGAGGTGATAAGGGACATCTAGATGAAGTTGTGAGGTACTTCAACAGTAGTAGCTCGTTCCTCAAATTTTCCATGTCATGCTCACAGCATTTGATTGATTATCTTGATGTCAATATCAGGAAGTTGGATGATGGAATGTTACTGACTTTCCTATTTACATAGGGACAGCATGCATCCCAACCATATTTTTGGTAACATCATTACTGGACAGGCACTTATGGTATCAAGATTAACAAGTGACGATCATAACTTAGACAGGAGCTTGTATGAGCTTAAAGTTTAATTCATGTCCAGGGGATATAGTGAAACAGAATTAGAAGCAGCCTGCTGTAAGGTTCATAGTGAGAGAGAAGGGAGATGTAGACCCTACTTTGCTGAAAATAACTCCACAATAGTGGCATGAACTACTAGCCATGTGTGTCCCCCTATTGTGCTCCCCTTTGCAAAAGGAATAGATGAGGTAAAGAACATTATTAAAGGGAATTGGCACATTTTGGAGACAGACAATAGGTTTTTAGATATTTTAAGTAATGGTCCCAGATTTGTTTACAGTAATATGAGGAACTTGAAACAAAGGCTGTGCTTTCAGAGAATGAAGATATCTCGTCCTATTAGCATTGATGGTACATCTAAATGCAACAACTGTAATTATTGTCAATACATTGATTAATTGAGGTTTTTCCTGCATCCTGAAACACGTTATTTATGGAGCATCAAGGTGAATGCTGATTGTTGTACTAAAAACATTGTTTATTTAGTCCATTACCAAAGGTGTTTCAAGTTGTATGTAGGGAAAACCAATAGGAGTCTTAAAGAGAGAATCAGAGACCATCTTTATTGCATCCAAAAAGGCCATGACTACAGTTCTTTAGCTAAGCATACATTACAGACAGACATAACCCATTCTTTTTTATTTCAAGTTTTACATGTAGTACATAATAATATATGCGGGGGGATGTGGTGAATCGCGCAGACGTAGTTGAGTAGGAATGGATACTAAGGTTTGGTGCACATCAGGCCATGGGCCTTAATGATAATGTCCCCATCAAACCTGAGCTGAGGTCTAGATGACTGAAGCACTAGGCATTCCACTATTGTTTCTTTCTACGTTATGGTTGCTAGAGGGCTTGTGTGCTTCATGACAGTTATATTTCATGACGCCATTTAAGGTTTTATGTTGCTATCATATTTCTGTATGAGATGAGAGTTAGCCAGTTCACTAATTATTAGTGATTTCTATTTATTATTATTTATTCTTTATTTTTTATTTTACATTTCTAATTATATGTATTGTTGAATATATTGCTACATATGTCTGAGAGAGTACTTTAATGTACATGTTACTTTAAAAATATCTATTGGTGAGTGTCATCTGATGTGTTTTTAAACTTTAAATAGGTTCTCTTTGATATTTGAAATCGTCTGATGAAGCGGTCATTTGGAGCCATGAAAGCGCTTATGTGTTTGTGTGCTAATAAATCATTGTGTTTTTTTATACTTGAGAGTCTGATTTTTCTTCATTGTATGCTTTTTGTATTTTCTATACAATTCTATAGATGGCTATACAATGCACTGGTGTATATCCCAATATAGGTGCCCTTGCCTTCAGTGGGGACAGGAGATTTGAAGCTATTAATGTCTTCTTGTAAGAGGCTGTAGTTGGCCTTGGAAAAGTTTTTAGCCTAATTTCTTTGGGGGTCTGATGCTATTGTTACTTATAAAGAGACTGATTTGTGATCAGACTTCACCATGAAGGCCGCACACTTGTGGTGGTGCACCATTCTACCATGTTGGTGAGTACCAAATCTAGAATCATTGGGCCCATTGTGGGGGGTGCCAACTACCTGCTCCAAGGCATTTGAGTTAAAGAAGTCCAAGAACCTTTGGATAAGTGCATTTGTACATGTATAATTTACCCAGTCTATGGATGGGTAGTTAAAGTCACCCATAACCAGGGTGTTTGGTTGTATTTTGAGAGACTCAAGTAGATCCAAGTAGGCAATGTGAATATCATGGTTCATGGAAGTAGATCTATAGCTGGCGATAACTTGGAGAGGGGACTTTTCTACAGTTATTTGCACATGGAGCAACTATAATGAATCATTCTGTTTAAGCAATCTGGATGTGTATTTATCTTTGAGGAATATATACACTCCTCCTTCTCTAGTTTTCAAGTGGCAATTTTGTGGTCTGAATGTGTGGAAGGCATTATATCCCAGTATGTCCAGGATGTACTCCACTGCCTTGAACCACATCTCTGTGACTGCACCGATGTCTGCATCTTCCAAGGTGAGGAGTGCTTCCAGTGAGTGCAATTTCAGATTTAGAATCCTAGCATTTAGCAGGTTGTTTTTTGAGGATATTTTTACATTGGGAATTTTGTTTTTGTGACATTTCCTAGAAGAGGCACTATGGGGAGACAGGGGCCTTAGCCAGTAGCCGAAAGCCCAGAGGTGACAGGTGAGACCATCTCTGGCAAGGCATTATGGTCTATCAACCATATTATTCCCAGGCTCACAGGTACTGGATCCCATTAGTATGACACCGGAAACTAAGCCAATTGTTTAAGTCAATAATTTTTTGTCTGTACTGAGGCATCATCCTAGGTGAAGGTAGAATGCTGCTTAAGGCTAGGGACACACCCACCTGGGACACATAATCGAAGAGCTCGGTCATATCTCTCTTCATATAGTCCAGTGAGGTACATCTCAAGTCATTCACACCAACATGGACTATGACAGAGTCACAACAGTGCCTGTTAAGAGACTTGAGTCCATGTGTGATGTGGCAGATCCTGGCTCCTAACAGAGACCTGACCATGATCTTTTTCTTATCCAGTCTGATGAGTGGCACATCTGTGTGTCTCACAATGGAGTTACATATGACTAAAACATTTGATTTTGTGTTTTGCCTTGGGGGTATGTTTGGTGAGACACTGGTGCATGTGTTTGTATGTGTACTGTGATTTGCTAGGAATGTATTAAGTGAAGTGTTTTTATGTTTGGGAGGTCTGTGATACTAAGGTAGGCTTCTAGTGAGGACCTCTGCATATGTAGGTTTAGGTGTTGTACGTGTGGATGGGACAGGAGGTGAAGTGTGTGAGCTGACAACCTGCTTAGTATCTGACATACTGATTTGTGAGTGAGAGAGCCTAGATTCTATATTCTTAATATAGATGTATCGCTCACATACTGAATTTGTGTGAATTAGGAGAAGTGGGGTGTCAGTGTACATGAGGCAATTGCTACATTGCCTCAGGATGCCCATATCGATCAGTTTGGCTGGTGGAATGGTGGGAAATTGTCCATTCATGATGCTAGGTGAAGTACAGTGATCAGTAACAGGGACGGGATTAGAAGGACCAGGTATGTCTCAGGGACAAGAAAAAGTTATAAGCTGCGAGGGGCTTAATGGGTAAGACTTATGGAGGAACCTTAGAGGCTCAGCTGAGTGTCTAACAGGGCAGTGAAACACAATAGCGAGAAACCTCCGATGGAGTACAAGCAGTTGACTAAGGAAAAATTATCTTTCTAAGAGTTTCTGTCTTTCAAGGTTGAAAATGTCATCTTTTAATGAATCCATGTACAACTGTCTGCAATTATCAAATGATACTATATGAGGTATACTTTGAATCACATTGCCTTCTTCAAAGGAATCAATCCATCTTTTAAAATTATTAACATCATGCCAATGGTATCCTCCACTGCATGGAAATTCATGGTTATGCTGGTGGTGCGTACCACATAAACCCAAGCTAACATAAGCAACAAGTAGCAATGAAATTAAACTGATATGAAACACTCTAACCAATAGTAGTTCACTAGACTGGGCCCTGGGCCAACAATCACCAATCAGATAAGTCCTTAGCTACACTATGCTTTCACTAGGGTGCAGGGAGAGGCCTTGTTTTGTGGTAGAAAGCTGGGCTAGTGCTCAGAAACTGTAAAAACAGACTGGGTCCAGTAAATCTGAACCAGGACTATGCTACGCTAAAAGTAAGGGAAACAGCAAAAAAAAAAAAAAAAAAACAGTAAAATACGGTTCAAAAATAATAGCACACAGCAAAATACAATGCAAGAAGTGCTGATCAAGTAAAAATGATACTTATTTTTCAGTAGCAGGCAGTAGATGATTTATATAGCACAGGAGATTGATCGCTTGTTTCTAACCTCTATGCAGCTCTGGAAAATGAAATTAAACTGATAACATATTAACCAATAGTAGCACACTACACTAGGCCCTATGCCAGCAATCATCACTCAGATAGGTCCTAGGCTACACTCTACTCTCACTAGGGTGTAGGGGAGGCCCTCTTTTGTGGAGGAAAGCGGGATCACTGCTCAGAAACTGTAAAAGCAGACTGAGTCCAACAAGTCTGAACTAAGTCTATGCTAGGCTAAAAGTGGAGGAAAAAGCAAAAATACAGCAAAATACAGTTCAACCTATATAAATCCATCATACAACCAGATTCAAAATCTTGCAAAACCGGGTGTAAAGGAGGGTTAAAAAGACTTTTTCTCTTTACTAAATCTGTCTCCTTAGCTGGCTCTTTAACTTTCAAATCAAATATTAGGACTATGTTTAGCTTCCTATTAAATAATTTCAACTCAACAAGGGTGTCACAAATGTTAAACTTTCCTGAGGGAATACATTTTAACCCTTTCTCAAAGACTGAAAAGTGTTCTGGCGAAATCTGCACTTTACTTAATTATAGCTATGGTAACACCTTGGGTATGAATAGTAACATTCTGAAATACCTTTACAGTCATCTTTTTGTTTTTCTTTTCATTTCCCCTGATTTTTCCTGTTTCCATTTTGCTCCATAAAATCCACCCCTTGATTGGTTGTATTGTCCAACTTTTTCGTACTCTTGAGGGGGGGGGATCATCTCTCTATTACTCAATAAATACCTTCTTGCCATCTAATACATTTGTGTTATTGTCATTGTTTTTTTTTAATATTTTTATTGAATTTTAACAAGGTAATAATCAGTAACAAAAACTGCAATATAGAAATTTAAATAATGCAAGATAAAAAGGGAAAAAACAACAACTAAGGTATTTACAGAGGTGTCTACCAATTAAAATTACAAAAGTCCTTCATATAGATCAATTTTTCTTGAGTGTTCAATAACTGTTTGTCTAATTGTTCTTTGTACCAGTCCACAAGTTATAGGATAAAGTAATTCTGATGGATATTGTTTTAATGGTAATCAATTCCATGTGACAAAGTTCTGTTGCAATGTTCTTAAATTCCATGAAAGAAGGTTGTCTCACTCTTACAATTTGTAGTTATAACCTTCCTGCCAACAGACAAAATTAACCATAACAGAGAATATTTTATTTTTTTAATACAGTCAGGAATCAGTGTATTAAACAGGATCAATGATTTGGTTTAAACAAAATTATCAGAAAATAAAGCCTGTAGGAACAGATTAATATTGTACCAGTAGGATTTAAAAGCTACACAGTCAAAAACATATGTGACCAATCTGCCTTAGTCACCAATTTGCATCTCCAACAAAACACTTTTTCCTTACTGATGAGTTTGATTCTGTGTGGTGTTACAAAGGACCTAAACATAAATTTCCAGGAGAATAATCTCTATATTAGAGAAGAGGTAGTCTGTTTAGGTGATACCAGAATTGTTTTTTTTATCATCATTAGGTGGGTTATTATTAACTGGAGTGAAGTAATCCTAATACTTCTCCATATATTTTTGTTTCATTTCTGATTACTTTATATATTTTAGAAAGCATACCATTATTAGATAAATTCTACTGGATATTATCAAAAACTGTAATAACTTAGGGAGAGAAGATCTTATATTTGGTTAGAGTAGGTCAATTTTATTATCCACAAACTCTTTACAAGATTGTATTTCCAACCACACATCATTACTTAAGTCATATTTATTAATGAAGTAATCTCCAGAATTTTGTTTTATCATTAGTCAACAGTAGAAACCAATAAATAAGATTATTTTTTAAGTAACATCATCTTAGAGAGGTCTGAAGAAGGAATATTACCATCTGTAAGAGCAATAAGAAAAAGAAGGAACATCCAAGCCTTATAAGATGGATTTCTATAGAAAACCTTTTTAAATGTCTTTAATAGAAGTGACATGTAATGAGAAGTATGCATTTGAAAATTATTGGCTGTGAAATAATCATTTAAAAACCAAATAAATGAATTATTTAACATTAGCATTCTATTAGAATTAGATGTCTTACCAGTACTAAAACAAAGGATTTCTTGATTTTTTTCCATTTGGCTGAGTAATACTTAGTAGTTTTATTTATTTATTTTTATTTATTTGCAGTTGGTTTACCAGGATAGTCCATTGGGCCAAAATGAACCTGTTTTCAATGGAGTCCTGGGGAGAAAAGCTCCAGACAATATAGATTACAGTAGGTATTAGACATACTTAAACATTGTTAAAGTCACAGTAGGCAAATACAAATGCAATGCACAACAATTAGAATCAATGTAAGTGTTAAAAAAAAACTGATGGCAGATTATAAGGGATTATACATAAATTCAAAATTCTACTAAAGTTATTTCATAAAGATAGTTCAACATATGAGAGGTAGAGTGTAGAGTATTCTTACATATTCTATAGTAATAACAGGAAAGTGGGAGTTATGGATAATGAGAGAGAGAAATCAAGGGTGTAAGCAGGAGTAAGAGGAAATGGGAATATTCAGTGTAGTTAAGTAGGGTGGGAGCAAGAGCATTCCCACTGGGAAAGTAGATGTGAATGAAGAGATTTTTTGAACATAAAATAGTTAAAGGTAGTATGCATAGATGAAGGTAGAGAGTTCCAGAGGCGAGCTAACCCAAGTGAGAGAAGATTTTTGCCAGGCAGATGGGTTGGTTTGTACACTTCTAATACATTTTGGTTGTTGGACCTTAATATTCTATCAGGTATGTGCATTTTAAACACAGAAGAGATGGAGGGACAGAGGGAGGGGTTGAAAATAAGTTTATGAGCAAAGGATAGTTGTGTATAGGAGAGCTGATGGGGTAGTTCTAGCCATTTTAGTTGTTGGAGAGAGGAGCAATGGTGGGTGTAAGACTTTTGGTTGGTAGCAAACTTGGCTATTTTATTGTAGCAGGAGGAAAGTTGTTTTTTCAGGGAGATTTGTAGATTAGTTAGTAGTGGAGCTCCATATAGAAGGGAGGGAATAAGAAAAAAAGTAGAGAGAGTGATTTTACTGGCAGTTGTAAGGTAGTTTTTTTGTCGATAGAGCATCCCTAGTTTTTGATGGGTTTTTTTAATATTTAGTTGTAGATGGGAGTTGAATTTTAGTTGGTTATCAATTTGGACTCCAAGTAATTTGGTCTCTGTCACTAGTTCCAGAGGAGTGTTATTCTCACTAGTAATAGAGAATGAGTTTGTATTGAGAGAGTTGAGTTTAGAAGGGGTGAATATCATTAATTTGGTTTTAGTGGGGTTGAGTGCTAGGTGATTTGTTTTCATCCATAGTTCAATGGTAGAAAAAGCATCCTGAGTTAGTTTTATGAGAGTAGGGATAGTTGAGGCCATGCAGATAATGGTCGAATCATCTGCATATTGGATGATATTGGAAAGAGGGATAGCTTTGTGGAAATCATTTATAAATATATTGAAAAGGAGGGGACCTAATATGGAGCCTTGGGGGACACCAGTCGGGGTGTTAAGAAATGAGGAGGTTGCCTTTTTCCATTTGACTGCTTGATGTCTATTAGATAGGTAGCTAGAGAACCAGTTCAAAGTAGAGGAAGACAGGTTAAGTTTGGAGAGTTTGGTTAGAAGCAGACTATGTGATATAGTATCAAATGCTTTAGAGAGGTCAAGTAGAAGGGTAGAGACAATTTGGCCAGAGTCTCAGGCGCTATTTACAGTTTCTAGAAAGGAGAGGAGTGCTGTCATAGTGCTGTGATTTGGTCTGAATCCATGTTGTGTAGGAGAAAGTAGGTTGTTATCTATGAGATATGGTAGGAGTTGAAGTTGGATGCACCTTTCAAAGAGTTTAGAGATGGGAGATAGGATAGCAATGGGGCGGAAGTTGGAAACATTGTTGTTATTGCCACCTTTATGTAAAGGTATGATGAAGGCCTTTTTCCAGATTTGGGAAACCATATCTTCTTGAAATGCGCGGTTAATTAGTATGCTAATGGGGTAGGCAATTGCTTCAGCCGCTAAGCTAAGAAAGTAAGGAGGTATGTCATCAGGAGCATTGGTGCATGGTTTTAGTTTCTGAAGGAGTTTTTGTATGGTAGATGTGGATATAGGTTTTAGTGAGAATAGAGGGGAGTGTGGAGAGGGGGTGTTAGGGGTCGAAGACGAAGAGGAGGGAGAGAGAGTAGGAGAGCAGGTGTATATTATAGGGGGTGGGGAAGATGTGGATGGAGTGAGAGTAGGAGAGGAGGACGATGGTAAAGAGTTAGTAGATATGAGTGTGGCATTGGTTATAGTGTTGTGTTAAGTGTGGTTGGGGTAAGATGGAGATGAGTTGGAGTGTGTGTTGTAGGAGAAAGAAGAGGTTAATTTAGAAATAGATTCAATGAAGAAAGAATTGAATTGAGTAGCTAAGTCTATATCAGTGGCATTAGGGTCAGGGGTTGGGGTGACTGTTTTACTGGGATGAAGTAGAGTGGAGATGCCTTTCCAGAATTTTTGAGGAATTGTTTTGTTGTTGTTTTGAAGTGTGAAGAATTAATTTTGTCGATCAGAGATGATAAGTTTTTTTACCCTGTTTCTAAGAGTTTTATATTCATTGTGGATGAGAGGGGTCTTATTTTTCTGGTATTTAGCCCAGAGTTTGTCTCTTTTCCGCATTGTAGCTAGTGTATTTTTGGTGAGCCATGGAGCAGTTTTAGTTTTTATTCTTTTAGTTCTTAGAGGAGCATGGACATCTAGTAGTTTTAGGAATGTGGTGTTGAAGTGGGCGACAGCATCATCTAAGGGTAGTGTTTTTAGACAATTCCAGTTTATTGTTTTTAAGGAGTTAGTAAAGGTAGATGGATTAAAGTCTTTATGATTACGTGTTGTAATATAGTTATGGGTATGATGTTGGGTTAAGGGGAGTGAAGATGGGTATATGGTCACCAAGGGGATCGGGAAGGGTTCCACTGTCTGAGAAATAGTGGGGATGAGATACTAAGATCCAGTCTAGGATACTGCTGGTGGAGAGATTTTTTGATGGGTGTGTAATAGAGTTGATTAGTTGTGAGAAGTTATGTAAGTTGATGTTAAGTGGATTTGTGGGCGACTGAATGGAGATCCAGTTAATATTCATGTCACCTAAGATTATAGTTTCATTGCTAATGTTGTTGGTAAGCCAAGAGAGTATGTCTTCGAGTGTGGATACATTATCTCCTGGGGGGATGTAGAGTGAAACTATACATATGTGTTTATGTTTGTTAACTTGGAGTAGTGTTAATGAATCCATGTATAGTTAGCGTTATTATCATTGTTAATGTCCGTAGGTAGTGCAACTTTCACCATATTACCTACATAATAATTTCTCCCTCTTGGATGTTCTCCTTTCATTCCTTGAACTTTCAGTGGGTAAGCAATCTTATCCACATACTGTTTTAAGTCCCTGTATAGGTTCATAGGTTCATACTAGGCTATCTGCCCTAGGGCATTTATAAGCCTAGCCAGAGTGTGTTTGGCTTTCGCCACCCATCTTAAATTAATTTTGCTATGCCCTTTTTCGAGGTTAGTATACTGTGCCTTTGTCTAACAGTGACACAGAAGTGATACCCGGGGTAAACCTAGTTTTTTGTTTACATTTAATCACATCACCACACTGGCAATCATCTTTAATGAAGACATTATCATATGTATCCTTATAGCTATCAAACAATAAGTTATTGCAATTCTTTTCATTCAAAATGTAAGCTTTATACAGTAACTTATCAATTTTACAGTTGTTATGCTTAATAATAAGGTCCAGTAGCTGAAATCCATACTGATCAAAAAGCAAGGTAAACTGCCTGTAAAGCTCGTCATTTGTAATCTAAACCATTAGGAAACTTGTGAATTCGCAGGCCCTGAGGCACAATCTGTTTTTTAATACATTCACTAAAATATAGTTATCCAACCGTAAGCTCATAAGTTTGAAAACTTATTTTCAAGGTTGAAAATGCCATCTTTTAATGAATCCATGTATAACTGTCTGCAATTATCAGATGATACTATATGAGGTATGCTTTGAATCACATTGCCTTCTTCAAAGGAATCAATCCATCTTTTAAAATTATTAACAGCATGAAAATTAAAAGTGTTAATAGTTCATTCTCCACCATAGGGGGTTAAAGTCAATATTATACACTGTACCTTTTTGAGCTGACACCCTTAAATGGCAAAGGCCCATTCAGCTCACTTTCTGGATAAAAGACTACTTTCCAGTGAGTAAATACAAGCTTTCATTCTGTTGGGGACTTGTTCGATGATGTAGAGAAGTTGAAGGCTCTTTGTCATGTTTTTGCCAAGTTAGTCCAGAATGGTACAGTTTGTATGCCTTCCTTCCCCTTTCGCTTCAAACTCATGTGTTCCTGTCCTGGAAGTAGGAAAACACCAGGCTATTGGCTGCAAGGTAAGGTTTGGGAGGGTTGAGACAGTAATTCCACCAATTGTGTGAGTCCCTGTTTAAGCTGTTGAACTTCCGCAGATAAACTGGCAAGATTAGTTTGTGCTGCTTGGTTCTCACCATGTCTCACCAGTGGAGCACTCAGTGTATATTCTAATGGTAAACCTGTTTTATAACACGTATTGCCAATGTAAACAGTGACACTATTTTAGTATATATATATATATATATATATATATATATATATATATATATATATATATATATATATATATATATATATATATATATATATATATATATATATATAGCAGCCTCTTAATTTGTTAAATAAGGCAACTAATGCCAATGCCATTGCTATCTTTATAGCCTTTGTGATGAACATGTACTAGGTATATCCTTTAACCATGTTGAATTTTATGCAGTTTTTTTTAATACTATTCGTGTTCTTTTCTTGTTCTATGTAACCCAGGCTGTGCCTTCGATTGACTATTTTTGATGAATGCTTGACTCCACGAAATAAAAATCAGTAGCACCTTGTAATTCCTCTTCTTGTGTAAAAATAGATTACTAAACTGACACTTTCAAGCAAACTCATATACAATGCACAACCGATAGCATGACAAGGGTGAAGTGAAGGGGGCAGCCTCCCTGGGAACAAAGTATTAGTGGGTGCAATAGAGTCTAGCATTCTTTTTTACTGTAACAGAATGTTTGTACAGAAAATCAAACAAAAGGCTTCCTAACCTTAACCTTGCCCCTCATCCAAACCTAACCCTACACCTTAACTTAAAAACAATTTCTATAACACTACCACAAAAAAGACCAGCTCAGACACACACAGGCACAAACACATAAATACATACATACATACATGAATGCACTACTAAAAATATCCCTTTATCTAAACCCTTATCCTATCCACACAAGCAATTGCATACAGAGGAAATCAATCTCCTTCCCCAGTCCTTACTCTAACCATGACATGCACAAACTCACACACACACACACACACACACACACACACACACACACACACACACACACACACACACACACACACACACACACACACACACACACACACACCTTTAAAATACATTCCACTTCTCAGTTATGGCAAAGCAGACTTCTGATAACACATCCTTTCATTAAACTGAATGCTCTAACAGACAACTCTGTACTTCTGTTTGTTGACCAACAGAACTCGTGACAAAACACACTGCACTTATATATATATATATATATATATATATATATATATATATATATATATATATATATATACATACATACACAGATATAAATACAGCTATAGACATGCAAACACAAAATGCCATACAAATGATACACAAGAGAAAATGCAATCATAATGCACACATCTGCCAGATGATGTACGGTTACATCATACTATAATACAACAAGATTTGAATGAGCTGCACTCTGTAGAAAAACAGAGGAACTGTAAGAAGTTATGTTAAAGCACAACAGGTTCCTGCATGAAGTGGACATCTTAAAAGATGGGTGGCAGCCACGACCCACACTCACTGATACAGGGCAAATGGGCTGACTGAGGTGCAAACCTGAGCTGTTGCACTTCTCCAAGAAAGACTCTAAAGACTTTTCCAACTTTAATAAAAAGCACAAGTAATAAATACAAACAAGTATAAGAACATACACACGAACGGTTAATGTTTCACTGCATTTTCATCTTAAATTCTTAATATGGATTTTTAGGATATTTATATAAGCATTTTATTAAGAAGCATTTCAAATTTTTTAATTTTATGTATGGTGGTTCCTTTTGGCTCACAAGTGATGATTTGGTGATCGGTTTATTGGTGAGTCTATTGGATATACATAGTGGTGGTACAGTGGTATGCTCACATCTGATTAAGTTTTTTTAAGACGAAAACGTGGTGAACTGTTAAGTGTTTGTGTGTATGTTCTTTTACTTATTTGTATTTATTACTTGTGCTTTTTATTAAAGTTGGAATTTTGGATCATGATCGCCCTTCCTGAAGTGCCTTTTCATTTTGGTTTTTTAGTTTCATCTTTTGGGCACCCACGGTGGTGGTGCTGTGGTAGCATTGTCACCTTACAGTAAGACGCTGTCCGGTTCGATTCTCAGCTAGAGCGTCTTCTGCATGGAGACATGCGTGAATGGGTGTACCTTCGTTGAAGGTTGTGCGTCAGGGCTGGTAACTCGGCATGTAAAAATCAACTACCAATCATTAGCGGACCGGAGTTCCGCTATGGTGACCCCTAACCGGGAAAAGCCGAAAGACACAAACAAAAGTTTCATCTTTTGGGCACTTTATATCCACTTTTCTACAGGATTTTTCCCAAGCCCAAGTACAAACAAAGAAAGGACAGCAGTTGAGGCAGGAATGCAACAGAAGACCACAACACAATTTTACTGTGTAATTGTAACAAGCAGGCTATTGTTTAGCATGGAGCCACAATTTAATCTGCTGTATAGGAAACAGAGACAACAGAAGAGGCAAAATCAAACCAGGTGTGCTAATTTCGCCAACTCTCCCAAATAAATCATTGCAGATGCACAAATTCGAAGGATGTTTCAGCTGTTTGTTTCTCATTTGTTCCCTCCATATTTTCCTCCTCTGTCACCAGATAGGTACACAGTACAAGGGTATTTTAGTGTACTATATCTCAGCTGTCTATTTATTTATTTATTGCATACTAAAATTAATATATTCTCATTCAAGTGCAATTCCAGTCACTTCCTTATGTGCAATATCACCCAATCTCACCTCTGTGTATAGTGTACTTTTCTTTTCATCTGTTATCTAGTAGTCAGGGTTGTCCAGTGTAATAAATAGTGTCTAACCATGTGCATCAGCAACTTAGATATTTAATTTTGTACTATAGTTATTGTTTATTCTTTAATACCTATCATGTCTGTCCTTATGCGTTTGTTTTCTCTTGTAAAAGTGCTGAAACTTGAAATTTCATTTAGGTAGCACTTGTGTTTCCTAAACGACAATAAAGTTTCTTTGAATCTTGAATCTGTTAGTTGATTTTGCGAAATATGGTTACTCAAACAAGGAAATAAAGGACCACACAACTTGTTTTGGATTGTCATGAAAGAACCAGGAACATATGGCATTTGACTACATATTCATTAATAATATTCTATTAATAATAAGAAGACAATGTTTGCTGCATGCACGCTTCACCTTCAGATAACTATTTATATAAGCAAGTTAATAATTTTTGTTTGATGTGTTCAACCCTTATAGCTTGTTATAGATATGAACATTAAAAGCTTCACAAATTCAAAAATATGCTTTCTTGTCTGTAATTAATGAAAAACTTCACAATTTTTATTGCACTTAATCTTTACATTGCTTGAAAATCTGTTTTGATTAGTTACTGAGTTAATATAAATATTGATGCAAAATACTTGAGGTTAGAGTTAATATAGGAAATAACTGTTTCCAAATGAGCTTGCAGAAATCATGATACCGATACGGTCATTAATATTCCTAGCCGGCAAGCAGTGAGACCAGATGAAAAGGATTAATCAAGAGATGCCAGAAGGACAATACAAGTTTAACATCTGGTTATGATCATGCAAGGAATCATTTTTCTGAAAATGTCTAATAATTGCATGAAATTTAGAGAAAAGCAGCCTTTTATTTCTAGCAAAAATTTTACTAGACCTCTGCAAGATATCCCTATCCCTTCAAACCCTTCTGTTGATATTGCAGAAGAGATTTAAATCCCTAGGCTGAGTTATTTTATCATCATTTGACTTGCTGATGTGTAGTAGGTGCATCATTATTGGGTCAGAGGATGCCATGTATGCCAGACACAGGTCAGCTTTTGACAATGTGGTGGATACTAAGTGTAATGACATGGCTTTGAATCAGTCCTTCTGGACATATGGTTTAGGTCTTGTATCCTTTTAGTAAGGTATCTTTCTGGGCATTCCGGTTGCGGTATGTGTCTGAACAGATACATGCCAAAGGGGGTATTACCCCCAGTGAATGGCATAATAAGGGCTGTGTAAAGAGGGACAACATCTCTAAATTTAAACACAATCCCTTTGTTTATAACTTGAGCAATATAGAAAGACTTTCTTATGTCAGTGGACACGTTGGTCAGAAGTTAGGTTATCGTTCACATAAGAACAATTGGTCAACGGTTTGGCGTGAAAAGTCAATACAGTAGTTCCCCAGGGAAGATGACTTACCAAACGATATGATTATGTAGTTTTCGTCATTTAGTTTGAGTCCATGATTCTGACAACAGTTATTTGTTTAAACAAACCTTTCTGTAGGATGGCTAAGTCATTTGGGAATTGAATGACTGCTCCTAGCTTGCAGCCATCTACAAACTTAGTCAGCCAGACCCCTTTGACATTGGCTTTAACTTCAGTAAACACAAAAGGTCTGAGCACTGAACCCTGAGGCATGACTGGTGACTGTTCTCTTTGTGGAGGTAGCTACCCCTATTTTGATCTACTTTCTTCTATCTTTGAATAAGTTGGCAATCCAGCAGGAGGCATAGTAGATATAGTCCCATTTTTTTAGCTTTTGTACTATGCGTGAGTGGGAGATAATACTTTGGCCAGATCGAGGTATGCAGTCTGGTACCATTTTACTTTCATTGATTGCTTTTTAGACCTTTTCTAAAAAAGTACACCAGGTTGGGTAAGCATGACCTGTCCCTGAGAAATAATCCAAACTGAGACGTGTCTAGGGTTGGGAGTTTCCCTATATCCTTACAGAATAGTTCCATAATAAGTGTTTTTATGGCTTGTATATGAGGCTGGTCAGTCTTATGGGTCTGTGGAAGGTCTTCCCTTATATAGGGGAATGACTTTAGCTCTTCTCCATTCACTTGGTACAAAACCTGTATGGAAGCTGAGGTTGAAAGGTGTTGTTAGGGGGTGGATAAATGATGCTTTATATATAGATATTATCAAGACCATCAGTGAAGTATTTTCAGCTTTTGATAGCACTTTTAGTACTTGGTCTGGTGTGGTAGCTGGAGGTGAGCTGAAAACACTTCACTGATAGCTCTTCATAATATCTATATATAAAGCATCATTTATGGAAGCTGAGGTTGAACAGTGTTGTTAGGGGGTGAATAAATGAAGTTTTATATATAGATATTATCAAGACCCATTAGTGAAGTCTTTTCAGCTTTTGATAGAACTTTTAGTACATGGTCTGGTGTGACAGCTGGAGGTGAGCTGGTTTCAAATATAACTTGCAGTATAGATGGACGGGAGAGAAGGGTAAAGTGTGAGATGAATTTATTGGCTAGTGGGTTCACTATATCTTCAGCGTCAGTGTAGGTACCATTGTTCACAATCAGCTCAGATTATTGTTGTGTTACACTTTTGAAATTACAAACATAACCTTCCTTCCAAGGAAGTTTACTTAGTGAACCCTGTTGGTGAGGCACCGTTTTCAAACTATCCTAGCCTCCCCATAGATGCTGCCCCTGCTGTGCTTGCTAGCGTGTTAGTGACCATTTGTAACCATTATTTAAGGGTCCCCCCATCAAATACCTACATCAGTTAAGAAGAATCACCCAGAAAATACTGTGGACCCAGCAAAGAAGTTTGAGAGGACCATAGCCTGAAAGTAGTGAATACCATTCGTAACCATTATTTAAAGGTTCCCCCCTCCCATCAAATACCTACATCAGTTAAGAAGAATCACAGAGAAAATACTGTGGACCCAGCAAAGAAGTTAGAGAGAACCATAGCCTGAAAGCAGTGAATGTATGTTAACTTTCTTGGTTTAATGTACTTTACATAGTGTACTCCCTTAAGGACAGCTGACTGACTTTAGTGTGGTCAAACGCTGCATCACAGATTAGTGGCAGGCATCATCCCCCATATATCTGTTACCTTCTTAGTTATTCTGCACTCCTTTTCCTCTATAATCTAAAGTGCACCTTTGCCTCTTCCTACCCATCCTGCCCACACTCCAGCTCCCTGAATTACACAACACATCTCTGATATACTGACTATTTTGTTTGAATTTAGTCTAAGGTTACTTAACTGCCACATAACTACCTTTCACCCATATAGGATACATATTGCAGTAATAGGCTCTCTTTCACATAACACTGATAGTTTCCCAGATTCTCCAGTGTCTTGGACTACTGGCTCTAGGTCCTAATCCATCCCCCTTCCATCTGCAATACTCCTGTACTTCCTGTTCATCTCACCTGTGCCCTCTCCCTTACTTCCTTCCTTCCTTCCAAGGAAGTCCGTCTCTCCTGTCTCCTCTCTCTTACATCCTTCCTTCCAAGGAAGTTTACTTAGGGAACCCTGTTGGCGAGGTGCCATTTTCAAACTGTCCAAGATTCCCCATAGATGCTGCCGCTGCTGTGCTTGCTAGCGTGTTAGTAGTAAGGAGTTTCAACTGTCATTTTTTTATTTCTGTACATGCAATAGTAGCTGCTGAAGTAAATTCATGTTTAAGGAACTGTAGAATGTTTTTTAGAGTTAATTAACCCACAGGCAAGCAGTAACCACAAGTGCAACTGTACATCGTAGAGGTTTTAAATAACTATGCCATGGCTGTAAATTGTGTCTGCATTGCCTTATCTTTTGGAAGCAGTAAATGCAAGCATACACTAGCTCCTATATTTAGTTTATCAGCATTGCGTGCTGTATGCTGTATATTAAATACTTGAATTAGCCTGATTATTGCCTTATCTTTTAGAAACAGTTTATTTGGTTTAACAGCATTGCATGCTGTATGCTGTATGTTAAATACTTGAACTAGCCTGATTATTGTCTTATCTTTTCAAAACAGTAGAGGCAAGTGTATACTAGCTCCTTTAATTAATTAAACAGCATTACGTTCTGTATGCTGGCTGTTACATACTTAAATTGGGCTGATTACTGGCATAAATACCATCCAAGTGCATTGCCTTATATTTTAGGAACAGTAAATGCAAGCACACAACGGCTCCTTTAATTAGTTAAACAGCATCGCGTGCTGTATGCTGTCTGATATATAACTGAATTAGCCTGATTATTTCTGTATACTGGATTACTTAACATCCAAGTGTATACATAATAGCCACACTAGTATATTTATCTGTCAGCATTGCCAGCCATTAAAATGGTAATTCACTGTCTGCTTAAAACGCTTAATGATTACAGCACAGGCTGTCTATAATATAGTATAGCGACTCCCACTTGCATTGGATATAGCTTATTAATGCTACGATTGGTTAGAATGTTGATGAATACATCCTGTACTTATTAGATAAAACTTGATAGTTAAGTCCTTGTAACCCACCTTTTGTGTGGACAACATTTGGCTTGGGTTACCTGTCTAAATAACCACAAATTAAGATTCTGCTTGACCTGCAGGGATAAATGGAGTTGGAGACATATCCAGCCACCTCTCATTGTACTGAGACATTTAAATGTACCCTCAGATACCACAGCTCCACTTGGCTTACTGTTTTATGGATATTTATACGTTTGGAACTTTGCAGTTTCTAAATTGGTCTTGCTGTTTGATGACTGCACTGTTTAAGTAAGACAAGTGAACACCTCCTGAACTTTTTTTTTTTGTTTATAAGGTAAAGCTGCTTAAATATAACACCTGAATGACCAACTTGCTGTGCTAGAACCTTGTATACCATGGTAGTAGTGCAAAAACAAAAAGAAAAAGAAAGCAATTTTTGAACAAAAAGCCTGTCCTAACCTGTATGCAAACACCCTGAGTACTAACTATCTCTTTCCCTCCTCCAGACCATTCATAACTATTAATTAAGGGTCCCCCCTCCCATCAAATACCTACATCAGTTAAGAAGAATCGCCCAGAAAATACTGTGGACCCAGCAAAGAAGTTTGAGAGAACCATAGCCTGAAAGTAGTGAATGCATGTTAACTTTCTTGGTTTAGTGTACTTTACAATGTACTCCCTTAAGGACAGCTGACTGACTTTAGTGTGGTCAAACGCTGCATCACAGATTAGTGGCAGGCATCACCCCCCCATATATCTGTTACCTTCTTAGTTATACTGCACTCCTTTTCCTCTATAATCTAAAGTGCACCTTTGCCTCTTCCTACCCATCCTGCCCACACTCCAGCTCCCTGAATTACAAAACACATCTCTGATATACTATCTTGTCCTAATTTAGTCTAAGGTTATTAACTGCCTCATAACTACCTTCCACCCATATAGGATACATATTGTAGTAATAGGCTCTCTTTCTCATAACACTGATAATCTCCCAAACTCTCCAGTGCCTTGGACTACTGGCTCTGCCCCACTCCGTTCTCTACGCTCACTCCGTTCCCTTGCCCTACCCACATTTCCACCCACCACATATCAATTACATTTATATTTAGACACCACACCCTCTATCAGTTCCCTCCCACCCAATTAGAGTTTCACATGATACATATCACTTACAAACCAACACCCTTCACCATACCCTTACTATCCCTCATTATTGGTATATCAAACCCACTTACTTTAAGATACTACCCTTAAACACTCTTCACCAAACATGATGAACTATAAACAACAGTCCCACTTAATAAAAGCACTACTGTACCTAAGTACTATCACCTTTCTCCTGCTCTCCTTCCTGCCCTCTTACCACACTCCACTACAAATCAGCATCCCCCCACAATGGCAAACTGAACCTCTATCCACTCCTCTGAAACTTTGTAAGTTCCATATCACACCACCAGACCTCACCTCCTCTAGATCAGTCTCTTACTCCCACTGCAAACTGTCAGTGAGAACTAACCCTCACTCCTCATTAAAACATGCTGAATTACTGCACAAACTAACTAAACTGTATCTTCAGCTACTCCACAAACTTATTAATTGTGGTGACATTCACCCTAATCCAGGGCCCACCACAACACCCTACACAGTCTCTAATCAGCCAAATTCCCTATACTATAGACCTGCCTCTTCTCTCGTCTTCATTAACATAAATGCAAGAAGTAGACTTAACAAAATCCAGGACCTTCATGCCCTTCTAGCTGTATATAAACCATAAATAGCAGTGTTAACTGAAACATGGCTTAAACCAGAACACCATAATAATGAGATTACAGCCCCTGGCTATAACATAATATGCAGAGATAGAGTAGAGAAAATGGAAGTGGCATAGTGATATTGTTCCAAAATAATCTCACAATTGAACAAATTGATTATAATACAAAAGAAATCAAAGATGTTGAACTAATCCTTGCCAAATAAAAACTAAACTCAAACAAACATATCATTATTGCAGGTGGCTGCATTCCACCAGGCAATAACACTACTATAATGAAAAACCTGCTAAACTGGATCTCAAACTCCATGCCACAAGAAACTGTACTATTAGGTGACTTTAATATTGACTGGCTGAACTGCTCTAGCCACACTCCAGCTACCCACATTAACGTCCATAGATTTATCCAAATTATGTCTACCCCAACCAGAACAGACAAAACCTCAAAACGCGAATCCATCTTAGACTGGATTCTGTTATCTGACCCCACTCTAGAATGGCACACTGGCTGTCTATCTGACAGTCTAAGTGATCATCAACCAACCTGCCTAATTTGGAATAAACCCCCATTACATAAGCCAACCCAACCTCAGAGTAATACGTAACAAAAAGACCTTTAAAACAACTGACTTCATCAATTCACTACAAAGCTGTAATTGGACACCCCTAAAACTACTATCTCTAGATAATGCCATACAGTACTTTAACTCCACTTCCCTGCAAAACCTAAACTGTCATGCCCCCTCCAGAACTATAAGACTAAAAGCTAACTATGCCCCATGACTAACTAAAGATACTACGGCTACAATGAAAGAGAGGGATCAGGCCTGGAGTCAATATCAAAAGAACAACACCAGTAATCTGAGGCAAACCTACCAAGAACTTTGAAACAAAGCCAAAAAAAATCAAACTAGACAAACGTAACTATTGCAAAAACATGCAGGAAAAATATGCCAACAAACCTAAGAAATTTTGGGCTACAATAAATGGCATAATCCACCCAGGTAAAGCCACCACCCAACCTCAGTACTACCAAACAACCATGACAACATTCCCACACAATTTAACAAGTTCTTTACCAAAACAGTCCAAACCCATACCAATGCCCTCAATACCACTAGCAGCCCTATACCAGGTCCATCCTCATAAACTGGTCACTTAAAGAATTCAAAGTCCTCACCCTGTGGAAAACATCACATATTATTCCACTGCACAAAGGGTAAACTCCTTAGTACTCACCAACTACCACCCAATTGCAATACTCTCACCTCTATCCAAGATATTAGAGAGAGTTGTACATTCCCAACTACTTCAGTACCTCTTACAAATCTGTAAAACTCAGCATGGCTTTAGACCATCCCACAGCACCACCACAGCATTACTATCATTTACAGATATAGTTAACCACAATAGAAACAAGGGACTATTTGTATCTACCATTTTCTTAGACCTATCTAAAGCCTTTGACATGGTAGACCATAACATTCTTCTCCAACCTTTATCTACCCTAAGCCTCAGCCCCTCCACTATATCATGGTTTACTAGCTACTTATCTGGTCGACAGCAGGCAGTCCTATGGCATGACCAGCTGTTACCCCTGCTACCAGTATCCATAGGTGTCCCTCAAGGATCCATCCTTGGCCCACTATTGTTCTCACTATTCACCAACCAAATCAATTCCTCCTCACTCACAGCATCAGTAGTACAATACGCAGATGACACCACCCTTATAAGTGCCGCCCCCACCTTAAAGGAACTGCAAATCCTCACCCAAAACACTTTTACTCTAGCCGAAACATGGTTCACAAACATCAAAATGATTCTTAACCTAAAAAAAAATGAATTAATTCTTTTTGGCCCAGGTCATACTCCCCCCCTCAACAACACTTTCACCATTCACTCCAAAGACAACATTCAAATAACTCAAACTGCACATACTAAACTGTTAGGTGTAGAAATAGACAATAACCTCAAATGTGACATCCATATAGCACAAACCATTAAGAAAGTTAATAAAAAAACTAGGACTTCTCTATAGGAACAAACACTTTATAACTAAACAATCCAAAGCTACTATTGCAAGAACTAATCTCTTATCCATCCTTCTCTATGCCTCTCCCATCCTTACTAATCTCTGCCAGAGTGATCTGAACAAAATGGAATCTTGTTATAACAAAATTGCCAAGTTAGCTACTGAAACCTCATACAAATCCCACTACTGTCTCGCTCTTAACCAAATCAATTGGCTCAAGCTACCTCAACTACTTCTGTTTAATCAACTCACAATAGTGCATAATCTCTTCTACCTTCCAGAAAAAAAAACCCTGCACTTCAAAAGATAATTAACCCTCACATCCCTACCAGAGCCTTACGATCTAGTTCTCAGAACTAATAAGCATTATCAGACAGAAAAATGATGCTAGCACATCTCTCTTTTCCTGCACTATTGCCAAAATCTGGAACTCACTTCCTAGCCAAATAACCTCCACTACCTCCACTATTTAATTTAAGAAACTCCTGAGAACCCACTTCTCAAACAACTGGCTTTATTCATGCTATTCCCAGGTTAATTTGCACCAATACCATGTTCAAGGATTCTACTAAAGCTCCCGTAATTTCTTTCACTGTAAAGCTTAATAATCACTGGATATTTCTGTAACAAAATAGTGAGAGTACTCATAATTTAGAAAGGAAAAAAAATATTTTTCTAGTGTGTTTATATTTTATATTCTACATAAAGCTTACTACTGGAATGCTGTATGCTGACTTTACTAAAGGAATTGTTAATCTATACATAACTTATGTTTTATGGAACCTATATCTCTGTATGATATTCTTATGTAATTTCTTTATGACATCTATTGGAGCTTTTCCCACGGGTCTCTGCTGAAAATGGATGTGTTTCCAGTTGGACTTTCCCAGTTATCAAATGTAAAATAAATAAATAAGTAAATAACTGAAAAAGGCCTTGCTGTTGTTTTTGACATGGGTGGTTGTTTTAGCCCCAAAGTTGGCTTTAGTGGATTTTCTTAAGCTCTTGTGTTGTTTCGGGGTTTACTTTGCACTTGTTCTTACAAATGCATCATGCAACTGTTTACATGCTGGTATATTGTGGAGGTGTATGTTTTCGTGTAATCAGCAGAGTTAACTGCATTCGGTGCAGATTTAAAGCATGATAATGTATCAGTTAGGAATAGGCAACTTGTCCTAGAGAAATTTATAAAAGTACATTGGGTAGAAGGGATCTCTGGTTTCCTTTTTATTTTGAAGAAGATAGCCTTATGGTCAGACCTAACAAGTGAAGAGGATACAGAAAGTATGTGGCAATATGCTCCCATATTAGTATGGACAAGGCTGAAGATGTCATTCCCCCTAGTGCTTCTCCAGGTAATTGCTCCAAGGCCTTTGTATTGATAAGGTCACTAAAAACAAAATGAAAATTCCAGCAAAGCTAGAACTTCCACTGAGTGACCTCCCATACATCTCATATCAGAGGCACATGATATATATGCAAATGACCCTTATGTACGTCAGGTGTTTCAGCTAACTGGCAATTCTGAATGTCCATGACTTGTTTCATCGTTTTAATGGAGAATTTCAGGCCAATAAAGCCAAACCCCACTAGTTGTGGATATGCATATTTCAGCCTTGTTATGACCTCATCAGCACAGCACAAGCAGAGTGTTTAACCAAGCATAAGAAACACAGGGCAGTTATACCCAGCTGATGTCCATTATCATTAGGGTCACTGCAAAAATATCCCAAACAACAAGCTAAAACAATAAGTGAGAAGGTCACTGAAAAACCAATCATCCAGCAAATATAGAACTTCCACTGAGTGACCTCCCAAACCTGTTGTATCAAAGGCACATGGGATATATGCAAATTACCCTTATGTACATCAGGTGTTTTAGCTAATTGGTGATTCTGAATGCCCATGACTTGTTTTGTCATTTTAATGGACAACTTCAGGCCGATAAAGCCAAACCCCACTAGCTGCAGATATGCATATTTCAACCTTATAATGACCTCATCAGCACAGCACAAGCAGAGTGTTTGACTAAGCATAAGAAACACAGGGCTGTTAAAGCCAGCTGATGTCCATTATCATTAGGATCACTGCAAAAATATCCCAAACAACAATCTAAAACAATAAATGAGAAGTTCGCTGAAAAACCAATCAGTAAAAACAAAATGAAAATTCCAGCAAAGCTAGAACTTCCACTGAGTGACCTCCCAAGCCTCTTGTATCAGAGGTACATGAGATATATACAAATGACCTCCCAAACCTCTTATAGCAGGGGCACATGGGATATATACAAATGACCCTTATACACATCAAGTGTTTTTGCTAATTGGCAATTCTGAAAGCCCATGATTTGTTTAATCATTTTAAAGGACTTCAGGCCAATATTTCAGCCTTATTATGACCTTGCAAATACAAGCAGGGTGTTTGACTAGCATAAGAAACACAGGGCTGTTATACCCAGCTGACGTCCATTATCATTAGAGTCACTGCAAAAATATCCCAAACAAACTAAAACAATAAGTGAGAAGGTCACTGAAAAACAATCAGTATAAACAAAAGAAAAATTCCAGCAAAGCTGAGTGACATCCCAAATCTCTTGTATCAGAGGCACATGGGATATATGCAAATGACCCTTATGTACATCAGGTGTTTCAGCTAATTGGCGATTATGAATGCCCATGACTTGTTTCATCATTTTAATGGACAATTTCAGACCAATAAAGCCAAACCCCACTAGCTGAGGATCAGGGTCATTTGCAGCCTTGTGTTTCTTATAATAAGTCAAACACTCTGCTTGCGCTGTGCTGATGAGGTCATAACATCCACAGCTAGTCAGGTTTGGCTTTATTGGCCTGAAATTGTCCATTAAAACAAAGTAACATGTCATGGGCATTCAGAATTGCCAATTAGCTAAAACACCTGATGTACATAAGGGTCATTTGTATATATCCCATGTGCATCTGATATAAGAGGTTTGGGAGGTCACTCAGTGGAAGTTCTAGCTTTGCTGGAAATTTCATTTTGTTTTTCATAGGTTCATACGTTCATACTAGGCTATCTGCCCTAGGACATTTATAAGCCTAGCCAGAATGTGTTTGGCTTTCGCCACCCATTTTAAATTAATTTTGCTATGCCCTTTTTCGAGGTTAGTATACTGTGCCTCTGTCTAACAGTGACACAGAAGTGATACCCGGGTTAGACCTACGATCTCCCATCCACTCATCAAGATTCCTCTTGAAGAGAGTCAGTGAGGGACTCTGCCTAACCTGGACTGGGATTTTATTTCAGAGTGAAGGGAGCCTCTGGGTTATGAATCTGTCCCTCCAGCATGTCCTATTTATTTCAGTGCTGAGGTTCAAGTCTCTCGAGCACGTAGCTCGATGGGATTTGGATTTTCTGAAGTGCAGCATGTTCATTAATTCTGGGTTGGACATGGCTTTATACGTCAGGCACAGATCGCTCCTGAACAGGTGGTATGCCACTGAATAGAGCTGGAGTTTCTTTAACCAGGCAGCATATGACATCTGTTTGAGCCCTTTGATCCTCCTGGTGAGGTACTTTTGGGGTCTTTCCAGTTGCTGCAGGTGTCTGGTAAGGTACATCCCAAAAGGGGCATTTACTCAATTATGGGCCTGATGAGGGATGAGTAAAGAGGCACGATGACCTCCCCTGATCTAGATGTGAATCCCTTCATGATTAGGTGGGCTATATAAAATGTTTTTCTAACCACTTTGGCCACGTGGTTGTCAAATGAGAGACTGCTGTCAACTTGGGTCCCCAGGTCCCTAATTACTTCTTCTGTACTTAATGGATTACCACCTATGTGGTAATTTGTGGGCACTTTGTTTTTGCCAAAGGGGATGACTATACACTTCTTGGCATTTAGCTTGAGGCCATAGCTCTGGCACCAGTTGTCTGTTTCTATGAGGCCCTTTTGGAGGATGCTTGTGTCGGCTGGAGAGTCGATTATGGCACCCAGTTTGCAGTCATCTGCGAACTTGGTCAGCCACAGTCCTTCCGTGTTGGCCTGTACCTCTGAGAAATATAAACCGAACAAGAGAGATCCCAGGACTGAGCCTTGTGGGATGCCACTTGTAACTGGTTTGGAGTCTGACATGGCTCCAGCAATTCTAACCATGTGGGTTCTGTCCTTGAGCCAGTTTGCAACCCATCTAGTGACATAGGGGTTTATATTTAAGCTGGTGAGCTTATCTATAATGCCAGTGGGGTATTGTATCGAAGGCTTTGTGAGGTCCAGGTAGGCTGTGTGGACCACCTTCCCCTCGTCAATGGCCTTAGTGACTGTTTCAAAGAAATCAACCAGGTTTAAGAGGCAGGATCTGCCCTTAACAAAGCCGAACTGGGTAGGATCCAGTGTCTGTAGGTCCCCAATATCTTTATTTATGAGGTCCATGATGATCCTTTCCATAGCTTTGCAGACCAAGCTAGTCAGGCTTATGGGGCGATAGTTTCCAGGATCCGTTGAGGCACCACCTTTGTGGAGAGGGCCGCTGTTGCTGTACGCCACTCTTTGGGTACATATCCTGTAGTAAGGCTGAGATTGAACAGTAGTTTTATGTTTGGGTTTAGCTCTTCTTGGAGTTCATGTAGGACGCAGCCCGGGACACCGTCTGATCCCATTGATGCTGTGTTTTTGCTTTGGAGAGGGCGGCTCTTACCTGAGCATCTGAGATGTCAGGGGGGCAGCACTCTGCTGGGATAGATATTTGCCCTTTTGGTGGGGAGGGGAGAAGTTTGCGCTGAGCCTGTCTGTAAGGATGTTGGCAATGTCTGTGGGTTTGGTGTATTTTTTCTCATTTTGGACTAATTCTGAGCATATCTGGGAATTCCCACCCAGGTTCCTAACATAACTAAAGAAAGCCTTGTGATTATCCTTAGTGTCCTGTGCAATTTTTCTCTCGAAGCTGGCCTTAGACGATTTTATGAGTGCCCGTAGTATTTTGCTAATACTGATAAGAGATGCCTTCCCTTTTTGGGATTTTGCTCTATCATTTAGTAGCTTCCTCCTTCTATTGTATAGTTTGTTTATGGCTGGGGTCCACCAGACAGGATGTCTGCCTTTGGAGGACTGGGTCTTGGTTTTATTTGGGATTGAATGATCCATGCATTCCTGAAGGTGTTCATAGAATGCATTTATAAAGGATTCTGCAGTCTAGGCCGTATTTTCCACAGGGCTGGGGGCTTTGAAGGATTCCACCTCGGTTTTGAGGAGTGTGAAATTTGCTTTAGAGAAGTTTTTCACTGTGGTTTTCTGGGCAGGAGATGGGGTCGGGATGTGAATATCCAGTGAGATTAGTTTATGGTCTGATCTTACCAGTGAGGGATACACTTCTGGTCTGGAGCATAGAGTCCCCATGTTGGTGATGATCAGATCCAGTATGTTTTCCCCTCTTGTGGGAGTGGTAACAAGTTTTTCCATAGCATCTGAGTTTATAAATTCTAGGAACCTTTGGGCTAGGGTGTTGGAGCTAGAGTAATGCTCCCAGTCTATGTTTGGGTAGTTGAGTCGCCCAATATAATGGTGTTTGGAGAGACCTTCATATTTTCCAGTGTTCTCAGGAAGGCTGAGTGGGGTTCCTGGGTTTGGGAGGGTGATCTGTAGCAGGCTATAAACTGGAAGGCAGTTTTACCCACTGTTAGTTGCACATGGATAGTCTCCGATGCTTCATGCTGTGCCACCAACCTGGAGGTGTGGGCATCTTTGACGAATATTGATACTCCCCCTCCTTTTGTGGTTCGGTCCAAGTTTTGGGGCCGAAAAGCATGGTATGAGGTATAACCTGGTAGTGCTGGGGTGCTCTCGGGAGCCTTGAACCAGGTTTCTGTTACCGCACAGATATCGATGTTCTCCATGCTAAGGAGAGTTTCGAGTGCATGCATCTTGAGGTTTAGACTTCTGGCGTTGAGTAGCATGATTGGTTACTGATTACTGATTGGTTTTTCAGTGACCTTCTCACTTATTGTTTTATTGATAAGGTCACAGAATTTCTGTGCTTGTGCACTAATGGTGGTGTAGGTTTCTTAGTCTATAGTTGGATAGTTTATATCATGTAGGAAATGATACTGTATTTTCTAGTAATTCTAGTTCCTGTAAATAGGTGTTCTTTCTTGGTCATAGATGGGGTAGTATAGTTAGCAAATGTAAAGCACTACAGCTGTCTGATGGGTATTTGGACATGAAGATGCTCTATTGTATCATGCTATTTTACCAATTCTTGGTGTAAATCTCTTCTAGATAAAGATTGAGACACATCTACCTTTTATCTCTCCAGACCAGTAGCTGGTATATATGTGTGGGAAACATTATACCCCTGCACAACTGGAGTCCTCTCTGACATTTTAAAACATTTTTCAGTCACTACACAGATGGTCTAGTCAGGGTGAGAAGGGCTTGTAGGGAATGTTTCTTTTTTGTTTAGGCTCCTAGCAATGATTAGTAACACCTTAAAATTTTACTTTTCTTGATTCACTATGCTGGTACATTTTCGGGTTGGAATTGCCTAAAAATGGCACTATGGGAGTTGGGCAATCTCTTTGCCAATAGTTGAAACCCCAAAGGACAAAGATGCTGCCCATTCCTGGTGATGCAGTGTGGTCTTTTGATCATATTTTCCCATGCTGACAAATATTGGAACTCTTCGAATGACACCAAAAACTAAGCCAATTATTAAATTCATTCATTTTTTTATTATTTTGTGGCACTGGAGAAGAAAGAATACTGCCCAGTGCTAGGCTCATACCAGGACAAATATACTAAGAACTCCATCATATCTCACTTTATATAGTCCAGTATGGAGGTATATTTCAAGTCACTGACACCCACATGTTCTATGACAGAGTCATACTGTTGCACAAGAACTTCAGTGCACATGTCATCTGATGGATCCTGGTGCCAGACAAGCAACTAACTGTCACACCTTCCTTGCTCATCCTGGTAAAACATACATCTGTATGTCTTACAATGGAGTCACCTATAACTAGGGTGTTTGATTAGGTAGATGCCTGGCTTATGGGACTCCTAGTGTTATATGAGTTGGTAGGTTTAACTTTCTAACTGTGTTTTGTGACTGTAGAGAAGAAACTGTTGCAAAAAAGAGTAAAATCCCATGACTGGAAGAACAACCTGGTCAACATCAGTAAGAAGCTGAGATCCCCTCATAAAATCCTCCAAAGCTAGTTACGAAAACAAAATTGCCACTAACTCTAAAGACAACCACAAAGCATTCTATAGCTATATCAAGAATCTCAATGGCAACACTCAGATCTGCTCTGAGTTACAGCACAATGGCACTAAATATACAGAACCAACTGATATTGCCAACATCCTGGCAGATAGGTTCAGTGCTAACTTTACCCCCCTCTCACCCCCTAGACGGCCCATCTCTATACCAGAAGAATGTAAAGTTCCTGTAATCACGGCTGCACAGGTAAAAACACACTCTCCAAAGCCAAGAACACAGCATCCATGGGACCTGACAATATCCCAGGCTGCGTTCTACATGAACTACAGAATGAACTGCCACACAACCTAAGTACCATGTTCAATCATAGCCTCACCTCAGGCTTTGTGCCCACTGAATGGCGCACCACAATGGTTATCCCACTCCACAAAGGGGGAGCCACGACAGACCCCAGGAACTACCGCCCCATTAGCCTGACGAGCCTGGTCTGCAAGGCCATGGAACGTATCATCATGGAACTCATAAACAAAGACATTGGTAATCTCCAAACTTTGGACCCTTCCCAGTTTGGGTTTGTAAAAGGCAGATCATGTCTCCTAAACCCGATTGACTTCTTTGAAGCAGTCACCAAAGCCATAGATGATGGTAAGGTGGTTCACACAGCTTATCTAGATCTTGCCAAGGCTTTTGACACCATTCCCCACTCTGGAATTATAGATAAGCTCACTAAACTAGAATAAATCCCTATGTCACAAGATGGGTTGCCAACTGGCTCATGGACAGAACCCACACTGTGAAAGTAGCAGACTCCAAATCCGACTTTAGACCAGTGACAAGTGGAGTATCACAGGGTTCAGTCCTGGGTCCTCTCCTGTTTGGTATCTACTACTCTGAAGTACAGGCTAACACAGAAGGTCTTTGGCTAACAAAGTTTGCAGATGACTTCAAACTGGGAGCCATAATCGAAACTCCTAATGATGTGGACATACTACAAAAGGGCCTCACTGAGACAGATTGCTGGTGTCAAAGCCATGGCCTGAAGTTCAATGCCAAAAAGTGTATTGCCATCCTCTTTGGTAAAAACTCTGTACCCATGAACTACCACATAAGTGGTAGTCTACTTAATGCCGAAACTGTGATAAGTGACCTTGGGACACAGGTGGACAGTAATCTCTCCTTTGATAATCACATCGCCACAGTGGTCAGGAAATCCTTCTACGTGGCTCACCTCATCACAAAAGGTTTCTCATCCAGAAAAAAAGAGGTCATTGTTCTCCTCTATTCATCACTCATTAGACCCATTATAGAGTACAACGCCCCTTTTGGTATGTACCTCACCAGACATCTACAACAACTGGAAAGGCCACAGAAATACCTCACAAAGAGGATTACTGGCCTCAAACAGATGCCCTACGCAGACCGTCTCAAAAAACTCCAGCTTTACTCTGTCACATATCACCTACTCAGAGGTGATCTCTGCCTAACATACAAAGCTATGTCAAACTCAGAGCTGTTGGACATGCTCCACTTAAAGAAATCCCAATCCCTTTGAGCTACACGCTCTAGGGACCTAAACCTTGTCACCACAATAAACAGAACATGCTGGAGGGATAGAGTCCTGTCCCAGAGACATCCCATATTTTGGAACAGACTACCTGAAGATGTCAAACAGCGCTCCTCATTAGCACTCTTCAAGAAAAATCTTGATGATTGGATGGGAAATAGGAAATTCACCCCAGGGATCACTTCTGTGGCTCTACTCGACAAGGGCATAGGAAAATAATTTTCTTGGGTGGCAAAAGCCAGGGTACCTTTTTGGCTAGGCTTATATAGGTCCTAGGGCTAATAGCCTAGTACCTACCTATGAACCTATGAACCTATTACATTTTGGAAGTCTTTGAGGTTTAGGCAAGTGGGTCTACTTGACATTACCAAAATGTCAGTAGACCAACTTTCATATGATCGAGACAAAATGAGCGAAACTTCAAATAACTGAAACTTCACTATGCCGAAGATGAGATGACCAAACGTGTGAAATACTAAATGCAGACTGAGCAGAGCAGAAAGTTTGCTCAGTGCCACACTGTAGTGCAATCTCAGAGTTGGTATATTTATGTTGCAGGGGGTTTGGAAAGGTTGGGGGATACAACCTCCTTGCAAAAATGCAAAACAAGGATTTCTTTACCTTTCCTCAAATAATACAGTGGAGAAACCTTTGCAATTGTCTCAGGAGCTTCCTGTAATGACACCCTAATATTGACTTTGGCAGGAAGAATAACAATTTAAAGTTATAGTGCACTATTTCTGTCACTACAATTTTTTTTTAACATCATTTATGCAGGGGGGCAAGCCCCCTGCACCCTCCATGTGGACCCCCCACAACTTAAATATAGCATTTCCGAGATTGTACAACCCTGGGGAAAAGAGCATTTTAACATGCATTTTAGTAATACTGCAACTGACTATAGGTCAGTAACTACTGTTTGGTGTTCCAGGATTCGTTCTTTTCAGTTTTCGCTGTTATGAAATTTCGGGCGATCTGGTCTCAGTGATGTGAGTTTTGTTTATGTGAGTGTTCGGTCATTCAAAGTAGACCCAGGCAAGTTAATCTTTATAACCTCAGAATATGATGTGTTATATATATTGTGATGGCCTTACTGAGTTGAGGTGTGTGGTGCACTGATGACTGTTTTGGTGTCTGAGTTTACTGTGTGTGAGTTTTTGCCTCCAAAGACATTATGTATGTAGAGCTCTCACACACTGTTATGCTGTTTGAGTAATAGATGATCATTAGACAACACAAGACAATTCTTACTCTTTCTTATGATACATACCACTTGTGGGGAAGTGCTGGTCCATGGTTTCAACAGGAATGATTCGGGGCAGGGGTGACTATAACTGCTAAGAGTTCAGCTTGTCTGAGGTAATGTTTAGGTGGACTTACTACTAAGACTTAGGGAATTGCTTAGTTATCTACCCAGAGTGTATTGCTGCCCAAGGTATGTTTACTTGTGCTTGGGATGGGTTATTTGGGCCTCAGATCTAGATTTCTAAGGTGGAATAGATTTTGCAGATCTCCCATAGTGAAAAAAGCCTTGTGTGCAGACAGCCCCCTATAGAGTGAGTCCAGTGGTGGCAGTGTACTAAATACAGATCGATGCAGCTTTTTTCTTCCCTTTGTGACGAAATGCTCATTTCTCACAGTTTAGAGTTTTCTACTTTTCTGACAGTCTTGAATAAAAGATATGTGCGGCTTATACCAGTTGATATAGTTAGAGATCAAATTAAATGAAGCCAATAGTGGAGTTTTGTGACGTCAGAACCTGTAGCAGATCACAGGTTGCTTAGTCTTATGACTCTTGAGTTAGAGGTCAATGACCCTAAGTTGATTACAGCTTCAAAAACTTTCTCTTTTACAGTGGGGGCAGGGAAAACTGTAATTAGTGTCAAAACAGCAGGGGGCAGCAGGGAGAGCACTACTTAACGTATGAGTGGGGGCTGTGAGGGTTGTAACAATGTAGCAGACTCAAGAAAAGGGGAAAACAGTAGCAAATGCATCAAGATTAACAAATGTAAAAAACAGAAAGGCCCTGGAAAGCAATGACAAGCAGGCAAATGAGACGAAATTGAAGTGTATTAACCCACCAGATGCGCAGTAGCAAGCCACCCAAACCCCGCCTGCGACCATTTTGACTGCACCGCCCCCTGTTTGATTGAAAGATGCCACCAAAACACTAGATAATATAGACCTACAAACAGATTAGCAAAATTATAAAGAAATTGCAGAAAACATTGTACGTATATACATATAACAGTAATTATATGCTTATTGCAAAATACTTGTGTACTGACTCATTTGGGGGTCTTAAAAAGTTCATGTTCCTCGAAATTCCTCAAAGTTCCACATTGAAGGAGTCTGTCACACATTCAGTGTTAGGAATTATTTTAAGTGAAATCCATGGTAAATTGAAATTAATCATATTAATTCATTAAATGATCTTCTTTATAAGTAAAACCAGCATATTTTAACCATCCTCATTATGAAGGCGAGTGTTCCTTGTTTTGGCGATGGAAGGTTGAGAGCTATGGCTCTTTCATTCTACTTTTACCAATGTTTTTATTAACGGAACCGCGGCATTCATGTCAGTGGCTCTTTCATTCTACCGTTGCTTGAATGTTTTCATTAGTGGAACCGCATTGTTTATGTCAATGGCCTTTCATTGTACTGTTACTTGAATGCTTTTATTAGTGGAATCGCAGTGCTTATTTCAGTAGCTCTTTCATTCTACTGTTGCCTAAATGCTTTTACTAGTGGAATTAGGGTTTCTGCCTGTGTCTCTTTTATTCTACTGTTGCCTGAATGTTTTGTTATTGGAACCGCAGTGTTCATGTCAGTGGCTTTTTCATTTCATTGCTACCCGAATGTTTTATTAGTAGAATGGCAATATTTATGTCCGTGGACTACGACGGAAAATAATATAAAAATAAGTATGTCCTATGGTAGACGTTTGGAAAGAAAAAAACTATATACCTAATAATATGGGTGGCACTTTCAGCTAGTTAGTATTATGCCATCCCATTGTGATATAGGGTGGTAGTAAGAAACTGTATTTCCTGGTTTGCAAGAATTGTCACAATGGTTGTTAACCCTTAAATTCCCCCAATGTACCTGCATTTTCCTGTAGAGTTGGAAGTATTTTGAATGATCTAATAATTGTAGAGGAGGGGGACTACTCCACCCTCTCGCATGTCAATCACAGCGGGCATGCCCATTCCTGCACGAACTCGGTGGTGGGTTAATAAACTTTTAAATTTCACCGCAAATGTTGTTGTTGTGTCTTTCGGCTTTTCCCGCTTAGGGGTCGCCACAGCAGAACTCCGGTCCGCTAATGATTGGCAGTAGATTTTTATGTGCCAAGTTGCCAGCCCTGACACACAACCTTCAACGAAGGTACGCCCATTCACGCATGTCTCCACACAGAAGATGCTCTAGCTGAGAATTGAACAGGACAACGTCTTACTGTGAGGTGACAACGCTACCGCAGCACCACCACAAAATCAAAGTAGCAAAGCTGAAATGAAATGTACATCATACAGCAGAAAATAAAATACTGCCACTGTTGTAATCCAAACCATTGTCTAAGGTACCAGCCCAGGCAGAATTTTACCAGTAACACTGTTTATAGAGAAATGCAGTAATGAACACCTAAATGACACTCAAATCCTGCAGTAGTTTACAATTCAGTAGAGTGAGTAAATCTACAAATAACTCTCTAAAATCAGTAATGAAAAAATAATATAATGGCCTCAGAACATCCAACGAGAGATCCACATGGATCTGTCCTTGTGTCTCTGTTCACCATTTTCACCAGTGCGCTTGCTTGAAAGTATACCTTAATGTATAATTTTATACAATGATCCCACTTTCTATGCTGGTCATTAAGACCATCATTGATTATGCTGTGTCAATAGTCACTCAACGGTTGTAACAAACATATACTAACTAATGTCAAAAAGCTGTAAATGACAGTCTTAACTTGCTGATTATCTCCTCTTTTAACACCTTCTCATTGTACAAACAAATGGACATCTTCAAATAAACAACCCTGCAAGTCAAGCATAGATTAGCACATAAGTCCTTACTCTTTAGCATATATACACAACAGACACTACATATATTTCAGTTAGCACATAAGGTACATTATTTATTGCATTAAATAACGTATGTGTTTTTTGTTGATAGTTATTTGTGATATATTTTGCACTGTTATAAATGCTGCAATTATAATAGCTGACTATATGATTAAACATATCCTGCCAAGTACCACTCAGCACTGTTAAACTCTAGTCTCATGTTTTACTATTAGATCACCTAGTGCCAGCCAGTACAAAATAGTATGAATAAGAAAAATCATCTTCAAGAGCTGTAATATACTTCACTGTCAGAAACACACACACACACACACACACACACACACACACACACACACACACACACACACACACACACACACAATACTTAGACAAAACTCTAATACTACCTGGACTCTCAGCTCTCCAGCATTTTTCCTTACCACGATGGATGAACACAGCTACCAGGAGCAGCCAAAAGTAACACTGTTAATTTACATAGCCAAGTTATTCTCTGAATTGTTCAGCAGCATAAATGCCTTACAACAGGCAGTTCTGAGGGAAGAGCATTTGGCTAATTAGCAAATACCTCTCTATGGACTGCCTTAATAGAATGTATCATAGTCAAGAAGATAGCCTACCATGGTGTTGCACATCTTCAGGTTGCAGCAGTGTGGTAGCACTATCTTTGAGTCAGAAATGGTTACTCTGAGGTGTACACTTCATGTGCACCTTGAAGCAGCCTTTCTGAATTGGGCCCTATGTATTACAATATTATTGTCTGTGTTGTCATTCTCATTGCTTGGAGCTTTTCTCACCATGCCTCCACTGTAGGGAAACTTTTCTTGCCCAGTCAGATTATCCCCATCAGCAAAAATAAATAAATAAATTAAAATGTTTTATGCTTGCAAAAATAAATTATATAGATATAGATATAGATATAGATATAGATATAGATATAGATATATATATTGCCTTTTGTTATAACAATAGTAGACATTTCTTAATTTTCTGCAGCTAGCAAAATGTTTTGGAAATCATATTTTTGCAATATATTTCTAATTTGTATCTGTTCACTATTGGCCTAGTTGCATCCAGTATCAGAAACAGAATTTCATTATTGTTTCTACAACATGTTATTAAAATCAGTACCTACTGTTGTTTACAAATCATTGAGTTCTCAGTCTTATGTATCACAATTACAGTTGTAGTAGTCCCATAAGAATCCCATAAGAATACATCCTTTATACTGCCATTTGCACAAATATTTACCAATCTTATGTTACCATATTTTTTGAACACATGTAGTGAAAGTTCTTTTACAGTTAGGAAATGTTCAATAGTAAGCAAAACCTCATAGTTCTCATGTTCATTTTCTTGAACCAAAGAATTGTACTCCCATGTAACAATTAGCAGAAGCCAAACAGTTTCAATAATAAAAAGCTATGTGGGAAAATGTAAAAAATAAGTTAGCTTGGTGGATACCAATATTAATAAACTCTATAGTAAAAGAAAAAAAATCAAATTGAGACATATAATAAATCAAAATCTCTTCACATTAATGACTCTGTCAGAAAGGTCAGCAAAAATCTAAACAGTACTTTGTCAAAAATCAGAGTGGAACATGAAGTAAAATTAGCATCTAAATCCAAGGAAAATCGTAAACCCATCTTTAACTACATTGGATAATTAAGTAATAGCACCTAAGCAATGCTGTGAATTAATTCATAATAGCATTACCTACTCTGATTAACCTAAAGATATTGTTAATATACTTGCAGATAAATTTAGAGCCAACTTCACATGAGAAACATTCACTGAAGGTCCACAACTTTCTGTGTCCCTTATACCCTGAAGATTATTACAGACCATCTCCTAACTGCACTTTCAAAAGCTAAAATATCATCTTCATGGACCCCAAAATGCAACCTTCTGCTTAATGACACTAAATGCACTCTATTTGCACTCCTCGTACAACAGTTCAGCTTAAAAATAGCTATAAGATATACTGAGGCGTAAAAAATAGTTATAATTATGGCACTCTATAAAAGGAATGCCGCTTCAGAGCTTAGGAACTGTAGACCCATTAGCCCAAAAAGCTAAATTAGCAAAGCCATCAAGCATATTATAGCGAACTTCATCTGTTTCAATCTAAAACATAATATTTTTGATCTGGATGACAACAGTATGGCTTTGTCAAAAATAAATAATATATTTTTATATTAGTAAGCATGTTTGAGAAGGTCAGTAAAGTTCTAAATAGCAGCCATGCGTTTCATACAGTGTATCTTTGGCCAAGGACATTAACACTATTTCCCAAGCTGGAAATGTAGATAGGGTTAAAGGGCTGAAAGTAGACTCTTATGTTATAAGATGGAGAGCAAAATGTCTGACAGAAGAGCTCACATAATTAAAATATTAGCTTGCTGCATCTCAAAAGACAAAAAGGTGACTAGTAACTATCATCACAGCTTGGTACTGAGACCCTTTCTGTTCAGCATCCACCTCTGAAATGTCAAACAAGTAATGCAGATTTATAACTAACCAAATTTAACAATTACTGTAAGGTCTGTGTTGTCATTCACTCTGCATATATCATGGTACCACAGCAAGAGCTAAACCATGCAAATTAGTGGTGTATTTGAAACTCTGTTGGATTAAAAGTGTAACACTGTCACCTTTGTTAAACAAATGTCAGGAACAGCTTACAATATAGATAGCACTACACTACAGCACTACCGACTAATTTAATTGCCAGAGATCATGGCACTTTCATAGAATATTCCCTATCTTTTGACGACTATGTAGCAACAGTAATAAAGAAACCCTTATGTCTAGCTCAATTAATAACTAAAGGTATATCATCAAAGTCAAAAGATATAATTCCTGTATACTCTCCCTGATCCACCAATTATATAATGTCCCTTTTAGTATATAACTCTATAACACATCACAGAGTTTAAAATAGCATAGCATTTCCTAACTAAAAAGTTCACTGCACTAAAGACCCTTGCATACTAACACAGAATTGAAGCTTTTTTCATGCTCTGTCTCTCATAAACTCCAGTGAGGTGATTTATGTCCAACAATCTATGATTTTAAGGACACAACCTTCCTCGATCCTCTGTACATTCACAAAACCAATGGCTTCACAAACACTTTAACTAATGACTTGATTGAATGTGTGCCCATAAATCCAACATTGGCTGACCTATTCTGCCCAGTTGATGTCAAAAGTTTGCAGAGGAGAGTGGGTATTGGCAAAATGATTTTGGATCATGGATTAACTCAGCCTTGTAGTACATGAATAAATTCCATTTTCTTTTTTGATATAAGCAAGGAAGATATTTTTCTAACTCGTTTATTCTTATTTCCTGTAACTAGTTTTAATGAATTATAAATTTATATTTTATACAGTTGAATATATATTTCCATTTCTTATCATATCCAAATAGCTTGTTTTATTAGATTTAACTATTATGTTTTCATACATCTTAGTATACAATCAATATAATCTGCTTGTATATTTCCTTCTAAAAATTATGTATTTCTTTTTTTTCATTCTTAGGAGATAACTATTGCTTAAAATGTTTTTTTGTAATATAATGGAACAGGAATTTTAGTCAATAAATAACAAAAGTACTTTTGCAGATAGCATAACGTGGGTGATATATTAATGGGGTGTCACCCCATATGTAAACTCTAGGGGGCACAAACACAATCAGCACCTCAGGTGCCAGTCTGGTTTCAACAGCACCAGTATTCATTTAAACAACTGAAGATGATAGTGCAGATGCCTCACTGAGGACATCAGGCATACTTTCAGACACTGCATCCCATAGTGACCTTGTAAAAGATCCAGTCCACCTTGTTGAAAAATCTAAGGAACTCTGAACAACATTATTGCCAAATGGATGAAACTTCATTCTCATGAAACACTGGCTACATTTTCTGCAGGCAAGGCATCTGTACCCTTAATTTTACATAATTAATTCTGAGTCATTGCACATCTAAGGAAAGTGAATTTACATTTGAATTAGGTAACTTTATACCAGAAGATGGTCCAAAGAAAGAGTATTTGCAGGCTTACACAAAAGCTTATAATCATGGACTTGATAAGTAATGACATAGGAACCTTCAAACATTGGACCCAATCCAGTTCAGCTTTGTGAAGAGCAGGTTATGTCTTCTTAATCTGGTGGCCTTCTTTGAGAAAGTCTGTAGGGATGTGGATGAGGGTAAATATGCATACTGCCTACCTTGACGTGGCTAAGACATTTGACACAATCCCCACTCAGTTATTACAGATAAACTCACAAAACTGGACATAAATCCCTATGTCACCAGATGAATAGACAAATTGATTATGGACAGGACACATGCTGTTAGAGTGGGTGAATCCACATCCAACAAGAGGCCAGTTAGTCATGGTATGTCACAGGGATCAGTAATGGACCTCTCTTGTTTGGAATATATTTTTCTGAAGTCAAGGCTAATGTATAAGGCCTTTGGCTGACTAAATATTCTGATGACTGCAAGATGGGGGCAATCACTGAATGCCCCGATAGATACCCTTCAGCAGGGTCTGATTCAAACAAATGATCAGTACCAGAGCCATGGCCTAAAACTAAATGCAAAAAATGCATAATCATACACTTTGGGAAGTCAAATATCCCTGCAAAACAGTGCAGTCTGCCGATCTCAGCACAAAAGCAGATAACCATGTAATATGTAAATATACCTCAGTGAACTTAAATATCTCTGCACATAACAGGGTTTTTCAGTAGCAACAGAGCACTGTATATCAATCACAGCTACTCATTAAGTTATGAAAAATGTCTCACAAAGAATAATCTACATTAACAAAGTTATGGAAATACTATCCCAATCTAAGCTGCCTGACATTCGTAAATACAAATCTGCAACAAATGTTTGTGATGTCACTTAATTGTGAGATGAAGATGTACTTTCTATGAGCTTACAGATATTTTTAAACTGAAAGTTTTTTACTGTTGAATGTATTGTTTTCTGATGAAGTCTAATGACGAAAGCAGAAAATAAGTTGTTGTTTACTCTAAATTTGTGCCTCTTGTTCTCAAAGTTACAGTTTTTGTGGCTTATTTTGATATTCTGGAAATTTTAGTCTGTTTTTGTGGTTTATTATTTTCATTGTGATGGCTGAAAGCAACAAGGGGGATCCTCTTCTTGAATGCAGTATTCATCCTACACCAGGCAGCAGTGAAAATGATCTCATGGTGCAACTGCTTAAGACCATGGCTGGAATTCAAAAATCCTTGGACTTCCTGGTGAAAGAGCGAGTGACAGAATCCCATGGGTGCATCAGTTACGAAGATGATGGTGACAGAGTGGTCGAGTGTATATTCAACCTATTATTGCACAAGGTAACCATACTGAAGTACATTTACATTCCAAAAAGACTTATGTGAATGTTGCATCTATTCTCACTAGTGGTATTAATCCTTTTTTTACCACAGAAAGACTTATAAATACATCTGACATGTTACAGAGAGAATTGTGAGACTTTAACTAGACTGTTGAAAAAGTATAAAAGTCTTGATTTAGAGAATAGTTTCAGCGATGTATTGAACTTAATATAGTTCCTAAAGGGCTAAGATTTTTTAAAAGCCCACATGGTGTCAAGGATACGGATTCCTTTTTTGCCACTTTAAGGGAATTCTTCAACAGTGATGGTCTGAATTTTCTAAAATTACTTGTGGACAATAATGTTAAAATTATGGCCAGTTTAAAAGAACAAATAATGACTGCTGACCAGGCAATTCATAAAGGGTTTCATAGTAGGTTTGGTGAGCACTCAGAGTATCATAACATCTTAGAAGAAGTTCAGAAGTATGAGCAAATTGCTATTAAATGCAAAAATAATAAATTAAACAGAGACATTAAAGCGTATGAAAGTGACAATGCCTATTCACTTGCTAACACAGGCAATACATTTTCCAAGAGGAATTTTTCTAACTTTCAAAAGTATGAAAGTTAGGCAATACACCTTTAAGAGAAATGAAAGAGAACAACTGATGGAAAATGAGAATGAGGCTACTGACAATACAGGAAGTGAAGCAACTGGGGCTTCAGCAGCAAACTAACACAGTTAATGCTTTTCCTGTGGGTGAATTAAGTAACACTGATGGTCCCAATAATTCCACAGAACTTGGAGCAAGGCCAAAAGTTTTTTTTTTTTAAGTTCAGAAAAGGAAGGAAAGGCCCTGAAGACCAGAATGACCAGAAAAAAAAAAAAGGAAAGGATTCCTTCTGATTTATCCACGGACAATTAGCTGAGTGTAACATGAACAAAAATAATGTTATAAATTTGCCTGAACTTGACCTCACTTCTGAGATTATAAAGTGTTGAATTTGGGTTTAAATTTTGTTCCAACTAGTAGAACTGATATTTCCAGTACTGTTCTAGAATTGAAAAAATGCACAAGACTGTTGAACTTAAATTACATTTCAAAAGATGTTGAAAAGAATGAATGTAAATATGTTAAGCCATCCTATTTTAACCCAACTTTGGTACACACTTTAAAAGTGTTTGAGAATACTTGTGAAAAACAAATTAGAAGTTTGTTAGACAATAACAAAACAAGGTTAAAATACTACAACTTAACTATGAGTGAAAAATCTGCTCTGAATGAATTAAAGTCTAACAGTATGGTTAGAAATATGAAAATTGACAAAGGTGGTGCTTTGGTTGTGATGAATCAAGACCAGTATATTCATAGTATTTAAGCTATGTTAAGTAACATTTCAGAATATGAGGCATCCAATGCAACTGATGTATTAACATGTTACTGGAAAAGTTATTCTTTTTTGTTTGACAGTTTTATGAGTGGTAATTTAGACAAAATTTCTTATGATTTTTGTAACAATGAGAATCCCAAGTTAGGGGTTTTGTTAGGAATATCAAAGGTCCATAAAGACCTTAACCGCCCTTTATTTAGGCCCATTGTTTCAGTGCCTAATTATATCACAGAAGGAATTTCCCTTGTGGTTGGTTCTTTTAGTCAGTAAAATGAGTTCTTTTTTCCAGGACTCTTGGGATTTTTTTGGAATAGTTTAAGAAATTTAATGACACCTTTTCTTTTGTAAGCCATGGTGGTACAGGGGTAGCATTGTTGCCTCACAGCAAGAGGTTCTCCTATTCGATTCTCGGCTGAAGTGCCTTCTGTGTGGAGTCTGCATGTCCTCCCTGCAGTCGAGTGGCCTCCGAAAGACATGTGTGAATGGGCGTGCCTTCGCTGAAGGTTGGGCATCGGGCTGGCAACTCGGCACCATAAAAGTTGACTGCTGTGGTGATCCCTAACCGGGAAAAGCCGAAAAAAAAAACAATGGCACCTTTTCTTTTGGCACATGAAAACATTTTGTTCACCTGTGAAACAGGAGTGGAATATGTAAGTGTTAAATAAATTGTTAAAATCCGACTGTAAAAATCATTAGGTTTTTCAAAATGACAGACAGTAATGCAGGATGCTCAGATATCAAAACAGATATGCATACATATTCTAATGATCATTAGGAGGCAAAAAACCATACACAAACATGTACAGAATTTTGACTAACTTTATTTAGGAATTACCCTCCATTTTATAATGTTTACAATCAGCTTTTGCCCACCTCACTGACGTGGTCAGTGACAGGCCCTTTACATCACTGCTATTCATAAGAAAATGCTGAGGTTTTACTTTTTGAAAAGTTTTTCCCATGAGAATATTACAGCCTTGCAAAGCACCTGGTCAGTCACAATGTCTTTATGAAAATGTAGCCAATTCAAGGCTCTTAGATTAGTTCGAATACAATGGATGAATGTCTTTTTAATACATTTCTTTGTCTCTCTGTTTGCCAGCTGGTTTTTATCTTCAGTAGTGTTCACAAGGCCATCTTCCTTGGTGGAAGCAGGAAAAAGATACACATGCAGACAGATTCATTATTTTCTAACTTTGCAAATAATATTTACTGAAAGACATGTGCCAGCCGAGCTGGCTACTGTCAGGGTCAAGTTTTTATTCACACTGCAGCTAAGCTTCAAGCAATAATATGCAAGTTCATTTCTACTATCATTCTAGTAAAACAGAATTAAATGCATTACATATTATACTATTTTCCAACCTTTGCTCTTCATATAGATTTGAGCACATTTATTTATGTCTAAAGCACACATTTCCCTAACAGTTTATAGATGTTTGAATACATACTTTTCTAACAATATATATATTTGAATACATATTTTTCTAGCAGTTTATATGTCTGGATACATGTTCTTCTAGCAGTTTATATGTCTGGATACATATTTTTCTGACATTCTCCCTCCTGTTAATGCATTTCATTCTATTAGAAACATAAACAATATCATTTCATTTCTTAGCCTTTTTCTTTCTAAGGACTTTTAGCTAAGCTAGTCATTTGTTTTATATTTCAGAAAAAGCATCATCTGAAATCAATTTTTTAATTTTAACACTTTGGTAAAAAGTTTTAGTAACAGATATATCAACAAATTTTTTGATTAATCTTTTCATGCAGGGATTTCCACAGTAAACACATGCTCCTATTAGGAGTATACCCACACAAATAGCAATTAAAATGTTCAATAGGATGGAACCCCACCCCCCAAACAGATTCTGGAAAAAGTCCGTCAGTGGGTTTGGGCCTGGTTTAGTCATTGCTGATACTTGCTGAATTACCTCTAGGTGATTATTTGTCTCGTGACGATCCTCAGGGATAAAAGCACAGCATTCTTCTTCGTGTACCACCTCTTGCCGCTAGGGTGAAGTAAGGAGCCATTCGATTTTGTAGCACAACAGTTCTCATTGCATTCAGTTTATCAGTCACCAATTCTAGGGTGGAAAAGTTGCATTACTCATGGCTTCTTGACAGCTTCCTCAGCTCCCAGATCGATTTGACTGCTCCATAGGCTGGTGGTATTCCTGCCCTGGATATAACACTGTTGCCCAAGTCCATATGAGTCAATTTACTTTTGTCTTTCACTGAATTATGGTCTTTTCAACCAGCTTCGATTTTACCAACTGGATTCACAGGTTTTTTAACTGGACCTTCAGATTTTCGAGCTGTTTCCCCTTACATTTTGTATCTTACCCAAAGGTAATTCTGCAGTATGTCTTATTGCTGGAACCAGATAACCCAAAAAACAACTGCGGACCAATTCTCAGGTAACCATTCATATGCCTTTTTCCCACAAATAAAATCATTACTTTGGTACTAATACGTGTTATCCCTGCATGAAACATTTTTCTATCTTTAATAGACAATTGCTTAGTTAAGACTGGATTGTCACGTACTGCATTTAATGTAGTTTTCATTGAACTCAGATATGAATTATAGTTAGTATCACAAACAGTACCCCCACTTTTGACTTTAATGTAACATTTATAAGACATTGTTATATTACCATTACTCCAGCCCACCTGGAGGGTATATAAAAAAACTTTTCCAAGTCTCATTTTATCCCCAGAGGGACAGTGGACATTAACAGTCTTTTATGCTGTTGGTATAGCTGTACAACCCCAGCAATTTGAAAAGTTTATAGTCTCTGTATACACATGCTTCATGGCCAGGTATGTGTTAAAGTTTGGATGCCAGTCTATAAACAGTTCATCACGTCTTCTCACTTTCACTTGTGTGGTTGAGTGCAGGGAAAAACCACAATAAGAGAAAAATTGTCACACTTATAGTCAACAAATGCACAGTTAACAAAATAATTATGCAATAGTTCTTGTGTTGCTCTGCTTTTTTGTTTGCTTCACTCTTGGCCATTTTGCCCTTGTGTATCAGTCACAAAGTTCTTATTCAGCTGAAAGTTCTTTTATCTCAAAAGAGTTAAACTGCAAAACAGATTTATTTATTAACAGTTTTTTATATAATTAGCTAATGAACTGTCAGCCTCCAGCTCTGCAGGCATGAGAGCTTTCCACTGAGGCACATAATATGCCCTTCCAAATACTACTTCAAAGGGGATCAAACTCTTTACATTTGTTACTGTTTTCATGCTCAGCAATGCTAGAGGTAAACAGCAAATCCAATTCTTTTGAGTCTCACTCATCAACTTCCTTCCTTCACATTTATTTAACTCTATGAAGTCCATACAAATAGTATGGAATGGATATGGTGGTGTAGGGAAAATCCCTTGCTTGTTTTTAAATGCTCCTTGTGCATGGTGCTTGTTACAAGTATGACAAGCTGCACAAAATTTTATTGTATATTTTATGTATCCATATATTTGCACAAAATTTTATTGTATAATTTATGTATCCATATATTTGGAATATTCTATTTACTAACTGTACCATCCCCCCTGTTGAGACATGGCTCTGCCCATGGCTCAACAAAGCTGCATATCTAAATAAATTAGACGGCAATATTGTTTTTTTCCTTTGGAAATGTACAGTTCATTTTCAAAAATTGCACCTTGTTTTACCCATTTTTGTTTTTCTGCTTTTGTAGTAAGCATCTGCATTGTTTTTAACATGTCTAAATTTAAAATTTCAGAGGGTTGTAATTTCTCATTTAGAAATAAAGTTTTTGAGTCTGAGGCTGCTTGCTTTGCAGCTGCATTAGTTCGTGCATTACCTTTTGAAATCTTATCCTGTTGTTTTATATGAGCTACACATTTACAAATAGCTGCTTTGGTAGGCAGTTGAATAGATTCTAATAGCTCCAAAATAAATTGCGCATGATTAATAGGTTTTTCACTGGATGTAATCATCCCTCTATTTTTTTATTGTTGTGCAAACACATGCACTGTAGAAAAAGCATACTGATTATCAGTATATATGTTCACTTTTTTGCCTTTAACTAAAATACATGCTCCTGTCAAAGCTACCAGTTCTGCTGCTTGAGCATACAAGTTGTGTGGCACAGTTTGTGCTTTTAAAATTTCAGTGTCTGTAACTACTGCATACCCCACCAGATTTTTCCTGTAGGACCCCTTTTGCATGAGCCATCCACGTAATATGTCACCTCAGCATCATCCAAGGGCATATCTGTAAGATCTTGTCTAGGTAAAGCTAACTGTTTATAGGAGGTTGACTCAGCAGTATGGTCATACATGAAAGATGTCTAGCAGGAGAAAGGTATGCAACCTTTTTTTTTTTTTTTTTTGTAGCAGAATTATTGCAACTGCATGAGGCATTCTCAATGTGAGAGGGTGGAACAACACTACTGAGGCTGAAGCCTGCACTGCCATTGCTGCTGCAACTACTGCTTGTACACAGTGAGGCAAAGATTGCACCACTGGGTCTAACTGTGATGAATAGTAAGCTATGGGGCATTGCTTATCCCCATGTTGTTGCTTTAATACTGATGTCATGTACCCTTGCTTACAATTTACGGTCTGAAAAAAAACGTTTGTGATAACTTGGAAGTCTTAAAACTAATGAAGAAGCTATTAACTGCTTCAACCTGCAGAAAGCCATTTCTGCTTTTGTTTTCCATTGTAAAATAATTTGGTACCCAGCTCCAACAAAAATTAGTTGTACCTAAGAAAGACATTATTTCTTTCTTAGTTGTTGGTTTGGGTGCTTGCAAAATTGCTGTTTTTTTTTTTTTTCTTCTCTCTCCCTTTATCTAGTTTTTTACCTTTATTGGATATCACATATCCCAGGTATCTAACCCGTGTTTTTTCCCAAAGTTGTAACTTACTTTTGTTTACTTTGTCCTTGTATTACTAAAAATTTTAGTAATGCTACTGTATTCACCCTGCACTGCTGCTGGGTGCTGCTAGCAAGATGTCATTTACATAAAGTAAAATTTGACTACCTTTCGGTGGGGTAAACCCTGCCAGGTTGCTAGCCATTTTTTTTTGCAAATATTATTGGGCTCTCACAATATCCCTGTGGTAGTCGAGTATATGTATACCTTTTACCCTGAAATGTAAATGCAAACCAATATTGACTATTAGGATGTATAGGTATTGAAAAGAAAGCATTGCTTATATCTACCACAGTAAAATACTTCTGTTGTGGCTTTAAATCATTCAACAAGGTATGTTGGTCTGGCACCGTAGGTGCTCTAGGTATTACTGCATTATTTACAGCTTATAAATCTTGTACCATCTGCCATTTCCTGTTTGCTTTTTTAACAGGAAATAGGGGTGTATCACATGGTGAATCAGGAGATTCTACCAGTATTTCTTTTTTTTTTTTGAGTAATGCTGCTATTATAGGCTTAATTTCTACTTTTGCATCCTTTCTCAAAAGGTATTGTCTTTTCTGTGGTCTAAAAGCTGACTTTGGGGTAATTGTAACTGGTCCTGCTGTTTGAATAAGCCCTACATCTAACTTGCCTGTTGACCACAGAGTTGTTGGAATTTTACACAAGGCCTCTTCTTTTTCTTTTAATAAAAGTGCTAATCAGCTGTCCTCACTAGATTGCAAGTGTACAGCTGTATGTGTCTGTGTCAACCAATTTAGTTTTTGTTTTTTGTCCTGACGTTTCTAAATCAGTCTGTTTTCCCATTTTGTTACCTTTTTTTCCCTAAGTCTGCCCATTTAACACTTTTGTTTTTTGTCAAGCTGACATGTGGCAGTCTATTGGACTTATACAATCTCATGAATTCCTGAGGTAATGAACAGCTTACTACACTGTTTCCCTCAGTATCCCAACATAAAGTTTGTAATATTAATCTGTCAGCAGGATTTTTTTTTTTTTCTCTTTTGAATAATTCTTACTTATATTTGTTATCAGGTCCTGGTGTGCTACAGTAGTATAGAGTACAATGTAACAAGTGCTGCTGATTAGTGTCAAGGGAGGGTACCTTACTGATGGCTACGTTCATCAGTTCTTTGGTTACTGCCCCTGGACCAGTCATAACTAGGTCCTGGCTGTACCAATAATAGGCTTTACCCTCCGATCGCACCACAAAAAAGCATTCATTTGTCTTTGTGCCTCCATACCCTGCATGGTAGGAACTACTGCTATGCCAAATATCTGCACAAGGTCTTTTTCCAGTAAGTTTACTGGATATTTTGCAGAAACTACAATTTTACTTTTCTGAGTCATACCTGAAACAGGGTCAGTTATTGCTATATTATGGGAGAGTGGTTCCCTGTATAGCTGTCCATTTGCTGCTATTACTAATATATAATCAGGTGATTCAGAATGTTTTGGTAACTTGGAGGGGTGTATCAAAGTCCGTGACGCTCCTGAGTCACACAGGAATTTGACTTCCCTTCCCTCCACCAGAAGTGTCACTTCTGGTTTTGTATTTGCTAGGTAGAGCTCCAGGCTCAACAATGCTAAATCTAAAATGTTATTTCCATTTTTATCCTCTACATTTGTTTGCACTTCCTTTATTCCTTCTACTACATTTACATTTTCTTTTTGTTTATTAACCTTTCCTGATGATTTTTGGTTATTATCACTATCATATAGTCAGTCCTCATTTCCTTTATCTTCTGTCATTGCTTTCTTATTTTGTTTACAGTCCCTAGCTAGATGCCCTTTTTATCTGACTGTAATACAAATACTTCAGCTCCGTCTTCAGCAGTGAAGACTTGTGCTTTTTTTCTTTAGTATGTCCAGCATACTCAAGTAAGGCTTACAGCCTGCTTATTCGGTGATCTATCATATGCTTTGTAATAAAGCTACTGATAGGGGCAATGCAACCTTTTAAAAATGCATTTTTTTTTTTAATTGTTGTTTAAAGCATTCTAATAATCTAGCATAATATCCATCTATTGTCTCATTTTTCCTATTGTATGCATTAATTAATGCAAGTCCAGTCTGCTCTAAGTTTCCATTTTTCAGAGATTCTGTCTGTCAGACCTTTCACTCTGTTGTCTAAAAATGTTTTAGAATTTTTTAAGCTTCTGTTTTCTCTACAATTTGCTTTCTCAATCCACCTATGTGCTTGAGGTATGCCTAGTTGGTGCTGCTTTTTGCTTTTTTTGCCTGACGTCCTGCATCAGATTAAAGCTTGTTTAAGGAGTTTAACTAGTGAACGTTTATCTAGTTTACTATCAAATTCATAGTTGTTAACACATTTTGTACAATATCTCACATTATCTGCTTGCTGCAATTGCATATACTTCACATTATCCGTTAGGGGCGGATCTCATGATTTTTCAGTGCACTGATCTCCCATGTCTTAAAAAGACTGTTACGTAACCCTTCTCTTGTACCACGTGGTATCTTATTTCCCCATATCCACAGTAGTGTCTAGAATGACTGTTTACTTTGCTTTGTTATTCCCTAATCTATGACTCAAGATACAATACTTCGACTATCTCTCTCCCTGCTATCACAGACCTTAGCAATAGCACAGTGTAACCTGGTCCCTGATCTAAAACAAAGACAAAGAGGGAAATTCTTCTTACCTGAGCCTCCCGCTTACTGCTGTCTTTTCTTCCTGGGGCCCAGTCTTCCGCTTTTCAGCCACAGATCAGAAAGTGGACAGCCTCTTTACACACAACAATTCAGTCGGAGGTCTTTTCACTTTAAGAAGAACCATTTTGTCAACTCCTCCTGTGTAGATTTATTACATGCACTCTGACCTGTAGCTTACCAAGGGAATTCCGGCTCGAAGGACCAAAATGTTAAATAAATTGTTAAAATCCGACTGTAAAAATCATTAGGTTTTTCAAAATGACAGACAGTAATGCAGGATGCTCAGATATCAAAACAGATATGCATACATATTCTAATGATCATTAGGAGGCAAAAAACCATACACAAACATGTACAGAATTTTGACTAACTTTATTTAGGAATTACCCTCCATTTTATAATGTTTACAATCAGCTTTTGCCCACCTCACTGACGTGGTCAGTGACAGGCCCTTTACATCACTGCTATTCATAAGAAAATGCTGAGGTTTTACTTTTTGAAAAGTTTTTCCCATGAGAATATTACAGCCTTGCAAAGCACCTGGTCAGTCACAATGTCTTTATGAAAATGTAGCCAATTCAAGGCTCTTAGATTAGTTCGAATACAATGGATGAATGTCTTTTTAATACATTTCTTTGTCTCTCTGTTTGCCAGCTGGTCTTTATCTTCAGTAGTGTTCACAAGGCCATCTTCCTTGGTGGAAGCAGGAAAAAGATACGCATGCAGACAGATTCATTATTTTCTAACTTTGCAAATAATATTTACTGAAAGACATGTGCCAGCCGAGCTGGCTACTGTCAGGGTCAAGTTTTTATTCACACTGCAGCTAAGCTTCAAGCAATAATATGCAAGTTCATTTCTACTATCATTCTAGTAAAACAGAATTAAATGCATTACATATTATACTATTTTCCAACCTTTGCTCTTCATATAGATTTGAGCACATTTATTTATGTCTAAAGCACACATTTCCCTAACAGTTTATAGATGTTTGAATACATACTTTTCTAACAATATATATATTTGAATACATATTTTTCTAGCAGTTTATATGTCTGGATACATATTCTTCTAGCAGTTTATATGTCTGGATACATATTTTTCTGACAGTAAGACAATATGTCAGGCAATTTTTCAACCTCTCTAATGACCAGTGTAACTTTTGCTGTGATGTGATAGATGTTCTGTTGAAAAATAGCTTTTTCATGTTCAATAACAAAGTGTATAAACAGAACAGAGGGGTTGCCATGGGTTCTCCAGCCACCCCTTCATTTACAAATATTGTTGTTGGATGGTGGGAACACACATTTTTGGAGCCTATTATGGGTAGATATCATGTTTTGTTTTTTAAAAGATTTATTGATGACCTGTTTTTCATTTCAGAAGGTGACCCCAACCAGGTGAAAGAGTTTATAGATTGTTTTAAATTCTGGTTCTGAGTTCCTAAACTTTACTTTCTGTGACATGGGTTTAAATGTTAGCTTTTTGGATGTTACTTTAGAGTGGGTAAAGGTACTGCAGAGATTTGTAAGCAGGATTCATCATAAAAAATCTTTTACCAACAGTTACCTACACTATAAAAGCTTTCATCTGCAATTTACGAAAGACAATATACCCAAATGTCAATATATCAGGGCCAGTCGAATGACTAGTGAAGACAGTGATTTTATTAATGAAATAGATTTTATTTGTTCACTTTTTTTTGGAAAGAGGTTACCATGAAGACAAATTAAGAAGTACAGCTAAGTATGTCATGGACAATCGAATGACACTCTACCCGCCCATATTACATGTTCCTGATAGTGGCTCGAAAGGTTTGAGTAAATACAACAAAGAAATATTTTGCAATTTGAACATGACTTTGAATAGTGGATTGATAAGAGGCATTATACAGGACAATTGGAAAATTTTAGAGAGTAATCCGGACCTTTTTGTGACAGTTGGCCCCACTCCCTTTTTGTGTATAAAAATCATTATAATTTAAAACTATTATATGAGAGGGGGGAAAACAGAGAAAAAGACTATTTTACACACAAACCATTTGGCATGCACAAATGGGGAAGTTGTACCATTTGTAGGTACATATTAGAGGGACCTTTTGTAAATTTGCCCTATTTGCCACACACTTTTCCTTTGTCAGGCCATTTTAACTGCAAAACCAAAGGTGTGGTATACATTGGGTTGTGTTCTTATTGTACTGCATTTTCTCTCAGGATGACCACCTGGGTTCTTTGTGCCAGGATCCAAGAGCACTACTATAGCATAAGAAAGAAGGAAAGCAGAAATGTGTTTTTCAAACACACCTTAAAGTGTCCCAACTACAATAAGTTCCTTTTTTTCAGTTCTGGAACAGGAAACACATCATAAAAGGGGTGGGGATTTTAAGACAGAGTTAGAACAAAAAGAAGCACTGTGGCAGATCGGGTTAAACTCTGACAAAGCCCCAGGGTTCAATGATGTAGTTAACATGAAGTGTTTCTTAAAGAACCGGAGGGTTCATTTGAACAAATATGTTTTAACAGAAGTGTATGGCTTTATAGTTGAGTTTGTGATATCACTTAATTCTGGGATAAAGACGTACGTTCTATTGGCTTACAGATATTTATAAACTGAAAGTTTTTTTTACTGTACAATGTATTGTTTTCTGATGAAGTCTAATGATGAAAGCATAAAATAAATTGTCGTTTACGCTAAATTTGTGCCTCTTGTTCTCAGTCTAAGATCCAGTTTTTGTGGCTATTAGTAAAATATACTTGCTCTTACTTACTGATTCTGATATAATTTGTAAAATTTCTAATAAAAGTTTTAATAAAGACAAAGGACAGTCACAGCCACATCACCACAGCTAACAGTAGCTAACAGAGATGTGTGCAAAACACATGTAATGAACACACCCAAGGAATTAGGCAGATAGAAAAGCAGTGTATGAGTAAAGAAGAGGGACACACAAGAGGTATGTTTGTTATACAAAAATCTGAGGAAGATTGAGATGGGCATATATTTTTTTCTTTTGTGGAAATAAGCCCCATTTTTTAAGAATAGAAAGAAAGGTAAAGACAGGGAAAGAGGAGGAAAAGGCCCTCACAGCAGGTATGTCCGTATAACAAATATCACAACACATGACAGACAAGGTATGGAAATAAACAGGACAGGTAAGTTGCACAAGCAGCACACTGCACAACATTGACAATGGAAAGTTGATAGACAGGGTGGGAAGGCATACCAGCCATGGTGAACTGCAGAAGTACATATGTACTTATGCACTACTACATTATGTCATGTTGGAAACTGTGTGGCAGTCATACCTGGATGTTTATGTCTTATGGTATTTGTGTGTTGTAGGCTAATAAATAGGGAACACAGTGCACATTGGATAAAGAATCCAATATCCAGGTAGTCTGTCAGCAGTGCAAGTGTAACATCACAGATGAGCCATTCTTGGAATTCAGCACAGGACAGAACAGAACCTCTGACTATGCATGTAAAAGGCAAACAATTAAGTACAGTGCCAAACGGAAGTACTGTAGCAAAGTAGCAAACTAGCTGCTGTCTACACAAGTAGATATACACAGCCTAAAAAGACATGTAATTGAATGCATATGTCACATCCATATGCCATGCCAAGGGTAACTCACAGGTGTAGGCATATAAGTATGATTTTCATTGGCCTAACAGGAAATGAATTGAAAGCAATGTCAACACATATACATATAGCAATGATATGTAATAATAATATATGGTCAAAAATATAAGATTAATGCTATATAAAGAATATCAAGCTGTGCACATGAATTTCAGCAATGTATACTGGTTAATATGTAACACACAAACTTAACAAAAACAAGAATGAATTGCAGTCAGTAACCAGCAACTTGTGTGTACATGTTCTGCATCTGTATAATGGCCATAGAGTTGGCACAAGCCGACCTTGTTACAAAACAACTACATGAAAATGGACGAAAATTCTAACAAAGAAGAACCTATACCATTTATATGTGCAAGATATAAGACATACCTACAATGGTGGAAGGGATGGGAACAGCATAAGCCCACATCAAGATAGACAGGACATCAAACCTCCTTAGACAAACAATAAAGCAGAGCAAGAATATCAAAACTGATACTTTGTAAATGCACGTGTATACTGCATATGGTGGTGTGAAGTCAACTCAAACTGCATTGATGCGAATGGTCAATGTATGTCACATGGGCAGAGTGCATTGCTGACATCAGCAAAAATGGGCATGTATACATGACACACACACATTATTATGCAATCGGTTTACTATCAAAACCTTGAAGTGACTTCAGTCAAATGGTCATGTTACCAAACTGGAATGCTGAAAATAAAAACTTCTTTTTGCCCCCTTGTCAAACCATGTTAATATCAATGGTTCAACAGTCACTGTTTTGGAAATGTGGCTGTTGGATTAAATGTGCCATTCAATGTTTGATGATGCAGTTCACTGTGTTTCCATTTTGAAAACTGTACTTCAATGGTGCACCATTCAATGGAGTGCACTTCTGGATTATGATAGTAAACCTGTGCAATCATATACCAGCAACAGGCATAGGAAAGCAAACTAAGACTTGGTATCATATACACATACGGTGTCATGCCAGTATAAAGCAACATGTAGAGTAAGCACTTGCATTTATATGTTACTGACCTGGTTATTATTCAGCAGGGACAGTCCTGTGAGCAGCATTACAGCACAGTAACATGAAGTCAGTGACTGCTCACAGTTCCATGATTTTCTATTGACTGGAATATGTGCAGATACATGTACATGAATCATTGCATATATACACAATTTGCGGAAATGTGTAAATTTATGTGACTAATGAATGGACATCGAAATAATGTTTCGTTACTATGGTGTATCAGCATAATGTGGTGTTACCAAATAAATTATCATTGCTATGGCATATGCATGAAAATTACACTGGCAGTTATGCATTCAGTAAAGGAGGACTGCCCATATGTATATATATTTATATAACATAATATGGCATCAGCATTGCCAGCACATGCCACACAATGTCAGTATGACAGCATGACAATTGTCATTCAAAACACAGGGGCAATGACATGTCCTTCTGTTGAACATACAAAACATGGCAATCCACAAATCATACCCATACCACTGTATTTGTGGAATATGGCAACATATAGTTTGTTAGTTGCTGTCAGCACCACACATGTTTACAGTGGAATTGTTGTAGCAGTAGCAGCAAGTTAGCTGCTGAAACCAATGGAGAGCTGAATGATGAAGGAAAGTCTATTGTGGTAATGTATGTCATGCATCCACAGAAACAACATGCTAAATGTCACATGACATCTTCAATGTACTTTTGGACCTGTATCACATAAGCATGGCAGCAGAATACTATGCATGCACAAATGTGCATATGCAGTCCAGTCAGTGATATAGCAAACTAATGGTGGCAACATTACACAAGTGGATCAGATAGACAGTACTTACAGTGGTGAGGGGCCACCCTGATGGGAATGAACATCAGAAATGATCTCCCAGACTATCTCTCTGAATGAGTCACTCATTGCCCATGCCATATCTTGGAAGAAATTCCCATCATGTCCTTAATCTATGTCTGAAAGACATCAGTCATCACTTCCAGGATCTGTTCTCAATAATCAGCTTGTTGAGGAGGCTGACGTCATCTCCTCCAGGATACAGCAGGGGTGATGGCACATGCAGGGCCAACTTCCTCACTGTCATCCTCATCTCCATCATGGTTGCCATTGGAGGACTCTGACACTTGTCAAGAATCTTCTTGTCTGTAATATCTGATAGTTGAGTGTCCATGAGTCCCATGCTCTGTTAAGTTGAATCACAATACAAGACAGAAAGCGCATATACATACCCTCTGTGACACAATGAATATTCAGAAAACAGTCAGTATGAAACTTTAGACTAAGTTATGGCCATAGTCAAGTGTATTACAATATGCAATGTATGCCAGTAATCAAAGCCATAACAATGAAAACCAAATGTCAGGCTGCACATTCCTGCAAAAATCATAGCTAACATTAAACTGACACTGATATGCACAACTGCAATTTAAAAGATCTTAAGTAATTTTTCCATTGTCATGTGATGTCTGCATATGAGAATAAAATATATATCAACTCACATTGCGGGTGTCATTAAAAACACATTCTCAGATGAAATGGCCTAAAATTATTATGTAGGACAATTATAATAAATACATTTGTTGCTAGTGGAATGGTTCCTCATCCACAAAATAGATACCTTATGTCCTATAATCTATACGTAACGATATTTTCAATACCGGAACATGTCAGGGCCACTGTATCCATCACACAATGTGAGTGACTTTCTCCAGGCCATGTCATGATGTGCATAACACAGCTTACCAGTAGAAATCCTGACATTAACTGAACACTTGTTTATTGGCCATCATTATACATGACAAGCATATGCAAAGTGAGTATACTTACATATATTGAAATTTGAAGAGAAGCATGCCATGACACTGTGTCATGCAACACTCACATTAGTCTACCTTACAAAACAACACTGGGAAATGATGAAATAAAACAATGAAATATATCATTCTAGTTCTTTCAATTCCAATAAATATTAATGTTCAAAAAAGTACCCTTACATATAAAGCATAGAAATACAAATCTCTTATATGAATGACACATATTTGTTGAACTCAATACTCTTATCTAAAATAACCCTCCCATTCATAAAGTACAAGGTTGAGCAAGGTGTTATTTGCGGCGTACCATTGCTACACCTGTTAATTGAAGGAAAGGTTCACCATCAAAGAGACATTTACCATGAGAACAATTACTGCTTGTAATATATGAAACAGTATAAAATTGTTTATTTATAAAATGTATATGTTTTTATAGATGTGATTTTTATGTGCTACTTTGCATATATTTATTGATTCATTGTAGCTTTAAATTTCACCTATTGCTGAAAATGATGAAATAACCCTAATAGTGAGACCTGTACTGTTTAATTCTTGTGATATATGCCTCAGTAAATTGGCCAGCTAACTGTCTGAGATTATATCACCATTTCCATGTTTCTTGTATTGTATGTGTGCCCTGTACATTTACATTGATGTGTAAATGTCAATTGTATTCCATGTATATGGGCATGTGATGAGTCATATGAACAATCAGTAAACACAGTATATAAGCATGTTTTAACCAAACCATCAAAGGTGCTGTAGGCAGATGTGATACCCATGTTGAACTGAAGGGAATGCCAGACAGTCTACCAACAGCAATGTGAGTGCTGACACAGCAGCCACCCATTCAGTATGTAAATTGGCAGGCTGTGCACAAAAAAATCAGTCCCTGAGAATCATGTCCACACATACAAGTGTGCCAACACATGTATTCCAAACAGCAAACAAAGCACTATTAAGTTAAATGTGAAAACAACCCTTTCAAAAGCACTTTTACAGTTACACATAAATGACTGTCATCTAGGTTGTGGCCTCCACTTAAAAACATTTCTTCAGCAAGCATGGCTTGTTGCTAAATGATATGTAAACACAGTTTCAAGTAATTCATACTTGTAAATATAGGTATTGTCTGACTATTGTACTTACCTTAAAGAGGCACGATAAGTATTCCTGCATTATAGATAGTATACATAGTAATGGCAAAAATATGAGCCTGTAACAATGATCACATCTATGTTATTTGCAAAATCAGACAAAGTGATCAACATACCTCTCTACCTGTGTTATCCCTCCAGCCTCTGCATCTACTCAATGCACAGGGCACAATTACGAGTATATCCTTATCACCTTGAGAAATGTAAAAAGCATATATGAATGATGGAGGTATACAATAACACTGATATAAGTTGTTCAGATCATGCTTGATAAGTTTTAAATTTAAGAGCATTACAGAATCTCCAGACACATTCTGGAATATTACACACACAGTCCTTTACATATTGGAACAGGATTGAACAGGGACTGAAGGACTTGAGATTTAAACCTGCAGCTCTAAGCTACATCCACACTTTAACCCTGACAGCTACCTGCCTAGCTAATCCATCTAGCATGAGACTGTATGCAGACTATGCAGTGAAAAGAATTGGAGATATGAATGTGCAGGCATGAGGTACTAATAGGGATCATAACTAACACTTTACAAGAAATACAATGTGCTATGCATTTATGAAAATAAAATGTAAATATGAATGCATGTTAGCACTTTAGTCTCAATACAAATACACACAAGTAAACTTTCATATCTCAGAGAGTGGAACACTTTCATGTAACACAAGGCAGCTGTTAACGGACAACTACAAATTGCAGTGAGTTATGGACACATTAATGTAGTTTATGTGGGGGGACATAAAATATGCACAGATATTTACTGTCAAAGTGCAAATTATAACTCCAAAGTATCCATGATATCAGGGGATGTCCATGTTCTACAGTCAAAATTGTTATCTGACCATCTCACACTCCATCCAAGTATAAGAATGTGAAGTGTATTGAATTAAAATTAATAAACAGATATTTAAGTTGCATATTCCAGATTATTTTTGCAGAAATATACCAGTATGTTCAAAGCTTTATACATAGAACTGTAGTAAAACAGGTGCTTTTGGGAGAACATCATGGATTATGGAGATATTCATAGAAATCCAATGAATAAACAAGGTGGTCATAAGCATGCTCAAAATAACCATTAATATGTGTCAGATGTTCCATATTCATCCATTATCTGGAGAAAGATTGATACCCACATGCAATAGTAGTTTGTTAAGAAGGAAAGTGTGAGGAATTTTACCTCATCCTGTAAAGCAAATGTCCAACATGCATATACCTTAGCTAAGTGTGGGATCAAATCCACATATGGAAGAGCTCTCATTATATTCTGATCATTGTGTCTTTCTAAAAGTATGTAGATCAGCATTTTGAAAGCTTTTAGAAAGGCACAATGATCGTTTTAATAGGCATGCATCTGATATCTAGGACATATATATCTGAATCCGTTAGGAATGTTCAGGTATATGTAGGATTGTGACACTTTCTGAAGGCATTCACCAACTGACACCATACTTTGTTGACCTATGTCAGTGATGCAAATGTACCCACTTGTATGATCCTCTATGTCTCCCCAATGCATGTCATCATAGCAGTGGTGAAAATCCACTTTAGTCCGGTAGATTCCTGTACATTGTCAATACTCCCTTACAATATGGTTTCATATATCGAGCATCGTGAAGTACCATGGTCTGGCTCTTATGAGATGCTCCACTCCAGTGTACATGATCAGCATCTGGATGGTCTCCTCCTTGGTCCATTTGGGCACCTGGATGTGTCAAAGCCTCCTGGAAATAGCCATCTCGATGATAATATAGATAAGTTGAATAGCAATTGTTCACTGAGGTCCAACTTATGGCATAGTATCAAAGCATTGAAAGATAACGGGCATGTGCTACATATGGTCCCATTTAATGATACCTACTGGATATTTGCATGAGCCACCAAAGCCAAACTATTAGTTAATGCACCAAAGTTAGAGAACTTGCAAGGAAGGGTGCAAATGGAATTCTAAAACCTTGCATGTTAATGAACCTCATTAATTATGCATAGCACAAATGGGGCTTAAAAGATGTATGCAAATAGCTGGTCTTACTTTCAGGTATATCTGACTCATAGATAGCTGCAAAGGTAATTTTGCACCTGATAGCATTGCTTTGTTGGGATATAGTCCCTCCTTATTGACCTATGTTATCATTACTCCTTAGATATGTATGTGAATATGTGCTTAGAATGATGCATTTATGGACAACTGTGTGCATTTATAAAGTTAGTGACTTACTGGAGGGGTGTGGGATTGATCTGTATGCAGATGGGTGGGTACATTTGCATCACTAACATGCAGTACTTTTCCATATGGAGTTATACAGAAAAACTTAAACAGCACAAATAAACAGTACATAAATATTTATTCACAGATATTCTGGATATATTGCTGGTGACTTGATACACTCTCTGGTATGTTTAAGGAAAACTACATATTTCAACATTATCCATATGTTGCTATGTAGCATATATTCATGCATCTGCAGCCATCACATATTTCTGTTTTACACATATGTTATGTGCAGTATGTTAATGTGAACTGCATGGCACATATGGCTTGTGTGGCACAATGCTGTTTTTTTGGACTTCCATTACTGTGACTCCCACTATAAAGAGTTCAAATCCCACAGACAGCCTCTACTCATATCACAAGTTATGTTGCTCTTCCAGGTGTTACATATTCATGCATTGTTTTCCCTATCACCTAGGGTTTTATATGTCACAGTGCTATATGGCACAGGGACTAGTTCCCAGATTTTGTCACTGCACTGGACTACAGATAAGTTAAATAGTCATAAGCTGTCCACATAATCATCTCCATATGTTGGCCCCCACATCAGTTTGGCCACATACAAATAACTGTCTTGCTGATGGCAAACAGTCCTGTTGTGACACTTTTTCCTCACAGGAAAATGAAATTATCCTATATGCTCTGCACCAACATTGATGGAGACTCCTTAGATTGGTAGGAAATACGGGTCTATATTACAACGTCAGACTCACAGCGTTCGAACGTTGTAATATTGAACCTTAAAGTTCAAAATCCAATAATTACGAAAACACAGAACAGTGTTTTTTTTCCCCAGGGGAAAAAAAATCTCTGTTCCGTGACAAAAAAAAATTACATTTTAAACTTAAACTAAAGTGGGGGGCTTTGCCCCCCACACCCCCTTACTTAAATATACCAACTCCAAGATTGCACCACAGTGGAGGAAATAGCAAAGCCCCAAAAATGCCCCGAAAGTGCCGTGGCTTTGTTATTTTCATATTTCAGACTTTTGGGTTCGATATTATAACGTTCGAACTCCTGTGAGTTTGACGTTGTCATATATATTCGGAAATACAGTATGGAAGAATGAATTTTGGAATAACCTCACCAACATGATTACCATTGAAAGAGGTGATAATCAATCCCATGAGGCCTGTCAATGATGTTGCTCTGACATGATCCTTCATGCAGCTAACAGGATATGCTGGTATAAGAGGTTGAGGGATACAAGATCACATAGTTTCTTGCATCACTGCATATGGCAAGTGGAGACCTTCACATACCCAGAGGTTTGATACAAGCATGTGTTCCCAAACGCACATGTATGTGCTACTTTGCATAACATTCATGCATATAAAGTAACTCAGTATATATTGCTGCTGCATGCATATTCATGTATTGCAATTTTTGTGTTGTAGCAGCCAAATTGCATTGTATACATGGGTCCACACAGGGTAATGGCAACCAATGTAAGCATAATGACATGTAGCCATATAACTTCAGTACATCCATAACAGTACAACCAACATGTGTAATGTTGTTTGCATTAATATGCACAGCTCCATCCACTACTACATAACAGTAGGACATGACAGGTGAATGTCTCCATATACTTTTACTGTGCCCATTACTTGTTATTACTTTAGGATCCTGTCATGCTTTTGTGCTGTATACTGTCAAATTGATATCTCTATCACATTGTAAAATACAGCTACATCTTTGGAGCATACCTCTCAACCTCTTAGTGCAAAAAATCTGGACAACACCTAAAATAATGGGGGAACAAAAGCCCAAAAATAGGGATACATTTTAATTATTGCTCTTATAAATTAGAAAGTTGCAAGAATAGCAGGATTTGTGCTAGCATGCATTTTCTGAAGGATATGAAGTCTTAAATTCAAATGTATGTTTTTATTTACTAACTTCAGTCCTCAGTGATTTGCCAGAAAACCACAAATGTTATGAGGAACAGACCAAATATATGAGGCAGAAATCTGGGTATTCTGTGAAAATCTGGACAGTTGAGAGCACCTGCCATGCAGTTGCACCTACAGTAGATCAGGTATGGTTGTCTAGCATATTCATAGGCTGCAGAAGTGTGTTGCAGACCTGTGTTGTATGAAATTAATGTTGCTGTTTTTCTACACAGCAACATCTGGCCAACAGCTGCACCAAATGTCACATGAGTATTACCACTCTCTGTTACTGTGTTGTACGTCATCTGTGACTACTATACCATTGCCTGCATAATGTTTGCTTTGTCTGTACTTTTCTACTGCATGCCATTTCTGTTATTCCTGTTGTTGTCCTCCATTAATACTTTGTCCTTCTAGCTCTCCATAGGACAGCCACCATCAGCATCTCAGCCACAAACAACTGGTATGTGTATGTATTACCTGCTTTATATTTTACGTCTGTTGGAATGGTACATGTTGTCAAGGAAGGGATTAAGCATGCTGTATGCATGCCTTTTTTCCCTACAGCAGTTGCATTTCATGCCTTGTCTGCAGTGCCAACTTCCCACGGGGACATGTCAGGTCTGTGTTATGCTTGGATTTCTCATATATATTATGTATGTTGCCTATGTAACATAATTGTTATCTTCCTGTTATATAGGTTCTATGTGCCATACCCAGACATGACCTTCTGGTAAGTTATTATTATCTGTAACATTGTAGTGAGATATATGTGGCATATGTCATTAATGATATACATCATGTAATGTTAGCATGTTTTCCTGACCTGTGTCATCTATCTCTTCTTTTAGCAAGTTCACTGCCTTTATCTTCCATTAGCCTGTCCATTAATCCACATGTGGAAATTGATGTATCTCATATGGTAACATGGCCCCTGGTGCACACGATGTAGAACTGGTGCTACAGTCTGGCCTTAAGGGCGACGGTCATGTGGAAGAGGCTTTATCGTCAGGTGTAGAGAAAACTTGTCCATCCACTCTTGGGCAAGAGGAGACCTGTGGATTACAGCCTCATGTTGAGTCTGTTGGTGATCATAGATTAGTACTAGCCTAAGTGCCCTTATGGACCATTTAAGCCTAGCCAATTACCCCATGTGAGAATCAAACCCTGCACATTGTTAAGGTAACAACTTAACCATTATGCCAACCTCCCATGATTTTAAACCCTGTGCTTACAAGGTAAAGACATTAGCCATTATACCAAACTCACCATGCCAAACTGTAAGTAGAAGTTGTTTACCCAAGCTTATTGGTAAGCTATTAATCTGCAGATTATTACAAGCCTAGCCAATAACCAGAGATTAGAATTAAACTCTGTCCATAGTATATGTGAGGTAAAGCTTCAGCCATTATGCCAACTCCACCAAGGAGGGATCCTGAAATATTATCAGGTTTTACTGATACAGTGTTTTTGGACTTGGAGAGTGCATTGAGAACCTGTTCCCTAGTAATAGTTAGCGAGCTATGGTTGGGGGTATTTTTTGAGCATCTGTGGGTGAAAGTGCTTTAAAATCAGATGCATACACATACACCCATATATGTAATGTAATATATATATAGATATATCCTTCTAGTATATTTTATATATTTAGGAAAATAAATTAATAGATACACACATGTACATACATAATACATATGTGCAGTGTATAAATATAGATATATATATATATATAGATATATATATAGATATATATATATATATATATATATATATATATATATATATATATATATATATATATATATATATATATATATATATATATATATATATATATATATATATATATATATAAAATACTGAAATCTCAAATTTCAGTATTTTGAGACTAAAATATCAAAACCACAAAAAAAAATAAAACCTCACAATCATGAACACTCACACTATCAAAATTAATATAAACAAAGAAATATCCAACCCTCCCCCCAAAATAACACACAAACAGTATATAACTAAAAACTAAAACAGAAAACACAGCCATATGTTTCTGCAGGGGGGCAGAAGGGGGACTCCGAGGTCGTACAAACTCAAAAAAAAAAAAAAAACACAAACACACTCTTACCTGCCCTAAATTCCCATTGCAGTCATATTTACACTCACTAATAACACCCACCCACACACTACACATGTACTAAAGTCATCACATACAATACTCACACACATGCAGCCTCAGCTACATACCCCAACCTACCCCTAAAACTCCCCACAGAAACTAAAAGCAAACAAATTTCTACCCAAAACTCTTAAAAATTAAACATTTACCTGAATCTCCATACATAAATAAACATTGGTGTCCATAACACAATACCTTTAAAGAGACAGTACACAATCATGTACACACAACACTACAGCTACCACGCATTTGGAAAACTGAGATTCGACAAAGTGTAGTTTCAAAAATCTGCACTTTCGATATTCTGGTCTTGAAATACTGAAATCTGAGATTTCAATATTTTGAGATCTAAAAGTGGACCCATATATATATATATATATATATATATATATATATATATATATATATATATATATATATATGTACATAGAAGCATATTAGTAACTGCCGAGACCAACTATTAATCTTTCGCAGTAGAAGACAAAATACATCATTAGTTCCCTAAGAGTGGTTAAGAACATAGTCATGGTACTGTCATCATTAAGGCAGGTATCAGAGGGTTTATTCTTAATTGCTTCTATTACCCTACACATAGCTGTTAGCACCCAAGGAGTGGATGTGCAGTTGGGTGTTTTTGAGGTCTTTTTCTCCATTTCTATTGATGCTATTACCCTTAAAGGATTCAATACCTTGTATATCTCTATCTCATCTCTGGCCTTCAGTATAGATCTTAGATGGGGAATGGATTCTGAAACAAATCCTGTAGGATTGAAGCTCTGCAGCATCTTTCCAGTCCTTCCTCCTGCCAGCTTCTACAAATACCAGGTAACTAATTAAACCTGGGTCATCTCAGTCATATTCTTGTCTTCATTTCACAGTACTATAGATCTGGATGTATACATTACATTGTTTTTTTTTTTTTTTACTAGAATTTCAGAACACAAATATACACTAAAATGAGGAAAGCTGTAACAGCAGAAGTTAAGATGTTGGCAGTAATATTCAAGCACTGCGTTCTAAGATTGCAATTTTTTTCTATTACTCAATAAGTCTGAATCATTTTGTCAGTAAAATAATTAATGGTTAAGTTCAAAGGAAGTCAGTGAAAAAGAGCACTGTAACACAGCTTTACTACTTAGTATAAAATCATTGAAGTTAGTAGATGCTTTACATGTCAAAACTCATCCTTTCATTCTTTCTTCCTCCATGCTTTGTATTATTAAAGAAAACGAATCCACTACAAAAATGTGATATAACATGAAAAGTATAAAACAAGCTTGTTACATGACAAATCCAATTTTTTTCATCAAATATTATAAAGTATCAGTTTAGGTTATATCTGAATGTGTTTATTGTTATTCTCACGCAATGTAACAAGTAGGGGCAGGACTCATTCCAAATCTGTTCAGCATACAGAACTCCACACAAGACCTTCAGGGAATAGTCTTTTTTTATACCAGGTTTCTTTTATCATTGTTTATTGCAATGTTATTCAGTTCATGTTTTAGCAAAGCATTTCTAATGGCACAACTGAATCTGAGACTCTACAAGACAGAACTCTACAGTTTTGCAAAATAAATTATTTCTGTTTTGGACATTAACAGCTGTGTGATGGAAACATGGATAGGGCCACAAGAGCAACTGCCCTGAATAAAATAAAAGGCTTTCAATGGAAGGATTCCATGTTTTGGTTATCCATAGATGTGAAAAGTCTTTATACAAATATTTGACATGATGTGGGCATCCAGGCTCTATTTTATTTTCTGGCTGATTCCCCTATGTCTCATTTTGTTATAGATTTAGTAGCTTTTTGCTTAAAAAGAATATTTTTTTGTTTTCAATGGGAGGTTTTTCACCAACTGCAGGGTACGGCCATGGGGGCAGCTTTTGCCCCCATGTATGCCAATCTTACCATGGTCAAGTTTGAGTATGATTATATATATCCTCACACTTTCTATAGGTCTCATGTTTTGCTTTATTTGAGATTTATAGATGATTTAATATTTTTGTGTGATGGTTCCCATAAGGATGCTTTAAAATCTGTTGAAAATCTGCAGGTTAATAAAATGCGCCTTGAGTTTGATGGTATACAGCTGGGAACTGAAGTAAACTTCCTGGATATTAAACTCGATAAGTTAGAGACTGGGTTACATAGGAAGTTTGAACTGAGGAATCAGTTCTTATATGGCAATAGCTGTCATCCCCTACATCTTATGACAATATTACTTTATAATGAGTTCTTTAGAATTCATAAACTCTGTAATAATTATGAAGTTTTTTACCAGGAAATTTTAGACACTGAAAATATGTTTATTGATGGGGGATATGATGTAGGCATAGTGTCAGAAGCCAAAAATAGTAATGTTACTTAGATTCATAGATTCATAGATTAGTACTAGATGGCCTAAGAATGTGAATTACTTAGACAGATGCAATAATAATAATACTAGTCATCAGATATCCTTTAAAAATGAAAATGTTGTAAATGGAAATGTTATTTATCTGAGGCAAGAAATTCCTGAAAATGTTTATTTTGTCACAACTTATAACATTATTAGTTGTAGAGTTGTGGATATTGTTAAACAATTTTGGCCCATGATGTTTAGGGGCAGAGATCTAAGTATGCTTTTGCATAAACAAGTTATAGCTTCTTATAAAAGGGCTAGTAATTTAAAGGATATGGTAGTACATAACTATTTTGAGTTACCCAATGTTAATTTAAATAGAGAAGTGAATTTTGTTGTTGGTACGGTTTCTTGCAAAAATGTTTTAAATGTACACATATTGTTAGCTCCTTCATCAAAATTAATGGATGTCCTTTTACTGTTAAAATATTTTTTTATTGTAACACTGTAGGTGTTATTTATGCTCTAAAATGTGGATGCAACAAGTTTTATATTGGAGAAACTAGTAGAAGTTCCAAAGTACATTTTCAAGAACATGTGAGGGACATTAGAAATGTGAAAGTGGAGAGCCCTTTGGGCAATCACTTTTCTGAACTTCACAATCCTAACCCTGAAGGAATTTTAGCTTGTATCTTGGAAAAGGTGGAAATATTGATGGGTGAAAATGTAAGTTTAAAGGATAAACTTCTGAGGAAAGAAACTATCCCCGGGATTCATGAAGCTCGGTGCAAGGCTGGCGTTAGGCTTGTGCCGACCGTGTGGCGTGAAGATAGTGCAGTAGCGCCAAATGCATATTAATGAAGGCGCGCTGCCGCCACAGCCACATGCATAGGAAATGAGCGCGAGTGCATAGGGTGTGTCGAAGTGCCGCACGGAGGTGTGGAAATGTCAGCTGTCGACGCGCAACCTAAAATGCTTGCATATAACAATTTGCATGCAATAGTAATCACATCTCTGTCAGTGTCCGTGGATACTGAAATGTATGCAAAGCATGCAAGATAGTTCCTGCGAACACAAAATGAAGAAGCAAACACAAATGCATGATAGGGAATAACGGGTCCCCATCTCTCAAACAAATGACATTGAAAACTGTGTGCCCGTAGTCCAACGCAGTGTAGATAGTAATATCAAGTGAAAGTGAAATGCATCATGTTAGAGCGCCGCCAATAGTTACATCCAGCCCAATGGTCAGGGTCACCAGCTGTCCCACATTGTGATGGAGAGTACACAGCTGGGCAGATGTGTCCATAACAAAACCACGATAAATGTAAATGTCTAGCGACCGTATGACAGAATTATATCCCACAACGCATGTAATAGTCACATACAATAGGTATGTCCGTATTTAACATACCATATGTGACAGGAAATAGAATAGGCATGAAAATGAAACAGAAGGAGCATATAAACTGCTACAACAATAAGGCAACATGTAGGCTTAAAGGAACAGTATTATCCATAGTGTTGACTGTGGGTATGTGTTGTCCAGTACAATCGGATATGTGTCCGGAATATATCCCATCCTGGACATAGGAAAAGGTGGCATCTTACCAATGATCAGAGCAGTCAAGCCATACTTGAAAGGTGAAACATGCCAGGGTAGTCCACACAACCATACAGGTACCTGACATATGTAGTGTATGCAATTTGTTACCTTGACCGTGTCATGGGTCATCAACCAAAGCAGTGATGGATGGAGTGTCAGGAATATGTGTGTGGGGGGGATGGGTAATGGTATAATCCTCAAAGGCGAGACTGTGTCGTATGCAGAATAGGTGAATTGGAGGTGTATGAGGGAGCAGCGGGGGAATCAGAAAGAAACACAAAGAATATGTATACACATCTGCAATATAACCTGACAGGCCATACTGTAGAACAGAATCCCACAAACATATGAATATTAAAATGTGCGATACAAATGTACAGAAATGTCACCGGCACATACCCACAGATTGGTCCTGATGGAGCCGGCCAATTCAAATGCAACACACCTTGATGTATAATGGAATACCAATCATCCCCTCCACAGCACACAACCAGCCCCCATACCTGAACATCCACCAAATCCAGCCATACTTGGCCTACTAGCTTGGCACAGCCATATCTATACATAGTGACCACTACTCATATGTAGTAGGCAGTGTCACCCTAGGCAGTTTCAGGATTGCAAACTATGTATCTGTTGCATGTAAAACCCCCAGCACATTTTCGTAAAGCCAAAAGAATGGTCGGTATTGGTCTTGTTAAATTTTTGGATATCCCTCATGGGATAAGAAACTTGTGTAAACATCAGAATGGGTATCAAGACATGATGTCCAGTCCTGTAGACATCTGGACACAGGTTGAAATGTGCAGTAGTGGTGCACGAGACTGTCCAGCCCTAGATGGTCATGCAGAACCTACTACCCAGGATCAAACACCTGCCTGTGGCACACGTGTCCCGACATGAATAATCGAGAGAATATATGGTACACATTCGCATAGTGGCACTTGAAAATAGGGTGATGAAGGCACTGACGTAAACAGGATACCCCCTGATCCACTGTGTGATGGACAGTCACTGTGTGGGTAGGTGTGTCCTGACCAACAATGATACAATGCCAAATGTCCTGTGATTGTAGGAAATAACTATGTACCATACTGCATGTAACAGTTGCCTAAAGCAGTCATGTCAGGATAGAAAATACGTAATTCATACAAGAAACAGACTATCAACTAAAGTGCTAAAGGTATAGGCTTTCAGCTAGGAAAATAATGAATGTTCTAAACCTGCACTGACCGTGGGTATGTGTTGGCCTAAACAATCTGGTGTCCACAGAATATATCCCAACCTGTACATATGACAATGGGTCAACCCTACCAATGGTCAGAGCATTCGCACAATAACTGTCCAGCCTCTTAATCACTCACAAAGCCAGTGACCTTTGGAGGAAAGTTGTTGAGTGAGAATGACTAATTAAAACAATTAAGAGTAATAGACACATTTAACTGCAGAAAATTAGTAGTAATACGAATCTGTCAACACGTTCCAAGTTATTAGTACTAATATGGTAGAAGCGTCCGTGATTGTACCTGATTTGTCATAACCTTGTCCCTGTCACTGTAGAAACTAGTCCCCGAGTATCACAGAGGTCCGTACACATATGTACACCAACCGTCACATTTGTTGACAGGAATATTGCATACCTGTAGTGAATTTATAACTGATGCCCAGAATAATATTCATTGTATATATAAATGAGTGAAATAGTCAAATGTGAAGGGAAACACGTGGAACCCCCCCCCCCCCCACACCCTGTATTATGTAGTGGAACCACTACTGCCCTAAATTATGTAGTGCCGACCTAATAATGTGGTTAGAGGTGCCCAAACACCTGCATCTGTAAACAAAGGTAGAATGTTAAAATCTGGACTAACTCAGTCTCTGTGCTACGTCTGATATTTGAGCAGCTACAGGGCAGTTCTAGTGACCAGTCGGACAAGCCTAAACCCGGACCAGCACATGAACACCCTGCAAATCAAACACACGTATGTGCGAGAACTATAAGCGTAGTTCTGAATATCCTTGGAGTGAGTAGACATGCAGCATGGGTCCAGAGCAGTAGGAAACAGGGAATGTCGGAAGTGTAGTACTGCGGTTTTCCCAGCAGGAGAATGGATGCCTGCTGTGTAAGTGAAGCGGTGAGGCGTATGTCAGAGTAGCTATGAACCATGGGTATACATATAAATGAGGCAGAACAACAATAGTGTAGTGGTTAGAGCATCCGCCTAACGTAAAGGCATTCCCGGTTCAAGTACAACTATAGCACATATTAATTTATTGTGTAATGAATGCCTCTGTGCTGTAAAGCCAACATTTATACATGTAAAGGTGACCGCGTGTCTTGCATGGGGCCGTTAACCGGATTCCATCAATCAAAGTGGTACTTTCATAAGGAATAAGGCACATGTAATCACAAAGAAGTGGCAGTAAACATATGTAACTCAGAATAAGTAGATGCAAGTGCGCCTGCGCGGGTGTATGCAGCTTGTAGCATAGCAAATGTATGTTGTCTTGTACAGCTGTAACTTTTATATATATAGATATATAGATAGAAAGATAGATAGTTAGATAGATAGATAGATAGATAGATAGATAGATAGATAGATAGATAGATAGATAGATAGATGTGTGTATAGATAAATATCCACAGACATAACAGAAATATGCAATTATATATATATATATATATATATATATATATATATATATATATATATATACATATAGAATGAACGCCGAAAGACGAAAGCAAACATAAGGACTGTGAAGGGAATCTAGAGCAATTAAGGTATTATAAAGTGCTCACAGCGATTGTCAGATAAAGCTGCACAAGAGTGAGTAGAGCACCGCTATTCACACCAGAGGCAGGGTTATACCAGTGGCCATAACATCAATGAAGTGCTACGTCAACATTATACACAGATGGAATGTAGTATATGTTGCGACCACCTACACTTGTAATCTGCAAATCATTCGTAATCCATAACACCAGGAAAGGCACGTATGTGCAAATATGAATGGATGGGGACCCTGTGAATACATGAGGCAGTACAAAATGTGTGTAGGGCCCCAACGCTCTGGAGAGGGCAATGTGTAAAGGTGTGTCATGGCTGCGATATCAGGTGGATAATGGCTGTTATGCGTGGAAACTCAACACGGGTGTGCTGGATAAACTATGGATATGCAATTATGGACACTGGAGTGCTAGGGTATGTTGCGCTGGTTGCAATGGAGCGGCCCATAGAGGTCAGCCAGTACATAGGTGCAATTCCCAGATAGAGCGTTGTCTGTGTGGAGACATGCGTGAATGGGCGTATCATCGTTGGACGTTGTGCATCAGGGCTGGCACCCCGGCACGTAAAACCTATCTGCCAACCATGAGCGGAACGGAGTTCTGCTGTGACAACCCCAAACCGGGAAAAGCAGAAAGACACAACTACATGCAGACATCAATATGTTGAAGTACAATCTCAGTAACACAAACACTCATTCTATTAACATTAATAATATGAATGTGCACAGAAACAAACACAGTAGCAGGAATAATAGGCTGCTCATATGAGTAATAGGTCGAATGACACTGTAGCACATTACACTTATCAGCGGCACTCCAGTCATGAAAAACGTGCAACATCGTTCGCTGTATAACGTGCAGTATACTGATCACAAGTTCACCAGAGTGAAGTGTCGGTGTCATAATGAGTAAGACAATAGTATGCTGTTGAAGCAGAGATAAAACCCAATATGCATGTGTAAGTGTCTATGTCTGGGAAATGTATAGGTTAACGGACACACAGCTGTATATATAGATAAAAACTTGTGTGTATATATATATATATATATATATATATATATATATATTTATTTATTTATATACACATATATACATATATATATATATATATATATATATATATATATATATATATATATATATATATATATATATATATATATATATATATATATATATATATATATGTATATATATATATATATATATATATATATATATATATATATATATATATATATACACACACACACAGAGATATAATACATATATCTATAGATAGATATATATACACATACAACATGTATTGATATATACACATACACACAAAACAAATATATATGTCATTGTAGATATACACATGTACATAACTAGGTTATGTTACAGCAATTAGGGGTAACATATTTACAGCCCATGCATATGTGACTGGGAGGTCCAATAAATAAATGTTGTACCCCCTACACCACCCAGCTAGGCTGGTCAGACATACAGACAGGCACTAAAGATAAATACACTGCTGCTGTCCAAAACACCGGTAGGAAAGTACCAGTGGGAGAGATTTGCAAGGTCTACACTTTAAACATAGATAACGGTGTCCCTTGCGGGACCCCAAAAATTCACTGTATGTGTGAACCCCTTGTCATCGATGTGAGCAGGATGTAGGTGTACATGGCACAGTAGGTTGTGCAAGTGTGATAATACATGGGTAGGCAAAACGTACGACATGTGTCCCGAGATGGGGAGAGTGGGCAATGTGTAGGGGTGTGCTCATACCCCAGCTGCACTCACAGTAAGTATTTGTCATGAGTGCTGTAGAGGGGTGCCAGGTAGGTGAACCATGGGTATGCAATAATGGGCTTAAGTGTGCAGGTGCTGGTTGGCAGAGATGTAGTAGGCCCGCCCAGTGGGAGTCATTAATATTCCTATGTGGGCATAGCAGACGCCTATACCTCCCAAACCTGAAGAGCACATCTACCGGAAAGTCTGTAAACCATCGGGGGAATACATAGAGACCAGATCAGTGCCGTGTACCTGATTAGCATGGACGTCCATAGTTATGAATCAGAATGTAACAAAGTCCAAGTAAACACTTCCAGAAAATAGTGATATTAGGTGGACAGGTGGCTGAATAAAGGTAATGACAGATGACAACATGTATGAGTCATAAACAGCATGTACCTCGACAAACGTGAATGAATACATATGCTCTGTGACTGTCAATGTGTCTGGTTAATAGAACCAATCATCTAAATGTGTCCCACAGGGTGTTATGCAGTGTTCCTGATACAGTGTTCATTCTCCCCCATTGGTATGTGAGGTCTGCTAGTGACGGAAAGTGCATAATTTGCTGACCACCTTAGGTAGACGATAGCATAATAGATGAGGTTTACCACCCATACGCCTTTGAGGGACACACCCGTCTGAGCAGTTGTGTCCTGCAAAATGAATGTTATGGCACATGGCCTGTGAGTTCTGGAAAGGAGGCCATAAATTGTGTGTAGTGGTGTCAGAAATTAATTTGTTGTATCAGAAACAGCTACATCTAATAGGAAACAGTATTAGCAATTATAATGCTACAAGAATAACCTTAACATATGCAAACCATTGAAGTAGTCAGTTTACTACTGGCTGTGGGAATGTGTTGCCTTGACACATGTGATAGCTCTACATATAGGATCTATAGGGCCGCCAACATTCTGAATGGCCAAAGTGGGACCTGCTCTGTAGGAATGTCAGACATACCAGGGCAGAACATACCTACAGCCATGCATAATACAGAAATATACATATCAGCACAAATCAAAGCATAGTCTAGCAGCAGTAAAGTTGCTTATGCTACTAGATATAACATATCGACGTGTCAGGTATACAAGACCTGTAACAAGCAACCACTACAGACATGTAGAATATGAGAATGTCCCCTAATCAGGACAGTTGCAATGGCTAGAGTATTGTCACATGACATATGCCTAATGAGGGACTGTCCCATGCAAAGTGGGAAAGGTGTCGCTCCTACAGTCTCCCGTCGTGCAATCTGAAAGGTGGAAAATGTACAGTAGGTATGTGGTAGCATGACTAGGCAGACAGCTGCGTTAACAAAATAACATTCACATGTCAGCATTGCAGAGTATCGGTTCCCATGTATCAGGCAGATGGGAGCACATCATATGAGGAACACGCATATAATATGATTACGTCACTGGACAGGCCGCCGAGTCCGTACAGTCGAACGCCTGCCATTGACAAATGGTTAGACATACCCGATACTGTAGTCATGTAGTCTGATGTAATACGCATCACAAGGGATCGCACACCCAGCGTGAGTGACAAATGTAAGCACAAATGTTGGTGAGCGAGCGGCTGTAAGCGTGTTTGTCTACCAGTATGCCAGTATTGCACTGTCAAAGACATGTGGAGTCTAAACAGGTATAAAGTGCTGTAACCAGAGGTCAGCAGTGCTTAACACTGTACAAACCCATGCACAACTACTCCCACCTGCTGGAATGTGCCTTACCCACTCCATATCCAAAGGTGTCGGTCTGTCCGCAAACAAAGAACTGTCCTATTCATGTGTTGGTAGCAGTGCCCTGTGCACATAGCTCATGTGAATTAACAATAGACCATGGCATATGTACAGACAATAGACCACACACACACCATACAGCACAGTCATCCAATAGTATAGCAATGTACTGGCAGATATGTCCGGACCACTGGTGTATGCATGCCTGGCCGTCCTGTGTTTCAGTGTGTGAGCATGCCCAGTATGACTGTTACGCATGTTGTCGACCAACATTACCGTCATACCATCATGTGTGTGAGCATGCCAAGTATGGTCAACTGTATCGCATGTGTCACATGTCCAGATAGCCAGTACTGTGTTGCCGACCCCTCCATTCTACACAGACAGGTGTCATGCTGTGTCTGCAGGGTAGCTAATGGTCACATGGCACTGACAGTTGCTACATGTCTGCATAGCGTGGGGGGACATCCAACCGCATCCACAGTCCTACGCAGCACCGTGGGTCGCGCACATGACTCTCACATGTGTAGGTTGGACGGCGGGGCACAGCTGACAGTTGCACACATCTGCCGCTAGTGTACTGGAATGCCAGGTACTCCATGTCAGTGTGTGGACCTACCTAAATTGTTGGTTGGAGGGATACCAGTGTATGTCAGATCCCAGCTTTGAATACCAGCATAGTGGTATTGGACGTCCTAGCTTTCACAACCTACATCAAACTGCCTGGCCTGCTGTAGTCTGTGTGTGTCTTTGGGGGTAGGGGTCATTCACTGGGCATATATCATTTGCCTGTATTGGTCCACACCTGTCCAGCTGCATGGAACGTGTGTGGGCTGTATGGACACACATGATGTTCAGCCCATAATCTGCAGTGGGTTAGGACACCCTGTGTACTACTGGCTACCATTGTGACCCCCGTATGTGCTACAGATGTCATGGTGCCACTATGGATGTGTACTGTCTGCTGCTCTAACATTCGGACACCAAAGTATCTTGTATGCTCACATACATACCATAGCAATGGGTAAATACACATTCTAATACAACTGCCAATTGTTAGGTCGATAGACATACCCTGGGGGTGTTCTGGACTTGAGGATGGTGCTGGAGGGCTGCCTATGTCAGATGCACACAGTGCATCTCCTATACATGGCCGAGCACAGGTATTGTCATGTTTGGCATCCATTGTACTGTGGGCGGGTCAGAGAGGGGAAATCCGTGGGTATCTACTGTGTCAGTGCATATGCCTTGTGTTGCCTCTTTGCCAAGGGCAGGTCATACTGTGCATGGCCTTTCGCCGACTGGGCCCTGCTCAGGTAGTTCCTTCGCCAAGTCACACTGTGCCTGTACAGGCCTTGTCAGTGGTGTTAGGCCGTGTGGCCCTGCCCCATGCTGTTCCTGCTGCAACTGTTACTGCAGGTTCAGATTGTGTAGCATAGCAAATGCCATAAAAAATTGTGTGCATGTAGCTAGTGAATACTGCAGGGCTCCACCGGATGTGTCCGGATACCAGAACCATGACCTGAGCATCCCAAACACATGCTCAATTATATGTCTTGCCTGTGCATCCGCCTCATTATGGTGAGAGTGTTCAGGTGTGTGTGCATTGCTGATGGGTGTCATCAGCCACGACACCAGTGGTTACCCAGCATCCTCCACTAGGAGACTGTAGGGGATGTCCATATTGGCAAAGGTGTGGTACAGCTGTGTCAGAAGCCATATATCGGAATCATCATAGCTTCCAGGGCAGACAGCACACACATTCAATCTAATTCCCTGGCCATCGCATATCGCCTAGCAGTTGGAGGGTATGCCCCTGCAGTGAATGTAGGCCCTACCCTGCTCACTGGGTGGTGCTTTGATGTGTACGTGTGTGCAGGCTATAGCACCCAGTACTCCAGGGTAGTCATCCATGTGGTTGGAGAGATGCATATTGCTGGTCTACTAATCACATGTGTTGAGGACATGTACGTGCTCACTATCATGTGTTGGCATGGTGTCTGTGAACTGGTGCAATACTCTGGATGCAGATGCCTGCGAGATCCCCATGATATCCCCAATTGTGGTGTGTGAGGTACCTGTGACTAGTATACCTAGGCCAACACATACCATGGTATCCACTGTGATGGGTTTCCCTCGGCCAGTTTGATCTGTCAGGTGTGGCAGGCGCAGGTCAACCAGCCGCTGTAGGAGGTCTCTGTCCACCCAATAGTGCTCCACCATCCCCAGCTCTTGTTGCCCCTGGTAAGTCACCCTGGGTCTATAAAGTCTTATGTCACCCAAGTAAGGGTTGTTCGGCAGCATACACATCCTCACTGCCCTCAGCCTCCTGCACATGTTGGTCTATGTTGCCTGCTGCAGCCCTTCTCATTTGGTTGGACTTTGTTGTGAAATGTCCCTGCAGGTATGAGTGCATAAGACACCTGTGTGTATGCTGCTTGCTCACATTACCGCACTGTTCAGGTGTGGGCTGGCCATGTCATCTGCTGATTGTGCTGATCATCACCTGTTTTTGCAGCCTATACACCCTGACTACCCCGCTACTGCTTTTGTCCCTCCCAATGTCACCAGGCAGGTATAGACACACCCCTAGCTTAGGCGTGCTAAGGCAGGATCAGTCCCGAGGCACAGTTCTGCAATGTACATACAGTATGCCTGACCCCCCTCCTATGCTGTCAACTATATTCGAGCCCTGCACCCGGTTAAGTACACACATACACTCCAGGGATCTGCATTACACCCTGGGGATAAATGGGATACACTATTGTCAACCTCATCTGCATAGTATAGTCTTCTAATGAATAGTTATATGACCCATACCAAACCTCCAAATTAATAACCACTGCTTAGTGTCACTCAGATCCGTACACAACTGGTAACAGGTGCCTTACTATCACCATATTTGATGTCCCATGGTCTTCCCAGAACAAAATAACTGGTGTCTACACAACTACAACACGGGACCCTGCACACAACAAACGATGTGCATTTCCACTACGCCATGGCAGATATACAGACATCTGAGTTTATCACGTACAGATCATCCCGCACAAACATTCAATAGTGCTGATGTCCCCAGACATATATGTTTATATCTATGTCTATCTCTCTATATCTACATATATCATATATTATACGTATACATATATATATATATATATATATATATATATATATATATATATATATATATACATACATACATACACACATATACATGTACACACATATGTAGATATTGTATTTATATCACAACAGCGGACCACATGACAGCAAAGCATTAGACAGGAATGAAAAGGAAACTACATGTGCCACCTGCATCATGTAGTGTTGTTACTATCAAGGCATGTGTGTTTTGTTGCGTCACATGGTTCAGACTGTATTAAGGGTAAGAGTAGGGCTGCTGACATTTACTCACCACCAGACCTATTGGCGAATGTATGTGTTGACAACCCAGTGTCTTGGCAGAATATGTGGGCTGTGGACACTATATAGGTCAGCAACAAAACACACTGAACACATCCCGCAGCTAGCCACCACAGATACCAACACATAGGGTATAACTGCCAAACACCCACACCTGCCATGCCTTGGAATCGAGCACCTACCTCTCTAGTCTACCACACTACAGCATTACACAGTAACAGAATGCACTGCCGAGTTTCAGCATCACAGCACTCCCAGAGGCATACTTCTGGGTGGGTGACATCATCAGCAAAGGCAAAGACATTGATAGGGAGTGTACGGAGAGTGAGCTGTCTAAAAACATCATTCTGTTCCCAGGCAGCTGGAAACATACAGACACACACACACACACACACACACACACACACACACACACACACACACACACACTTGGCATGGCTGGGAGTCGAACATACACCTAACTACCTTATTACACTACAGCATTTCACAGTTACAGAATGCACTGCCGAGATTACTGGAACGCAGCACTCCCAGAGGCATACTTCTAGGTAGATGACATCATCAGCAAAGGCAAAGATGCCGTTAGGGAATGTATGGAGAGTGAGCAGTCTAAAAGCATATTACTGTCCCAAGGTAGACGGAGACAAACACACGGCAGTGGTGTGAGTGGGACAACTGCCTATCTACGGAGCACTATTACAACACTACATAGATACGAGATGCGCCACAGACAGTACACCCTTCAAGACAGTCAACCAGTGTGTTCAGTGTAGGAATCCATCCTGACGTGGGGTATGGACATCTGTTGCCTGGATGACCACTATCACTATACAGGATTTCAAAGGTCATGCCCATACAAAGAGGCACATAACCGACATAAGGTGTCACTGGGCATGCTCACACACTTAGTAGCACACGTCCGTTTGGAATGTACTGCGTGTCCATCTACACAAAGGCGTACTGGGCATTCTCACACACTTAGTAGTAGCGAAGGGCTGTCTTGTATGCACACGGATTCTAAACAAGGAAGGGCACAGTGTGTTAATAGTGAACATTGTTAGCACGAACTCTGCACTACATATATCTGACACCGGTCATCAGTGCTAGATGTGTAGCGTTCATAATCAGCTGACAATCCAGATCCAACAATGGGGAATACGGACGATGTGTAGCGTTCGTAATCACAGCTGACAATCCAGATCGAACAATAGGGAATACGGGTATCTCTGCAGTGAGGAACATATGGCATATGGCACAGTTGTGCACAATAGCACTACCACCGTATACCTCAGATACAGACATGTGGGCCATAAAACCGTGACGGACCGCTCCAGGTGTTAGTGTCCCCATGTACATGAAGGCCGCACACATGTACTGACCAGTACACACTCAAGAGCCATCACAGATGTCTCAGGTGCAGATCACAGTGGTAAATGTCGCATTCTACTATGTAGCCCTCAGACATCACCATGTCCTTGGACCAGCAAAACACATCCATACATTACTACAACACCATGTTACTCATGACCAGTGGACTGTACATAGGTCTACAGCAACTGTTCAGACTACACATGTACTGACAGGGTTCCATCATGTGTTATGCAATGCAATGATACCACTGTTCATAACCAGGTCAGCTCTACACATAACAGGGGCCCTGGGTCTTACTCAGCTGTAACAGATGACTGTTGCTGTACACCAAAAAACACTCATGTTTGGATATGACATACATGTAATTGCCGTGGATATGTACATGGCCCACACACACACACACACACACACACACACACACACACACACACACACACACACACACACACACACACACACACACATACAACAGATATGTACATAGCATAGCTTTTGCTGTCCTCCGTGCAGACAAGTGGCTACAGCAATCACACGCATGCACATGGAAGGTAGGTCCATGGCTGTTGAATGCTTACAGTACATAAGGTAGCAATGTTGACTGAGGTAACATTCCCTCTGTACTAGTTACCCATGACAACCATCATATCATACAACAGTCCATGTGTCATGTATGTCATCACACATGTCCACCAATTGCAATGCATACAAACATGGCTACATGACAGGAATGTAGGACCAACACACATGTACATGTAGTGGTGTGCATTCAGCTACCATGCATGTGCAGTAGCTGATGTATGCCGTTCATCTGTGTCTAACTACAACATGCAGTTTCAATGCAGCCCCATCACTGATACCTGTATATGGTGAAATACTGACAGTACGGTTGGATGTACATCAGGTATGGATGGATGTGTGTACATAAAGTGGTGGTCCACCTTTTCAGATGGATGTTTGCTGAAGACAGCTCACAGGTGGGTCACAAGCCATCCTACCATGACATGTGCAAACAGTACGCTATGTTACTGTTACTTGAAGGTGAAGACATACAACCTACACAGCAGTCAGGGGGTTACTGACTGTAAATCACTTGCCACCTGTAACACTTACGTCCTCCCGTGTGCATATAGCAGCACAATTGCCGAAGGTAGCGTTGGTACACATAATGCGGCCAGTACTGCTGCATGTCTGTCAGATGTATCATCATATAGCAGGTGTATGATTTACAGTACTGCCATGTGTGTTTGCTTGTGTGACCATATACGCCATGTATGCTGGGGAATACATCCCAATTGTTACACACCCCTGTACACTGTTGTAGAGATCTGTACATACTGCAGTGTAGAAAGCAAGACATAGGCAGGGGTGGTGTGTGTATCACACACATGTCAGCTATCTGTATGTGAATGACATTTGTGGACTCCACAGCGTGTTTGTGTGTATGCATGTATGGCTGTCTGGTGCATGGAGTGAGGGAGTATGCTACCATACAGAACAGACAGGATCCCTAACCCCTCATGGTGATGCAGTCTACTACCCTGTCAATGCCATTGGTCTCAGCCTTACTGGCTACCTGTACATGTTCATTCTCTGTGTCGCGTCATGTGGGTGCACAGTACTGTGAAGGTGATTACCACATAGGCAGGGGTCCTCACCTCAACACTATCGAGTGTGCTTTATAGTGTCATTGACCCCGTGAGTGTGGTCATGTTACTGTGTGTGTCTGTGTATGTCTGTGCGTGTTCTCATCCTGTAATGTGACAGTGTATTACTGCTACACAGTGAGGCCTCATGCTATCAACTGGCCTCTAACATTGACATCAGTCAGACCGCTGTGTAAACCCCCCAAACCATGTCACTATACCTATGATGTGACCCAGTATGGATGTCACATCTCTAGCCACTGTAGCCTATTAAACAGCTCACGTGCTTCTGGATCAGTAGATGTGTGGACATCTGTGGAATGGTAGCCTTTCTAACAGTGAGGTTGAGGCTATGTATAGCATGCTGGTATTGCCATACATGCTTGTGAGTACTCCACATTTACACATGGGAAACTGCAAACACTGCTACCTATTGGCACATGCAATTAGATCTTAAGGAGGGAAGCAGGGCATCATTACCACACACACTGTGAACATACAACAATGCACTCTAACTGCAAACACTGTAACGTAATGGCACATGCAATTAGACCTTAAGGAGGGAAGCAGGGCATGATTACCAACATGTTGTTACCGTTGTTACTAAGACACATACTGTGAACGTATAACAATGCATTCTAAACCTGTACTATATGGTATGTCTGGTGCATGTCAACAGTAACAACAAATGTAATATACACTTATCTCACTATTCTATTCACCCTGTGCATCAGACCATATGAGCATGTCCCTGCACCGATGGTGTGGATGACAGGGATGCGGCACAGGCATCATCATATGCACAGGGTGATAATGTTTGCCAGGGGCATAGGTTGCACCAGTGGATGACATCATGTGTGTGGGTTACGGCCGGTGATCTGATCGGACATGTGTGGTTGTTATGCATGTGGGTGTTGCAGTGCCCTACAGATGTTTCTGCTGTGTGCGTGGATGTGTGCACACAGTTCTGCTATGTGTCCGGCCTACACAGGGTTATTATTGACAGCTGCAGATTGTACAGACCAGGATGTACAGCTCACTGTGTACGGCCATGGCCATGTGACCTGTGCCTGCCAGGGATTGCACGGGCACTATGAAGCAGAGGTACAGATTGGCTACTGTCAGATGACACATGTCCACTGGAACCATGTCCCCGCTGGGAACGTCCAGGGCCACGTCCACGTGGCCTGCTGTGTCCTGGTGTGGACAGCACAGCACCAGCTGCACTGCTACTGCTACCGGCACTGTGGGAGTGGGCATGTGAGGTAGATCGTTCACGTTGACCTGCACCAGGTGGTGTAGCTGGCCTACGTCCACATGGCCTACACCTCACTCCTACCAGATGTTCCAGCACAGACAGCTCACGCTCGCGGATTGCCATGCCACGGTCAAGGATTCCAACCATGTCACCCAATCACCTGTCCAGAACATCAGCAATCTGCTGTCGAGCATTTGCCAATGCCTGGATGTTGTCATTTAAAGAATGGATAGCAGCCCTCTAAAGCCTATGCCCTTCTCTGTTCTGCCGTTCAGCATGTGCCTGTGCCGCCATTACAGTCTGAAACATGCGTCTGGTGACACCAGCTGCTGCACTCTGTCCTGCAGGTGCATGTCTGCCAGAGGTCCTCCTACGAGCACTGGCCACATGCCTGTGTGACACATTTGCAGTCATTACACTGACACGATGGTGTGAAGACACACCTTCTGTAGCCACTACACGTTCCTGTTCCAAGCTAACACATGCTGACTGTCCTTCCCCTATGGCCACTGGTGATGGGGTATGTGTTGGCATGAGAACTGTGTGCGGGGAAGAGGGGGACATAGCTGGGATGGCAACCACTGGTACAGATTCAGCCCCTGACAACCCTGCCTGTACCTCATGCACATGTTTATCACTGCTAGAGTCTGTGGGGACACTAACATCAGATGGACCGCAGGAGGGTAACGCACCTACATCACCTGTGAATGCAAAGAAAGACTCTACATTACAATAGACACACAGACAGACAGAGACACACACAGACACACAGACAGAGACACACAGACACACAGACAGACAGAGACACAGACAGAGACACGCACAGACAGACAGACAGAGATACACAAAGACACACAGAGTCACACACAGACACACACACAGACAGAGACACACAGAGACACACAGAGACAGAGACACACAGACACAAAGATACACAGACACACAGACATGACACAGACCATGCATGTGATTTGACAGACAGCATGCAGCATGCATGTGATACAGCAGACGGCATGCAGCTCAGACATTAATAGTGGTAGTTAGCATACATCCCTGGGTTGCACACAACAGCAAGCAGGTGTCATATCAAAAGCCATGCAGTTCACACAGTCATGGTAGTAAGCATGCATCCCTGTGATACATCATGTGGACCAGCACAGGTTAACAGTACACATGGCTGATGTGACCTTGGCATTAACATGTAGTATGATATGTAATCTGCTGACACCATTGCATGGCATCACGAGGCATCTATATTGCTATACAGTGTGGAATACACACACTGTGCATAGCCATGACTACATGCATACACATTACATAACTACTGTGGATTGTGAGCCACGTCGCTGAGGTGTATACACACTAAACCATGCTGTGTCATGTAAAAGGTCACTGGAAGACCTATGGATGACACCCCTGCACAACTACTAAAATGTCTTAGCTGCCTGGCAACCATGTCCACACATGGCAGACTTGTCAATACACCATGTCCCACATGACATTTATGTACCACACACACGAGGTGCATGGCTGACAGTGATGTCCAACAGCAGCAAGGGAAATGTACGGTATCTGTGGCCTGATGTGGTGTCTATGTCTGTGGAAGCTGTACAGGTGACTACTGTCATGCTATGACACAGTCATGATGTTCAACACATCTTATATGGTCGAATTAAGTAACACCTCCACAAGCTGTGCGCAGGCTTTTAGGATGTCCAGTGTTCCACATCAACTATATAACCATTCAACAAAGGCTATAGTTGGACCATGTGTGGACAATGTGCAACAGGGTGTATACACATCACATCTACTGTGTGTTGCTACATGTCTCTGGCCATCCTCCATGGCCATGTGTGAACATGTGTTGGCCAAATGTGTGTGATGGCCGTCTATCTCACATGTCTGTGTTGTCCCATATAACATACAACCATAGATGTCAGATACGTCACTATCCACAGGGTTATGCAGACAAAGGGTTGTATGTTTGGTATGTGGGGTATGTATTATGGGATAGTGAGACAATATTGCAGCCAGAACACTACATGCCTGGGACATGTTTGATGGCATGTCACAATGTGTGCACCCATTGCAGGGGCATATTACACAATGGTGAATCCTGTGGGCTACCCATATCCCAGCTCACTGTGTGGTACTGTTTGCATACCACACATGTGTTGTTCCAATGTATAGTACATATGCCTACATTAAACAACACTTCCATCATTGTATGCACAGCTGTCCACACATCTAGCAATGACAGATACTGTGGTTTCATGTCAGTGTTTCATTTAGTTTGTATATATTGCACATGGGTAGCCAGTGTGATTGATGACAGATGCGACCTGTATATCATGACTGGACCATACATTATGTGTACATGTGTTAACTGGCCACATGGCGAATAGATCTATGCATTAACATGCCTGATACTGATAACTGTCTCACCTGTAATGGACTGATGTCTATGCGGCACACCAGAGGTACCTGTATAGGGGTGACACAGCAGTTTGAACATTATCCATGACTGTATGACAGCTACAGGGTGCACTGTGCATGTTAACACATTCACCTGTACAATAGCATATAGTATGCACATGTGTGCATACACAGGGTAGCATACTATAGTATGCGGCATGTGTGTAAACATACTTTGCATATGATGTTACATTACATATTGTACAGTGACACATGCAACTAAATGGGGTATAATAGTCATATGTGCAGTAGTGACTTACCAGGCAACTCCAGGCTCAGTGGTTGGGAGACACCCACCTCCACGATGGCAGCTAGTATTTGTGGATGCTGTTCTGAGGGTGTCCCCAGGCTGGCCAGTAGCTCCTCAGTAGGTGTGAGTGGGGGCTGGGTTGGTGGCCCACCACCTGTTCCACCTTGTTCCCTGGCGATTGTATTGGCACGCTGTTTCGCATATCATATCAGGTCCGTGCAGTGTCTGCACACCTGCTGGTAGGTGCGGTTATGGCCACCCACATCATTAACCCTCCTGCAAAGTTCCTGCCACAAGTCATCACGCTGCTGGGCATGCTGGGCACATGGCTGAACAACACCTCATAGTTATCATGGAGGTACGGTATGACGGCATCATCCTCCAGGTGGCTATACGCTGGCAGGCGTGAACGAGGCATTATCTGGAAGACATAATGATGGAGACAGGTCACAGTATCACAGAGATGTACAGAGATACAGCTGCACATACATTTGTATTAAATCTAGTACATATGAACAGTTATCTTTGCAAATCTTCATGACACTGACACGACTGACATGTTTGTGTCACACACATGTAACACCCATTGTGCACTGGTTATCATCACCATATATGTGTGTCACCTCATTACATTGCTCATACTCCATGTGAATGCTGTCTTGATGTGGGCATGTCTGTTTGCCTGTACTGGTGTTCTTACCTATCAACACATACCTGGATATGTCCACAGTAATGCTGTTGAACTTGATGCTGTGTATATGTCACATATCAACACATACACTGCCTTAATGGACATGAGCAGCGACAATGCAGACATGCACATGGAAACCTTTACATGCATGTGTTTTGCCATATACATGTACATGGCACTGTACAGCAGTTCAACATCCTGCCACATATCGCCTGTGTTGCACATGTGATACACATGGGACAATGGCTAGCCGGACATTATTCGCAGGGATGGTTATCTACTATAGCATGTACGGGCAAGGTTTTCTAGTTGTATCCGACAGCCATTTTGCCACCGCCAGGTGCATCAGTGCCACATTACTGATCCAGGCAGTTAATGATACATCTACCATGCGGTCATCGCACCATGTATGACAGAGATGACATGTGCAGCTTTGATGGACAGGGTTGCATGGTATGGCAGGAGTATGTAACATGTATGGCACAGGGATCTGTCCAGCATGTGGCGATCCTTGTAGTAGGATGGTGGCTGTCCATGATATATGTCTTTCAGATCAGGGTTTGTACGTGTAACATGTCCAACATTACAGTGTAGCACATGTCTTTATGCAAGGTAGCCAGCATGCTGCATAGTGTAGGTGAGGATTGTGAAGGCTAGTATCGCCCATTCACGCATGGCCGATACCTTTTAATGGTGATATGTGATCTGATATTGGTCACCCGAGTGCTGAGTATGCCTGTCCAATGATCTCCATGCTCATGGATGGCACCCTGTCATGACATCGGTGCCTCATATGACTACCTAATAGGCCTGGAGACGTCACCAGCTCAGGGAGGTGAACTGCACAGCACCATCCCTTACACACAGTGTCCATAATGTTGACCACTGCCTAGGTGGTAATTAATGGGTACAGGGTTATTCACCTAGCGGTGACAATGCTATTAGCAGCTGTCAGATTGTGCACATATGTCACGCACCTCACCCACAAAGCCCATTCTGTATGTTGTCCACAACACTGAGACAGCTATTGCTCCTAGGTCATGGCCATTTGCATCCTTACATACGCAGATGCCTCCCATTTGTCTGTGTGGTATGGGCTACAATGAAGTGGGAGTACAAAACATTAACCCTGTTTTACTGTAGCTGCCACTGGTGTGATATGCACATGTCACTCAGACACCTTTTGTAGTGCTGCTTCTGTCAACAGGCCACTAGTAGAACACTCCTGTAACATACGAAGGTACATGTCAAAGGAAAAAACTTCAAAGACCAATACACGTAAGGTTCAGTTAAGGGTCTTTAATTTACTTGCAGCAAGGAGACAAAAACATGCAAATACAAGGATTTGTCTAACTACTAACAGGAAGTATGTTCATTCTTATACTATTTTACAAGACATGGCCTTCTAAGCTGACATAATGAAACACAACTTTTAGCATTGTTCTACAGCAGATGTTACTCCAGATTTTCTGCTGACATGACTAAATTTGTAGGAAACTTTTCAGAAAAACAACCTGGCCTTGGTGACTATTAATCCGTATTGTACAGTGTTACTTTTCAAGGTACTTTTCTAATACAGATACAAGCATATGCTGATTGCAGTTCATATTTTCAATCAGGCTTTGTACTAATTATCTGTAACTTCTACAGCTGTGTATTTTCTCATGGCACAGCGGAACTTCTTGTCTAAGTTTCATACAAGTAGTATTGTTCTATTCATTATTTTCCTAACGCAAGCAGAAATCACCTGCTTCTCAGTAAATTTCCAAGGCACAAGCAAGATTTTAGCTAACAGTACAAGGTCAGAAAGCAACTGCAGTTTGTACAGATTTATGCAGTATGAAATAGAATAAATGTGTTAACCCTTTTCAAGCTCTAAATGCACTAAGCATATTGCTAATACATACATTAATACATATTTTTCTAACAGTACATCTAGTATACTCAGTGTAGCTGGAACACAGTATGGGTGATGATGTCCTATGACCTGTCACAGGTATGCCATGCAGTGTGAAATCATCCGTACTGTCATCTACATCTGTACTGCTAACATCTACGTCGATAAAGGTTCATAGACTTGCAGACCATACTCAGCAGGGTAATAGTGCAGTGCCTCCAATTATGACTGGCGTCTCCACTTGTGGGTTTCAGTGGGTTTATATTATCCAACACCCTATCTGTATTGCATATTCATGCTCAGCACTTGTTCAGAACATGTAAGTACTTCATGAGCTACTAATTACTATAGCACCCATTCCAGCTCATTTCTTACAAGTACACTGTCTGTCCATACATTTCCAGCTTGCTTAGAGTACAACAGCTGTTGTACACACGTACCTCACATATCTTGTGAGACATGGTTGAATATACAGGCAGGTCCAAGTGTCACTTACCAGTGTTATTGCCTGTCTATATGATGAATATGGCAAACTTGAGGCAATAGAGCAATTGTCTCATGTACACAGTCAATGCTCACCTCCCAACATATGACACTACAGCCTGTGGGAGATGCACATATTTAGCCATGCTGGGGGTAATGCTCTCACGAACCCAGACTGAACCTGACATTCATGTGGGGACGTTAAACATTTGCAACACACCCCACTCATCACATAGTCTCACTAGATCTCCACCACCACAGGCCACACATAGTATGACTACGACATTTGCAGAACCTCTCCATACTCTCTGTGTAGGCAACAGAGGCAGCCCCCATCACCAAACACAACACCAATTACTTATAGCCCACAGACTCATGTGTGCCCATCAACTACAGCCAATAGGGTGTTATAACATACCCAACACACCAGTCATAGGTGACTCTGTAGGCGGTCACACTGATGTCCCACTCAGCAGGCTACACAAGGCAATAGTCGCTTACATCTGGCTGTCAGGTAACAGGATCCACAACACAACCTATGCACCCATGCCACACCTCACCAGGTACAATTTGACTGTCATTCTCCATGTTAGTGTAACTGCCCTGAGTTGTAACTTCCTGGACTACATGTACAGGGACATGCAATAGCTCTCTGGTCTTGTAGTCCAGAAGGTATCGCCCAAGCCCTGAGAAGCATTCTGCATTCATCCAGACTGATACCACTGTACAACGACTGAATGTTTCACTTCAACAGTTGCCTATGCTTCTGCTGTCATTCCACAGGCATCCAGTATCTGTCTACTTTGAATGACATGGTCAACAAAACACGATGCTTTGGCACAGACGACCTGCACCTGTCGGCCCTGGGATTACAGATAACATGTAAGGCTCTTGCTGCTCCTATACTGCCTGTCTTGGACAGTTTCCAATAACATTCACCACCAGAACAGGAACAGGGAAACAAAACCTGGGGTAATGTTACTCAATACTTGACATCTTCATCTCTAACGTACTCAGGCGAGGCACTGCTAATAATGGACCACTTCGATATCTCTGCAGTGACTGGGACCTGCCTCTAGGCTCCAGAGAGCACACCTGCAGTGACAGGTTATACGCAGACCACACCTTTCAGTCATGTAACCAGGACCGGTACACCCACGGTGGAGGTGTGTCCATATTTCACAAGGATGTACACACCTCCAGGCTGGTTACTTAGCACAATGCATCAGAGGTGATCCACTTGCAACTAACTGTGGCCAGAACTGCTATACACATTGTAACTTGCTATGGATTCAACAACATACCCCATGGTTACCAGTCCGCATTTCATGGTGTACTGGACAGTAGGGTTCAGACAGGTACTACTGATGTGAGACTGACACTACCTCACACTTAACTGGGATACCTACTCATGTACCGACACATTAGACCAATGCTTTCTGGGATTCATAACCTCCACTCAGCTGGATCAACCCATAGACACCACCTCCAAGGCCAACAATATCCTAGACATGGACATTACCAACATGTGACTGGTGTTCCACACCTGGGGTTATCCCCTCATTGGTAGTTTCTGAACATATGCTAATCACCCTTGTTATCCACATCCCGGCACCACACCCTTCACGGAATACACAGTACACAATTTCTACAAGGCCTACTTCAGACGTCTTATGACAGCAGTAGTAAATGTCATGACACCCGTGCAGATGGACAATGTACTTACAAACCCTGAAACATACACCAGTGCACTTCATTAGCACTTACACGACTGCATGGATCATGCTATCCCAAACAGAGCCATGATGGTACCCACCAGATAATGGACGCTACTCTGGGGGTCCAGTTCCATGGACATAATGTACAACAAAAGGTGGAGGCTGTTGCAAAGTGGAGTACAATCCCATGGGTGGGGTAGCTCACTGGTCAGCCTCAGTAGGAATCCGGGATCCCTTATCACATCCTCCAAAGCTAGCTACGTGAACATTACTGCGACACATTCCAAGGACTATCCCGACCCATACTGGATGGCAATACCCACATCTGCTCTGACATACAACGGTTAGGCAGGAACATTATAGAACCGACTGATATTGGCAACATCCTGGCAGATACGTTCAATGCTAACTTTACACACTATCACTCCCTACAGGGCCAAAATCCATACATGAACAATGCAGATTCCTTGTGGTCACAACTACGCAGTTCCAACATGCAGTCTCTAAGGCCTGGAACACAGACACCATGTGACCCTCCAACATCCCAGGCTGCGATTAACACAAACCTCAGAATGACATGGTTCCCCACTTGGCCACCAGATTCACTAATAGCCTTGTATCAGACATTGCGGCCCCTGAATGGTGCACAGCAACAGTTATCACACTCCACACAGGTGGTGCCACAATGAACCAGAGGGACTATTGCCCTATACGCCTGACTGGACTGTTCTGCAAGGCTATGGGGCACATCATCATGGAAGTCATTCACAGAGACATTGGTGGGCTCCAGACCTTTGATGCCACCCAGATTGGATTTGTTAGGGCCAGACCATGGCTCCTACACCTGGTGGACTCCTTTGATACAGTTACCAGGGTAGTTGATGATGGTAAGGGGGTCCACATAGCCTACATTGTCCTCTCATTGGCTTTCAGCACCGTTCTCCATTCTGGTATTGACAACATACACATCCACCTGCACATCGACCCCTACGTCTCAAGATGTTATGCAAAGTGGCTAACAGACAGGACCCACACAATGAGGTTAGCATACTGTAGTACCTACTGTAATTCAGTTACACTTGGCGTACCACAGTCCTCGGTCATAGGGCCCCTCATGTTCGGTATATGCTTCCCTGAGGTACAGGCTAGCACAGAGGGACTTTCCCTGAATAGGTGTCCAGACGACTGCAAACAAGGAGCCATGATTGATCCACCAGCTGATACAGACACCCTCCATAAGGGTGTCACTGTGATGGATACCTGGTGTCAATAACATGGCCTCAAGCTGCATGACACCAGGTGCATAGACATCTCCTTTGGATTACACCAATCACCCACTGACTGTCACATAGGTGGTGGTCCCCTACATACATGTGACATTATACAGGATCTTAGTACACATGTATATAGCACCCACTCCTTTGATAACCATATTGCCAATGTGGCGTGGATATCCTTCTACGTGGCCACCCTTATCTGTAATGGGTTTGTAGATGGAACAAAGACACCCATTGTACCTCTATACTCCTGATGTATGACACACATTCAAGGGTACAACACCCCTTTTGAGGTGTACCTTACAGAACAGCAACAGCTTTACATACCACAACATTAACACACCATGAGTATTATTGACCTCCAAAGGATGACATATGCGGCACAACTACGGACACCACGACTGTACACATTTGCATACTGCATACTCAGGGGTGACTGCTGATGAACATACAGGGCCCATGTCCACAACAATATTTATGGATATACGCCACATAAGCAACATAAGCAAAAGCCACTGAGAGCAACATGCTTATGGATATGTGCACAAACGCAATGATCAGTGGGACGTGTTTGAGGGATACATTCCTGAACCAGACACTCACCATGCTTTGGAACATGATTCCTATGTACATCAAGCAGGGACACTCACTAGCCCTCTTCACGAGATACCTCGATGGGTGGATGGGAGACACACATGTATGCCAGGGATCACTACAGTGGCTGTACTGTACACAGGTGCAGGTAACACATGGCACTGCTGTTCACAGACAGGACACTACCCTAGGGAGGTGCCACCGGTGAAAACACTGTAGTTGGGCTTACACATGAACTTGGCCAGACAGCATAGTAACTCACTATGAACCTGTGAAGCTATTACATGTCCTTTGTGCATGGATAATTGAGTAGTGCTTCCATTTCATTTAGCTATCATGCTGTTACAGTGTCCTGTGACTACAAGCCATATGTATCCTGTTTTTGTGTATTGTACATGCCAATAGATAATACCTTTTTTTTGCATAATATAACAGTTATGCTGTGTAAAATATCTGACATATCTACCTGCAATACTGTACATTACACATATTTTAAATATTATCCCATAATGCAAAGCATAATTGCACAGCAGGACCACCTTAGGCATGTTATTCTCATTATACGCCCCTACACATGCCTACTGTGACAGTATATCAACATATACTATCCCCTGCTATGGCACGTACTTGTTGGACAAACCCTACCACTGATGGCGGGTGGTGTGGAATTGTTGTGTTTAAAGCCCTCATGTAGCATCCCTTGTGGTGTATGAGATGTTTACCTTGTGGCCCACAGCAGGACACACAATTTCTACAAGCGTTACTATGCTCAACAAGACATCACTACATAATACCTTTTCCCACTTTATGCATTGCGTACACTTTAATTAATACAAAACAGGCTCTACATATACTAACATATTGAGTGTTCTACATACCTTGTTAGCATTCCGAGTCTTCGTAAATTTCTCTCTTACACCTTTGCTGTTTAAATGGTTCTATGGTATGAGCATATGGTTTGAATGTATGGCAAGGCATCCTTATATACGTCAATACCTGTAACATGTGGTATCCTGCCGCCATTTGGTGTTCCTGAGTAAATTATTACATGCACATCAGCTGTGCAGCTACTCCATTCGCTAATTACGTGGCAACAGTGGGGTATAATTGAATTCTCCACTTGGGCATTGCCCTTTTGCCCTACCTTCGGGGAGACGGCCTGTATGTCTTTTGTTGTGAGAAATTGCAACTGCTATTTGGAGAGACACGGATACTTTGAATTCATGTTCCCCGTGGATTGTGTGTGACGGCTAGAGTATGGGATTCTACATGTGAGTATACCTGTCATCACAACCAACTGATAAGGGATATTGCAAACAAAACCTGAAACATCGCCGTCTGTTCCATTATACAACAGCTACGATTTTACATGGCGCCATTACAAATGTGTCTCTCACAAGGTATGTTAACGCTTCTGCAGATGTAATTGAGTGAGTGGATGTTTGTCATGTTATTACAGTCTGTATTGCAATTGTTTTGGGTGTAGGGGAGATGTAGGTGGGTGTACATAGCATATACAGGTTTGTGGGGACTGCATTTCTACATATTCCATATATGTGTGTGGGCCCCTTCCCTAATTGAAGACCTATCATTTAGTAGACTTGAAACTATGGTTGTTACGGGCTTATACATTGAGCCATTGTTAATTAGTTCCTATATAGCATGCAGGTGAGGTTGATACTTCAATACCTCCGGAAATATATCGATATGTAAGGGAATGTTACTAAATGACAGCTGTCTCGTGTATTCCTGTCACAGATATTTGCGCTCATTGCAGTTGTGTTGGTGACTTAACCTCTTTGGCATGGGATGCCACCTTTTCAAATGGCCATAGTGGGACATTTGCAGGACACACATCGGTCTTTACAGGCCAACACATACCCATGGTCAGTACACAGTACCTACCTGGACAGCAGCACTGGCAGCGATAATTAAATGTCCCTTAACATCATGATAATATTACACGCGGTTCTAGTATTCCGGTACTGTGGTCTTTCGGTCTTTAAGCCTCGTGATTACGCGTGTCGGTATGTGACACATTTGATAGTTGGCAGTATCCTATTTATTTGTACTTCCATGGTTGTGTACATGTCGTTGACCTATCTATATATTTGCAGATATACGTGAATCCGTATATATCAACATATATCTCTCTATCACCCTTTCTATCTCTAATATATGTATATATATATATATGGGTCTATCTTAGTACATCGACATTTCACAATACCGAAAACGGATTCACCGACACCATAATATCGAAAGTCACGTTACCGACGCCAGAAGATCGACAAGGCAGAAGACCGACGGAGGAAGACACCGACGCTGAGAAGCTGCGATGGGGAAAGGATATGTAAGTCTGCGGTAGTGACGGACGATAGGGTGCGAGTAAGGTAAGTGTGCGATGCTGGTGTTTAGTAGGGGTAGGGGTGGGATAAGTGAGTTAGGGTTAGGTGGTTTGAGTTTGCGGGTAAGGTAAGTGTGCGATGTTGGTGTTTTGTAGGTAGGGTGGGATAAGTGAGTTAGGGTTAGGGCCGGGTTAGGTGAGTGTGTCTTGAGTAAGGTAAGTGTGCGATGTTGGTGTTTTGTAGGGGTAGGGGTGGGTTAAGTGAGTTAGGGTTAGGGGCGGGTTAGGTGAGTGCGCGATAGTGACGGACCTTAGGGTAAGGGTTTGGGTCAGGGTTGTGGATAGTTGTGTATGTATGGGTTAGTGTTTGTTTGTAAGGATTTTAGTGTGCTTGTGTTGTGTGTGTGAGTGTTGGATAGGGGATGTGTTTTGTTTGTTGGTATGTTGTGTCCGGTGTATGCGATGTCGTGTTTGTGAACTGTCGATCTTCTGGCGTCGGTTAAATGACTTTCGATGTTTTGGTGTCGGTTAATTCGTTTTCGGTATTGTGAAATGTCGATGTACTAAGATAGATCCATATATATATATATATATATATATATATATATATATATATATATATATATATATATATATATATATATATATATATATATATATATATATATATATATAGAGAGAGAGAGAGGGAGAACACACCTTTTGCTGTGTACATGATGGTGTATACTGTTTCCTGGACTCCGCACATTTGTGTTTTAACTTGTCACAATACACACCTGCCGTTGGTACATCTCGGGTAGCTTAGTGTTAGGTGATTGTGTACATGATTGAGTGTTCTACTACTGGTAGTGGTCATTTTACCCTTCAGAGCAGACACTATTAGTACAGGGGTGAATAATGCTAGTTTCACCTGTTCTGGACATCGTTGACCGTAATCTGAGCGATATTCAGCAAAGCTTAGCCCTGTTTCACACATATCCGTATAGTCATGTTTCAACGACGCTTTTCCAGCACTTGCCAATGCATAATCCTGCTAACATGTGCTAAACCTGATGTGATGACCTGCATCCAACATCCATTATTCATGCCTTCGGGATTACGTAACGTCCCTTGCAGGACATGGAACCGGGAACATGCATGACAGTCAGTGCATTTACCACTTGGGCATCTGGGATTTGTACACGTGTTATGGTGTTTTGTATGAGGACTGTACTATGGCTGTTACTCCATACTGCAATCAAATGTGTAACTCAGTTAGTTTACATATGGATGAGACCTATTAATGGTATGTCCAAGTGATGTTTAATGGATCTGCTCCAGCATTGTGACTGTATGTCATAGTGAGCCACACACTATAATGTGCTACACCTTCATACAACCATAGGTGGAGCATGCTGGGGTGACAGATGCCTGTCATGGGTACTCCCCATGCTTTGCCACTACATCCCTGATTACATTATATGGAGCCCCTCATTAACACACCAGGGAATCCATGCAGAGTGTGTGGGGAACAGTGATTACACACATGGATCCCACAATTGGCTCTGCTCCACTGAGGGACAGTTGGTTAATCGATGTGGTGGTGACAGCAGACACTGTTTGCCTTAGTTGATGAATGGCCTCTGACAATTGGGCATGTACCTACTGATGTACCTAGGAACCTATACATACAGTATCAACATATGTTGTTAGGTGCGTGTACTGTTCAGGTGTTGACATTCCTTGTTCCAATAGCTGTTGTGTGTGCAATGGTTGAGGGCTGCCTATGTAGGATTCATGCAGTAGGCCACCTATACATTACAATTTACAGGTGGTCGTGTGTGTGTGCCATACAGTTTACTGTGTGTGCAGGTGGAGAGGTGTGTCAGTCCGTAGGGGCCTACACTGTCAGTGTATGTGCTATACGTTGCCTCTTTGCCAAGGCGTGGGCATATTGGGCACGCCTCCATCTGCCTACTGGGGCTGGCACAGGGTGTTCGTGGTCTGAATCCCTCTGTGCCTGTGATGGCCTTGGCAATTGTGGTGGGCTGTGAGGGCCTTCACCATTATGTACCTGCTGCAGCTGTTTCCGCAGGATCATATTATGTAGCACGGCACATACCATGAAGATGTGGGAACACGTGCCTGGAGAGTACTGCAAGGCTCCACCAGATATGTCCAAGCAATGAAACCGTGATTTCAGCATCCCAAACACACGCTCTATGATGATTCTGGTTTGTGCATGTGCCTCATTATGGCGTTCTTGCATGGGTGTGTGTGCATTTCTGATGGGAGTCATCATCCATGGCTCCAGTGCATAGCCAGCATCCCCCACAAGGTGGCCATGTGGGATGTCCCCCCTGACAAATATCTGATACAGCTGTGAGGCATGCCAGATGTGGGAGTCATGGTAGCTTCCAGGGCTGCCAGCATACACATCCATGATAATGCCCTGGGCATTGCACATGACCTGGCAGTTGATGGAGTGGTATCCATTGCGGTTTATGTAGCGCCTACCATGCTCACCGGGTGGTGATGTGATATGTATGTGCATGCAGTCTATCGCACCCAGTACCTCCGGGTAGTGTGCCACATGGTGGAAGAGATGCATATTGCTGGCCAACTCCTCCTGAGTTCGGGGGACGTATATATGCTCATTGGCATGTGGTAACATGGCATCCAGGAACTGGTGTAGTACCCTGGATGCTGATGCCTGTGAGATCCCCATTATATCTCCAGTTGGCCTTTGAAAGGTACCTGTGGCTAGTATTTGCAAGCTTCCACATACCTTCGTGTCCACTGGGATGGGTTCCTCTCTGTTGTTTCTGGATTTCAGGCATGGCTGGCACAGATCAACTATTTGCTGTAAGATGTCCATGTCCACCCTGTAATGCTCTACTATCTCCAGATCATGTAGCCCCTGGTAGGTTACCCTTGGTCTGAACACTCTTCTCCTCCTCTGGGGCCTGCGGTGGTTGTCAGCATCATCCTCCACAACACCTTCAGTCTCTAACACATGGTGATGAATCACAGCTACGGCAGCTCCCAACATGTACATTGTAAAAGTTCCCCATCTGTTTACACCCATGGTGCAGTGTTTGGGAATACACAGGTGTGTGTGAGGTGCCTTCACACTTTATGCTATTGTGCTGTGAACACTGATGATGTCATAGGGTGTGTATGTACAATCGGAGCTACAGGGTATCTTATGTGTTGCACCACAGGTACTGCTATTATGGTGCATTTGGTGTTGAATTACATTTAGCTGCCATGGATTACCTCTTGCCCTTCCCTTAACATTTCTGAATGTTTCCCCTCCCATTTTCTGGCATGCATCCAGCAGCCTGCTTTCTTTTGTACTTTCTAAAACCTGGCTTATCTTGCGAAATGTGTTCTATGGCTGATCTACTGCAGGTTTGCTTTGCTCTGCTATGACAGTTCTCTTTTCTTTGCAATCTGACACCTCCCCTATCCTGTTCTGCAGGTTGCTGCGAGCAGACTTGTTAGCTGCCGTCGATTGCCCACTGTGATAGGTGTTAATAGGTGTTAATTGCTCAATTGTACTCCAATTACCCTACTGCGGCATTTCCTTATTTTCTTCCCCTAACCTTCCTGTTTGAGCTATGGTGTGTGGGGTGTGCATCCGCTTACCAGGTTTCGGGCACGTTTTCATCCATGTACACATGCGCTTTCGGGCACCATATGTGCTCTCAGCTAAACGATGCTATATTTACATCCCCAGGCAGGATTTGCATTGCTCCAATGTGCTTACCGCTACAGTGGCACACCCCACTGCTGATGTCATGTATACCTCCAAACCACTCCTCGGTGTTGTAGCACTGTGCTGTATGGTACATCCTTAGCCCGGCGGGACGTTTGCGATTCACTATTACTTGCCTCATTTACATAGCATTGACTACTAATTCATAGTTACCGTGCCGAACACTGTCACAGACCCTTAGCAACCCTTGCAGCTTGGTTATGGTGTATCATGCATACCATTGAGTATTATGGTAAAATCATGATTTGTATTACATTGCGATTTTATGACATTTGTATATATTTTCCTTGTGTTCCCATTTGCGCACACATGCCCTGCGGTTGTACTTTGCGTTACTGTGGACATGACATTAAATGTTGTTTTTTAGGTGTTGTGCATCTTTTCTTATGCCATTGGCTGTGTATTTAGCCATTGGAATATGTTAACTTTGTAATACATGAATCTGGTTCGCTTTCATAGCTCCAATGTTCTGTTTTTAAAAATGTAAACTGTTTTTTTTTTGGTTTACATTTCTGTGGGCTTACACTACATCTGCACCACTTAGTGAATCGCTATGTACCTTCATTTGCATGGTGCAGTACTGTGCATGGGTGGATTAGCATACCTGAGCTGAGGGCTGCGCAGATCTGGCGTACGCTGGTAGTGAACGTGGAAATGAATCGTACCTGAATCGCTCGACGGCCATATTTGGCATTATACCGCTTATGCTACGCCTGCGCCTGGTGCAAGCTTCATGAATGCTGGGGTATGTATATTCTTAAGTTTAATACCTCGGAACCCATAGGGTTAAATAAAGAATGTAACTGGAAATATGTAATTTAATTATTTAATTGATTAATTAACTTATTAGCAGTGGGATGGATTATTCTGTTTTTTTTTGTATTTAAACCTGTGTTTTAGTAATGTTTTTTACTCTGTGAATGGCCTGGGAGCTGAATCGCTAAGTATAATAACTACATTTTCTACCAGCATTGCTCTGTGATTGTGGCTGTTGTCGCTAGTGGTATTTTTTGTCTTTTTATTTTGGTGGTATTTGTATTTCTAATGGCACAAGTGAATCTGAGACTCTACAAGACAGAACTCTACCATTTTGCAAAATAAATTATTTCTGTTTTGCACATTAACAGCTGTGTGATGGAAACATGGTTAGGGCCACAAGAGCAACTTCTTGATGCTGTTATGTTATGTATGTGTGCTTTGTGTGTGCATATGTGTTTGCACGCATGTGTGTGCATATGGTTTCTTATGGTGAACAGAAGAAAAAATGGCATGTGTGGATGAAAACTAGCTGATTGCACATATCAGTTCTTTTATCTGCGTGACTGCAGTCTCACAATAGGAATATATGATTACAAGCATGTGTGTTGGGCTCAACCTCCCTCCCCTTCTTGTTGTATTTGGGTTTTGACCATCATTTCT
>NC_056737.1:1799093782-1799162652 GCF_019279795.1 Protopterus annectens
AAGGTTGTGTGTGTCTGGAACACATCATCAGTTCTTTGCCTTCCTCTTGAACTATCATCTGGACCAGCAGTATTTACAAAGTGTCTAGCTCCAGTTATAGATCATTGCAGGCTACAGGGTAGCCACATTTTTCCATATTTAGATGACTTTCTTATCTTTGCAGCATCTTTTTTTCAGAATTTCAATAATCTCTTTCTTGAGATTCTAACAGAACATTCAAAAATCTTTCTTGACTCCCTCACACAGGATTGTCTTCCTGTGATGTCAACTAAACACCTCAATTCAAAAAGATTTTCTTCGACAAGGAAAAATATATCTTTATTTAGATCTATTTAAAGTTTTCCGCATAGATTTTAATCATTGGGAGGGAATACCTCATGATTTGGGGTCGCATGGCATCTATGATTCTCATGTTACCCCTGGTAAGACAGCACATGAGAAAGATACAGCAGTATCTGAAATCTCTTTGGTCCCACCATCAACACCCTTTATCTTTTCAAATCCCAGTATTGGGGTTTGTCAGAAGGCAAATCACTTGGTGGAGACAACAGATATCCTTATATGAAGGTCTTCCCTTCTCTTTCCCTGCTCCAAAGCAGTCAGTCACTACAGATACTTCAGACTTTGCTTGAGGAGCAGTTTCAGGAGATATAAAAGTGCATGGGGTGTCAGACACCAAGGGCAAAAATATCAAGGAGATGCTTGCCCTGATAATGGCATTTAATTCTCTGAATCATTTTTGGTCCATGGGACCTCTTCAAGTGGTTACAGACAATCCCAAACTGATGTGGTGCATCACCAAGCAAGGGTTGCACTTCATGTGTTCCATTTGGACCAGCTAATATGGCTGACATAGATTCTTAACATGGAAAACAGTTTTATCGATTGCTCATATCTATGGTGAGTCAACCCTACCTCATTTTTTGCAAAGACAGGGTTTCCTTGAAAACTAATCCTTCTTTTATGCCTAAAGTGGTAAGTGAGTTTACTTTTAGTTAAACTAACCATCTCCCTGTTTTCTTTCATAAACTAAAAATGATAGAGAAAGGCACCCCATACCTTGGATGTCCACAAACAACTCGGGTACTATTTTAACAGAGCTAAATTTTTCACATCATTGGATCAATTGTTCATTTCTTCTGAATGTAAGAAGAAGGGACAACTGGTGTCAAAACAGACTATTTCCAAAAGGTTGTTTAAGGCTTTTACCTTTTTGTTATTTTCACCATGACATATCTATTCCAAGCAGGGTCAAGGCCCACTCTAAAAGGACCTTGGCTTCTTATATGACTTTTTGGAAAAGGATGGATTCTAGAAGTATTCTAGAAGCTGCTACTTGGTCCTCTATATGTACTTTTATAAAGCACTATAAGCTGGAGTCCTTATCTAGGTCAATATGATGCTTTGCTTAGGACTATTCTCCTGGGGCTCCTGATCTCTCCTCCTTCCATCTGATAAATATAGTCAGCTATGATAATCTACTTGTATAGCTAAGGCTACTGCAGCAGTGATCAATAACCTAGTACAGTAGTATAAACTGAACTAACCATAACAGTAGTTGTTCGAATCATCACTGCAGCAGTTGCTTCTCCCTCCTTCCCTCCCTCCATCACCCTTGTTTTTTGGTATGTTTTTTGTTATGCCAGGTGTGCAGGTGTGTGCATGAGTGTCCACCAGCTATCATACTGGTGGACATTCATGCACACACCTTCACATTTTTATACATTACTAATTTACTTCATCCACTGTTTTCTGTATTTTTGTGTGCTTGTCTACTAGTTTTCATTGTATAAACATGTTTTTGGGGCTGTAAACATGAAAACTGTCATAACAGTTTTTTCTGAGTTGTTAATAACAGTTTTTTATGCACACTAATACACGTGGATGTATATTTATTAGATATTATTAGACAGATGTATTTTTTATATTTATACTGTTTTAGTTTGATTATGTTTATGGTTAGATAGCTATGTGCTGTTCTTGATTTTGAAGGCTTTACTGCATTAGTAGGCAGAAAGCGATTTTAATTAAGACTTTTTATGTATATCTTTTTATGTATATGCTATGCTTTTCTTAATACCTGATCTTGGAATGTGGGTTGCAAATTTCCTTAACTAAGATTTAGTTTGATCCAATCAGTAATAGTGTGTATGGTTTGATACTTGCTGTTCTAAAATGCACTTTTACAGCCCTTTTTTATATTGTTTGTCATGAAAGGGCTGGTTTAAAATGAAACAATACATATATTGTCCACATCTACTTCTAAGTATATAAAAGATTATGTTTAACATTGTTAAAATATTTCTGATTTTTTGTTACTGAGGATTGCTTGTCTGTGATGAATAAAGGCGTTACTTTGGAACACTACCTGGATTTCTTGAAATTATTGCGACTGAGCTCATCAACAAAGTTTTAAGACTAGTAGTTTTTCTGTTTTTTTTTTTTTTCTCGACTCATGGTGATGAGGTTGGAACTAAACAGATTCCTGTGCTTGGTCATTTTGTTACAAGCAAAGGAAGTATAAAATGAAGGTAGGTAAGGCACAGAAGATCTGAGAACTGGTAATCTGCTGTTTTTAATTTTATTCCTGCTAGGCTGCGAAAAGGGAAGAGGTTATATATTTCATGACCTGCTTTTAGTCTGGTCCATTTGCAATCCTCTAGCAGCTGTGCTGTGATTCAACTATATCCTATTATAGTGACTGCAGTCTTGGTTTATCCCATTATCATGTTGCCTCACTTCATGGGGTGAAAACATTGTGACTATCATGTCTGAATCATGCTGTGATGTAGTGGGATGATGTGGGATCAGAGGGCTATCTGCTGCATCATATGACAGGTGGACCTATTTTTTTTTTCTTGCTGTTGAACAGACTCACCTCCAGGATATAAGAAATTCATACACCAATCCGGCATGCATGCATGCAGTACATAAAATATGCCTGCACCGATTTCTCATGAATGGAGAAAGGCAACAGTCATCTCTCTGCATTAAGGTGGACCTCTACAGACCCTGGAAACTACAGACCCATAAGTCTCACTAGTCTTATATGTAAAGCCATGGAAAGAATTATCATGGAGATGATCAATAGAGATATAGTAAACCTCCAGACACTGGACTCAACCCAATTTGGTTTTGTCAAGGGCAGATCATGCCTACTCAACCTGGTGGACTTCTTTGAGGAGGTCACCAAAGCAATGAATGAGGCAAAATTGTTCACACTAACTACCTTGACCTGGCCAAGGCATTTGACACAATACCCCACTCGGACATTGTTGACAAACTCAAGAGGTTAGGTGCAAACCCATATGTCACCCAGTGGATAGTCAACTGGCTCACAGACAGGACCCAGGGAGATAGAATTGGGGAGTCCACCTCTACAAAGAGGCCAGTCATAAGTGGAGTCCCTCAGGGATCAGTCCTTGGACTGCTCCTTTTTGGCATTTACTTCTCAGAAGTCAAGGCCAATGTCAGTAGTCTGTGGCTGACTAAATTTGCAGATAATTGCAAATTAGGAGCTGTCATTGAATCTCACACTGACGCAAATGTTTTCCAGGAGGGGCTGACAGAACAAATAACTGGTGTTAGAGCCCTGGACTAAAACTAAATGGCAAGAAATGGATAATAGTATCCTTTGGGAAGTCAAACATCCCTGGTAACTATAACATTGACAACACCCCCCCTTAGACTTGACCCAGTATTCAGGGACTTAGGGACACACATAGATAGTAATCTAGCCTTTGATCATGACATGTCTACAGTGTGAGGAAATCATTCTATGTTGCACAACTTATAAATAAAGGTATGGCATCTACGTCCAAGGAAGTCATTGTTCTACTGTATTTGGCCTTCATCGGACCTATCATTTAGTACAATGCATCCTTTGGTATGTACCTAACCAGGCATATCCAACAATTGGAATGCCCACAGAGGTTCCTCACTAAAAGATTACAGGGCATAAGTAATATATCCTATGCTGACCACCTTAAGGCCCTATCCCTGTATTCTGTCTCCTACAGGCTTCTGATGGGAGATCTATGCCTGGCATACAGGGCATTGTCAGACCTGACTCTAATGGACCTCCTGCATATCCACAAAACAAACAGTAGCAGAATTACCTGTTCTAAAGACTTAAAACTTGCCTGTCATATAAAAAAAGACAATAAGAGTGTAAACAAACCAAACATAAACCAAAAGAAACGGACTTGCTCGACGAAAGTATGATGGTACAAAACCCACAAAAAACGAGTATCCACCTGAATAATACTCAGCAAGGGTTTAATAAAACAAATCCACAAAGCGTAAAAAAGACAGTATGAATTAAGCGCTTTCGTTTGGCTCCTGCCAAACCTTTTCAAAAACAGTTATACATCACTTCCTGTTGTTTAAATAGATTAAGTCAGTGATGTAAGCAGTTGAGTTCATTCAAAAAATTAAAGAAATAACATGTCTTAAAAGCTTTTAGCAATGTAGAACCAATAGATAAAAATAATACTATAACAAACAGTGCAAGTACTGTCTCCGTAAGCAAAACACTGAGATCTATGCTAAACAATTACTTGTATGGTTATCACAAATCTTTGTGAAATTGTGATAAAACATCAAACTTAAATTTCTATGAAATGTATAAAGCGTACATAAAAAATACATCAAAAATACAACAAAAGAATACATCAAAAGAAGCAGCGTGTAATCAGCATATGAAGAAAGTTTGCTCACCACTACAAATCCTTATTCAAACAAGTCCAAATTGTATGGAATATATGCATTAATCCAATAAATGTATGTACATGGAAGTAAAACATCCCTTTAATGTCTAATGATGCTAGCGAATGTGCGCTTGTATATAAAAGCGCTCAGCCCATATTCGTAAGGTTTTTAAGCCAGCCTCTGAAAAAATACAATAAAAGTAATAATTATAGTTATTAATTTGTTCCATGAATGATATTCGAAATATAAATTTATAAATTATATGTGTGTTTGTAAATACTTGATGCCAATAGTTATATAAATATGTAAATAATTTCTTAGTTGACCCACAACAATGTCTCTAAAAATAGACACAATACGTTAATGGTAATATCGTAATAGATATAAATCCAATAAATGTATACATGGAAATAAAATGTCCCTTAATGTCTAATGATGCTAGCGAATGTGCGCTTGTGTATAAAAGCGCTCAGCCCATATTAGTGAGGTTTTAAAGCCAGCCTCTGAAAAAATACAATAAAAGTAATAATGATAATTATTAATTTATTCCATGAATGATATTCGAAATATAAATTTATAAATTGTATGTGTATTTGTAAATACATGATGCCAAAAGTTATATAGACTTGTTTGAATAAGGATTTGTAGTGGTGAGCAAACTTTCTTCATATGCTGATTACACGCTGCTTCTTTTGATGTATTCTTTTGATGTATTTTTGATGTATTTTTTATGTACGCTTTATACATTTCATAGAAATTTAAGTTTGATGTTTTATCACAATTTCACAAAGATTTGTGATAACCATACAAGTAATTGTTTAGCATAGATCTCAGCGTTTTGCTTACGGAGACAGTACTTGCACTGTTTGTTATAGTATTATTTTTATGTATTGGTTCTACATTGCTAAAAGCTTTTAAGACATGTTATTTCTTTAATTTTTTGAATGAACTCAACTACTTACATCACTGACTTAATCTATTTAAACAACAGGAAGTGATGTATAACTGTTTTTGAAAAAGTTTGGCAGGAGCCAAACGAAAGCGCTTAATTCATACTGTCTTTTTTACGCTTTGTGGATTTGTTTTATTAAACCCTTGCTGAGTATTATTCAGGTGGATACTCATTTTTTGTGGGTTTTGTGCTGTCATATAAATAGGCTGGAGAGATAGGTATGCATCCCAGAGTCTACCCCAGCTATGGAACAGACTCCCCATCCATGTGAAGCAGAGTTCTTCCTTAACCCAATTCAAGTGCAATTTGGACAATTGGATGGAAAACCAGAAATTCATCCCTAGTTTGGCACCTATGTCTCTGATGCAAACAGGTAACCTGTGAATGGGTCATCTCCCAGGCCCATGCTTACACTTATTAAGGGTATCAGAACTTGTCAGAGATTTGGGACACATGGCTAGGCTTATAAAGGCCCTTGTGGTTGTTAGCCTAGTAAACACCTATGAGCCTAGGAGCCTATGTGCTATGGACCCTGATAATTATTTCTATGATCCTAAATAAAGATTTTGTAGTGGTTATTCCCTACCCCTCCTTTTGAGATAGGCAAGTATGCCTCAATGCGTGGTGCAGCGGCTGGCATTGCTGCCTCACAGCAAGAGGTTCTCTGGTTCGATCCTCAGCTGGGGAGCCTTCTGTACAGAGTCTGCATGTCCTCCCTGTGGCCGCGTGGGTTTCCTCTAAGTGCACTGGTTTCCTCTCACATTCCAAAGATATGCTGTAGGTAGATTGGATACTCTAAAATTGGCCCTAGGCGTGAGTGTGTGCATATGTGTGTGCACCTTCTATGGAAGGTTGGGTGCCAGGCTGGCAACTCCACACTGTAAAACTCCACTGCCAATCATGAGAGGTGATCTGCTGTGGTGAGCCCTAACCAGGAAAAGCCGAAAGAAGAAAAAGAAGTATGCCTCAATGCACTGAAACTTACATACTTAAGAGGATCTTCTGAGAGCTAGAATACTGGATAAATCTGAATCACTCAAACAACTGGAAAACGAACTAGTTTATACAAAAAACACTATGAGGGAACAACAGACAAAATGTCTAATAAGCACATTATTCTAAAACAATACAAACTTCTTCAGATAATTGGCATGCCACAAAACTACAATTTAAGAAACTTCTGTCCTGAAATATGGGTCACTAGCTTTTGAGATAGAAGTCCAACCAGAATAACCTCAATCCAGCCATTATTTCAGGAATTTAGGGGTTGTAGGCAGGCTATTCCAAATGACGTGCAAGGGTGGACAGCATTTTAGAAGTTAAAGTGAGCTCATGTGTAGACACAGATTTAGAGGTTTGTGATGCAGATGAGATTCTAGAAAGTTGTTAGTGACAGTGGGCAAATGTTTAGGGAGGAAGGGAAGACTGAAGTGCATAGTATTTCAGTTCACGAGTTCCAGAATTAAAAAACGTGTGCAATGGTTTGGATTTCCAAAAAAGAGCTATTCATAAGGAACAGAAAACTTAATCAGGGATGTTTTAGAGGTCTAAGGAAATGGCACCTTACAATTTGTTAGGGTGAGAGTTTCCATAAGTGATTTTTTTTGTTTGTTTATCTCCACTTCTCAACACATACATGCTCATTGGCTTCATGACCAGCATTCAGTCATCCTACTCGTTCCACAGGGCAGAAAGGCTGGGCATTCCCAACTAGTTAAGAGGCCTATAATCCATATGCACCTGCCAGGGAAAGCAAATTGATTTATTCATTCATCCTGTGTTAACAGGCCATGGTTCAGCTAGCAAATCCTGCAAAAAACTGTACTCCCAAAGTCTCATAGGCAGGTCCCTTGAGCTCCGCAGTGTTGCCCGACATCCTGAAGATGTGTGTATGCCTTCACACATGCACACTTTCACACATACATACAAAACTTCCCACTTTAAGTAATGTGTACTGCTTGAGAGCATGTGCTTTGTAGGCCTGAAGTCCATGGGTTCAACACCCAATGATCCTGCTAAACGCCATACAAGTGGGGAATTAGAACCATGTCCCACCCCCCAAGATGGGTAGGCACCAAGCTGATAATGACCCATGCACATTTAAATTGTCTGCTCACTCCCATCCTACCCTGCCCAGCCACTGCAGCTCCACCATTACCAAGTACATATTGCCTGGTGTGCATTCAGGACATTACCTCTTTGTATCACAGAAGTAGATAACAAATGCTATTTTTAAAGACATGTAAAGCAGCCGAGGTATCAAAAATAAATCTGTGTTGATATGAGCAGGGAAGTCTGATAGACTTTAAAAGAGCTGCAGGAAGGCAAACTGTTGTAAGATTTTGGCAACAACAGAAAAGTATAAACAAGAATATAGTTTTAATAAGTGCATATTTTATGAAATGAAGGAAGTAAGCTTACTCAGGCAGCCTTAGAAAAGACCATTAAAAATACCAAGGTAAGTGATGAGCTAAGAATGCAAGACAGATCTCTAAAAATAAGGAGGATACAGTCTTTACGAATCTGAAAGAAGCCCTGTGGTAATGGGACATCAGTTATCTGGTAAATTCTTTAATGTAAGGATTCTTGGTTAGTGGCAATTTTTAAATAGTGCAAAAGAGGTGTATTGAAAAGATTGGTGTTTGCTTTGTTCCAGTGATAATAAGAATGAATTACAAAAGCATTTCTTATCAGTTGTCTAACCATAGTATTTGAAGGACTGCTTACTTGTATTGGTCCTGCCATTTAGTTTATCTGCACCATTAAGACTAGTATTAGCTTATTTATTGATAAAGCTGGTAAGTTATGAAAATATGAGTGCTCACTATTTAGTTTTCCTTTAATGTATTGCATTTTAAATCTATATATTTAGGCACTGGGGTTGCAACTAACTAAATTTATAGAATGGAAAGGGCAAGTATGTGAAAGCAAAAGTATATTTATGAAAGAGAGTCAGATTCTAAAAGAGTTAAATGGTTCATCAGATCCCATCTACAGTAAAGGATGTATTGCCCAGAGCAGAGTAAAAAGACATTTTCCCACACCTATATGAAGGCTGATGGAAGTGGAAGCCACATGTAATTCTGTACACTCACCACCCCACTGCGTCAGAAATTAGCCACCTACCACTGAGACATAGTACAGTTCCATGTTAATAAATCACAATGCACAAGTATGGTGGAAACTGGCAAACAGCAAATATGAACAGTCTTCTCTAAAGCCACCTACCCCAACTATTATAGTGATGAAATATTGTGAATGAAGCTGCCAGTGGTGCAGTACTATGTTCCATACACATAGGGACCTGCAGTGTAGGGACAGATGCAAGGATATAACATTGCTATACGTACAGAGAATTTTTGGAAAGATTTCCATATGCATTCAAGGTGTATATGATGTTAGAGCTGTAAACAAATGTAAATAATGCAAACTACTATATTTTTTAAGTGTTTTGATATGTAAGCCTTGATAATGCACGTATGTGTTATAAAATAACTATTTTATCAGATACTAGAATGTTTCAGATAGTGGAAGAATTATTAGACAAATTATTTATTATAAACGAAGGAATTCTGTGAACCATGACAGAGCTGTTGAGATCTCATTGAGAGAGGCTAATGGTCCTGTGTACCAGATTTGTTACAGTATGACAAAGGGAGTTCAGTGACTAGTGTTCCAGTGGACACTACAATGGTACCTATGAATGAAGTCTAAGTTCCTTGAGAAGGAGTCTTACTGTACAGAGTGGGAAGCGCCAGGGAAAGTATCATAACCCTGGAGTGAGATACTCTGGATGAAGTCCAGAGTCAGTTAGAGCATGCAACCTCAGCTGGCTTAGATGTTTAATGTTTGCTGCACTTTTTAAAATGTGGATTAAACTACATGGAAAGATTATGGGCCAGATTCAGGAAGGCTTACACGGAGTTCAAGAGTAGTGTAAGCCTCCGTGTAAGCCTCCTGATTCAGGAACAGCCCAAATCTCCGTGTAAGAGACAGCTAACACATCTCTTACACGGAATGAGCGTGGAAATGCTCAATACCTCATTTGCAGCTCAAAGATATGCAAATGAGGTATCTGAGCGATCCACGAAGCAGAAACCAGTCCGTGTAACGGACGTGTTAGCTGCAGAAATGTACTCAGCTGACAACTGAGTACATTTCTGCAAAATTAAAAACGGAGCTATGTCAGCTCCAAATAAAGGGTGCATATGTTGCATTAAGCATGCCAATGGCCAAATATGTGGCCATTGGCATGAAAACTGTTGCAAAAATAAGTTATATAACTTTTTTTTTTTTTCACGGATTTTTGGTTTAACTGCAGCGCACACCCGCAAACGGGTGCGCTACCTAAAACTGAAAACCGAAGCTTATAAGCCCACAATTGTGGGATTTATGTATTACATTAAAAGTCAATGGAGGGACTTGCAGACCAAAAACAATATGGCCTCCGTTTAGTGGTTGTCAAGGGGGGGAAGCTCCGTGTAAGACATGTAACTAGTCATTACTAGGCAATCCTATGTAAATGAGGGTTACAATACTGAATCACACTGTCACATAGGTAATGAGCACTGTCTGAGTAGTGTAAGAGTTAGAGAAGGGGAGGAACAGAGTAAGAGGTAGGTGACATCATGGGGGGGAATGATAGCAATAAATGTACCAGATTGGAGGGCAATGTAAGGTAACAGATGACAGACAGACATCAGGGAGGGAGGTGTGTCCCAACAGAACACTAGGAAAGTCAAGAAATTGAGGGTATACGCTATCCCTACACTCAAAGTTTCTTGAAATACGTGCATGCGCGCGTGTGCACGCATGTAAGGCAGGTTCAACATGTGGGAGCCTGTTGCAAACCATTTTGCCCATGTCTTTGGCAGCAACAGCTGTGCATTTCCATGTATTTTGGTGAGACATTGGAAACCTTTCACCCCTGAGAGAGGTGTCAGGACAACATTAATATTTGTTGTAGAGCCAATTGTAATTAACTGTTTCAATGTCAAGCAGACATGTGTGCGACATGGACAGCTATGTATGGGGCGTAATTTTTTTGTGGGTACAGAGTGCCCTTTTTTTTTTTTCAGGTGAGAGTGGTATGTCAGGTGAAGGAAGTCGGTATAGCTGGGGAGGTAGGTTGGGTAGGTTAACAGACAAGACAGACAAGACGCATACAGGGGCGGTGTATGACACACGTGGGGGGGTTACACAATTGACGGGGACGGAGGTTGGGATATCTGAGATGCATGAGCCCACAGATGGCAACAGTGGAACTGATATCCCCACCCATAGGCAGTTGTCACTGTTCCTTCACAGCCCAGGACGGGGCTGTGCTGGGGGCTGTGTAGGCGGGGCAATGGCCGGGGCCGTTAGCTGTGCCACACGAGCCTCGAGCTGGCGTAGAGGCCCAAGAACAGAGTCTTGGATCTCCCTTCGCACCACAGACCGGACACCTTGGAGGGTGAGTGGACGAACCCCTCCGGCCACACTTGCAGAGGGGGGACGGGCCCCATCCCCTGCAGCGCTTCCACCCGAAGGTGGCACAGGGCCACCGGAGGGGGGTCCGGCCTGGGCACTAGTGTCAGGTGCAGTCGCCAGCTGAGGTGGGAGAGGTGGGTCCGCTGGGACCTGCCTTCCCAAGCGTTCTAGGTTTGTGAGTAGTTATGTTAGTTTGGGTTAGTGGCATTTTATTCCATTCAGATTAGTTGTAACAGCATGCATTGGTATTCCCATCAAACAAACACCCAGATATTAACACCATTGAACAAGGGGCATATCAATATCACATTCATTATTTGAACAGAAATACACAGTCAAACAACATGCAGGGTTGATTAATGGCAACAGGCCATCAAATTTGCAGGTATGAACAGGGCACATGCACAAACAGACATGCATATATTTTTGAAACGGACAAATGTCCATGATTAATGAAATGTTCACATACCATTATTTAGTGGGTGTTGTTATATGGAATTATAGGGTTGGGTGGAGATAGACAGTGATGACACATTCATATGTTACACATTGATTTACATTTGTAATAGGTACACAATTAAGTTGAGGCTGATGTTTCAAATAATTTTTATTTGACTGTCATGCTACACCTGTTACAAATACATCACTATCCTACTTATTTTGAATCTGATCAGATACATCATCCTGCTACACTTTGATGACAGGACAGGGGACAACTATGGCTGTTTAGTCTGTCAGATAATCATTCATTCTATCTGCAAATTGTATACTGTGATCACCATACAGACTTTGGCCTAGACATTCCAGATTCTGACACACTGAAATCAGTTTGGGATATTAAGATGTACTTCCCACATGCATTTAGTTCTGTAGAAACACACTGGGGCTACTATATTCAGGGGTTATTACTACTTTATTTATTCATACATGACCCTTTCTGTCACTCTCACACATCCTGCAACTTCACAGTTCAGGTTGGTACTTCTAGGCTTTGTTCACATGTTAGACTGGTGGTGATTCAAACACTTTCCAACAGCCTCACTTCTGTCATGATTCAGCATTTCAACAGGGATATATCTCACATATGACTACCTCAGATTCTAAAGCTGTACTCTTGAGACTACTGCAGGTTACACTATATTTAATTCATGGTGGGACATCTGTATTACAGCACTGTTTAATTCTATCAATTATATTTCCAGTTACACTTGCATACTGATGAACTTGTTGCAGCCATACCTGCAGACTTACAATTCCTGCTTGCACATTATATTACTTTTAATCAATACACTGCAGTGTTCTGATACATGCTACAGTACAATATTTATTTACAAGTAATGGGTGGGGTTACTAACCTGCATGGTGGCGCAGCTGCACCAGCCTACGGGCATACATCTCGCGGTTCGCAGAGCGGACACCTGCAGCTGTAATACGAAAGAAGTAATATTGGACTACACATCTCCATGGCATCAGCCAGTTGAAATCCTTACATACATAAGCAAAATGTAACTTACTCAGTAGTGGGGCGTTGGGCATATCCCGGGCCTCCTGGATCCATTCGGTCAACTGGTCTTGCTTGCGTCACTTCAGGTCCGCATGGTGGTGACGGACCTGCTCACCAGTGCGTGGAATGCCAGTAGCACTGGTCAGATCACGAGTCAACTGGTCCCATGCCACTGCCCTATACGCTCCCCATGAGACCTGGCCCTGCATGAGTTGGGCCTCGTGATGATGGACAAGGAGCCAGACCATGTATCTGGACTCCTCAATGCCCCAATGCTGTGCTCGAAAGCAACGTCCCTCACCTACTCCACTCATTCTGACTGCAGGTCTGTTCTACAATCGTTTCTGCTGTGTATTCCCACCTATGGGGCTTATATATGCCGCTTTTCCCGCACATTTCTCTGATTGGCCATTTTGGAATTGTATCTACTTCACTGAAAATGCTTTATCATGCTCCATTTTGGATTTTATCCCATATATATGCTATTTCTGCATTTCTAGGTATTGCTGTCATGGCTTAGTGGTTTAGTACCTTGACTCTAGTGCATGGTATCCTGGGTTCGAATCTGACAACTGATTTTTGATTTTCCTGACAGAAATGAGTTGAGACCTGTCAATCAAACATGCCAAAAGCACTTTTAAGCACTTAAAAGCAGGTCTGCGCTCGTTTGCGCGGAGGTAACGCATGCGCACTGGCAGTTAGCTTGTGGGAGCGCCGCGCAAACGGTGTGCGCTAGGGTAAACCTTAATTGGCTAGTGACACACATGTTCAGCTTAGCACAGCTAGTTGCAAACAGTTTCAGCCTGTTAAACCGGTGCTTAGCAACGGGCACGCAGTTTGCAGCTTTTTAAACACTACTCAGCTACGGGCAGTCTGTCTCACAGCAGCTTAGCTATGAGTACATTTCTGACTATTTTTATTATTGTGTTACTTCAAAATATATGCTCCAGTTCATTGCATTTTACAAAAGGGAATACTTTTACATTTGTACAATACTGTCAGGGGGCTTTTTAGTGCTTATTTACAAATAAAAAAAGGTTGTTGTGGGGGCTCGAACCCTGCCTGCCTACTCTTAGGCCAGCAACTCTACCACTAAGCTATTACTTTTTGGCTTACTTTGCATATTTAGTTTTTATATCCTTTTCCACTGACTGCTAACTGCAATTGCACTAGTAGCACACCCGCGCACACGATCGCACACAGTAGCAAACATTTACGGGGTTTAAAAAAAAAAAGGTTTTAATTTAATTTTATAACATCTCTTCACTTTATACACTGATGGTCTGTCGGGGCATGTGTTGTGTAGTGTGTTTATTCACATTTCCATGGCCTCTCTCGTGGCTGTTTACTTTCAGCCATTCTAGTCTTCCGGGGGCGTGTCCGCTTGCAGGGCTTAGCCTACAGACACGCCCCCTACTCTCTTACATGGACCGTGTAAGAGTTACTAGTGTGATTCAGCATGCCTCATGCACCTCATGCATATGCATGACATGCTGCCATCACACCGTTTAACTGCAGCCTCCGTGTAAGAGTTATAACTCTTACACGGAGGCTTCCTGAATCTGGCCCTATGTTTGCTTGTGGGACTTTATTTTTGATTATTTTATTTGGCAACTTGGAACAGTGACCTGAATAAAAGATACATTGTGTTGCATTCTAGGTCCAGTGTTATAAAATGCCACAATGCATACTAAGTAGCATGCTGAAGTTACACAGCAATCCAATCAAGCACAGCACCACATAGTAAAAACACCAGGATATAGTGTGTGTGTGTGTGTGTGTGTGTGTGTGTGTGTGTGTGTGTGTGTGTGTGTGTTTCTGCATTTTATTTACTGTTTACCAGAACTGATCTAGAATGCTTTTCAGCCATGATATGGTTATCTAAGCATAGATTTTTACACCATATCACAATATGGTATATTACCGGACGAAAATTAGATCAATGATTGACTTATACACATTACAGTATGAGAATTATATCAGTGTCTGAATTTTTGTTCCAGCGTTATAAAGATAAGACTAAGCACATACTTGTTCAACATGATGCATTTTGAGATGAGGAGAACATTCATGTGAGGGAGTTTTAGTTTAGAGCTTACACTAAATACTACAGATATAACTGAAATGATATACAGAAATATAAAGAGTAACACTGAATTATAACAGTTCATCATTTTTCCAATGAAAGACATTTTCCAGACAGATAATTCACATCTCTTTTACTGTAATATTTTCCAAATGAATTTACATACATGTGACCAGTGTGAGAGGCAACCATACTTCTAGATTAAAGTAGAAATCTGCAAGGTTTGTTGTTTAATTTATTTTTAAAACAAGTGTGGTTGTATAAATCAGTTAAGGGGTTATTTTTAAGACTGTTAGTAGAATAGTGCAGGAGGGGTTTATTTAAGACTATTAGTAGTAAATTAGTAGTAAAGTGTGTCTATAAATCAGTTATAGGGTGTTAAGTTTATTCATGTATTTACAATTGTAATGCACTATTGTTGTGTCCTTGCACATCATATTGCTTAATCAGAGAACTGGTTTCTGTAATTGGTGAGAGTTCTGTAGGTAAGGGCTCTGGAACCATAGGGTGAGGGGGGTTGAGCATCCAACCCCAAAAGTCATGAACTGTGCTCCCAGCTCCTGGTTCAGATTTTTTTTAGTAAAGCATGCTGTGCCTCTGAAAAGGGAAATCCGAGAAAGAGAAAATGTGCATGTCTGTGTGTGTGTGCCCAGTTGTCTGCAAGTGTCCATTAGTGCGTGTATGCGAGTATTTGCATGTGTGTGCATGTGAGTTTGTGAGTGCATGTATGTGAGTGTGTGTGAGAAGGAGAATGCAAGTGTGTATGTACATGTATGACTGTATGCAAGTGCGTGTGTATATAGGGGTGAGCACGGGTGCATGTGTATATATGAGTGTGCATGAGAGCATATATGCAAGCATGTGAGTACGTGTGTGTGAGTATGTGTCAGTATGTGTGTGCAAACATGAGTGTGCAGAGAGTTCAGACTCCTACATAAGGGAGGTTGTTCCAGACAACATCATTTTTTTTTCATATTTTAAAGCATGCATACCACTCAACTGTATAGAATTTTGCAGAATGTCCAGAATTTTGCCTCATATTTTGTGCCTGTTCCTCATAAAATTTATGTTTTTCTGGCAGGTCACTGAGGACTGACATTGTTAAATAATGACATGACTTTGAGTTTCAGGCTTCATTTTCTTCAGAAAGTGCATGCTAACACAAATCCTGTTATTCTAACAACTTTTTAAGTTTACATGAGCAATATTTATATTCTGTCCCTACATTTGGCCCTTTGTCCCCCATTATTTTAGGCTTTGTCCAGATTTCTTGTGCTTAGAGGTTGAAAGGTATTTAGAGCTATTCATGGAAAATAATAGTTATTCATTTTATTGTAATAGTCTTTTTTGTTTTTAGTTAAAAAAACTGTTGATATAAAATTCAGGAAATGGTACTCAGCAAATGCATTTTTGTGCAAATTCATCCTTGCAGGAAGCCAACTCTTTTTTTATTGTGAAGCAACAGCTTCAAGTGATTATAATACACCAATGCATGGGAGGTGCATTGGTTTTAATCACAAATAAATATTATTTTAGCGTGTTTAGTGCCTCAGGCTATACACTTTTATCTGAATAATGGTCACTAAATATTTTGGTATATCTCAAAGTTCATTACTCCAAATTCATAGCTAGTAGAAGTTACTCACATGGTTTGTTTTCTTTTATATAAATGTATGTTTGCCCATGTCTTAAGTGATAATTTAATAAAGGTGTTAAAAAAGTTAACTAAGAAGCTTTTGCCATGGCCTCAGATGCATAGTTAACTAAGAAGCTTTTGCCATGGCCTCAGATGCATGTGAAACACTCTGCAGTGGCCACGTTAGTTCCTCAGACCTCAGTTTTTTTTCCCTCAGAATTCTGATTCAGACTCAGTGTAGAGTATGTTATCTGAATCTCCCTATTAATGATTCTGTTTTTTTTATAGATTAGTACTAAGCTAACTGCCCTTGTGAGCCATTTTAAGCCTAGCCAATTATCCATTGTGAGACTCAAACCCTGCACTTTGTGTCTGTAAAGCAAACACCTTAACCATTAGGCCACCCTCCCAATCTTAGACAATTGCCAGAATGTACAAGTATATTCAGTGGTAGAACACTGAGGTCTTCTCAGACCCCCAGAAAATACTGTCAGCTGTTACAGAAGGAATTTCCAGAACCTTCACTAATTTCCCCATTCTGTCAGCTCTGGAGGAAGTGTGTGCCACTGCTTGCAATTTTCCTGATACCAATCCTGCTGCCCCTAAAAAGGGCAAATGAAATGTATCTCTGGTTCAATTCTCAGCTGGGGTGCCTTCTGTGCGGAGTCTGCATGTCCTCCCTGCATTCGCGTGGGTTTCCTCCAGGTACTCCGGTTTCCTCCCAAAGGCATGCATCTGGAGTGTTTCTCCCTGGGCCTGTGCTGAAAATAGGCTCTGTCCTAGTCAGACTTTCCTGTATAACAAATGTTAAATAAATAAGTAAATAAAATAAAGTTAGTATTTTAAGTTTTGATATACTCTTCCCAAACATGACCCAGCAGCTATAGCTTTAGTTAATCCATCTGCTGCCAAACATTTTAATTCTAATCCTTTAACTTTTGACAAGGATGGCAAAATAATGTTTAAGTTTGGGGAAAAAGTGTTTACTTCTGCAACTTTAACTTTTAGAATTTTGAATTGTCAGTCTCATATGTTAAAGTTTATTCTGACTAACTGTGGAAATATGAGGAATGTGTTATCTGCAGTTCCTCCCTGTGAGGAAAATTCTGTTTTGTGTGATTTGGTTTCTTTTATTTTCAGGTTGCTGCTCATTTAGAATGTATTTATGATTGTAGATACTACATCCAGTAAGGCTGCCACTGGTACTGTGTTGAGGAGGTTTGCCTGGCTTCATTCTCAGAACCTCCTACAAGATATAAAAAAATGAGCTTTTAAATTCACCTTTGGATAGAGATTTAGGTCCCACAGCTGCAAAGGTTATCAAAAATGAGATGAGAGTATTAAGCTGATATGTAAGGAATCTCTTAGAATTTTTATCCCTCCGTCTCTAAAATTTTCAAGGGTTATTTTGCTCCATTGCCCAACTGTAGCAAGAAACAAAACAAAGCAGACAGTCTCAGTAATATGCTGGTAAGCAGACATTAAAAAAATGGTGGGTAGTTTCCCTAAAAGGAAGCAGGAATCCTCAGAACAAATGACAGTAAAATACATCAGAATGAGCATGTAAGGATCCTTGTCCCCCCCCCCCCCCCACAGTCTCTTGTCCCTTCCAGAAAGTCAGATTCACCATTTTTCTGTCTTTGGCAACAGGCTGTTTCAGACAAATAAGTTCTGTAACAGATTCAGCAGTGGTACAGATGACAGTGGGAAGAGATCCCTCCTTTGCAGGGAATTATTCCACATCTTCAGGTCAGACCCCTCTGTTTTCCTCCTATCCTGCAGGAATATTCTTTATTGGGGGGGCAATAGAAATATGCCCCTTTTCTCAGTGGGAAAGAGGTTTTCATTCAAAGAATGTTTCTGATGGCAAAAAAGAAAATGTTTGAAGATCAATTATGGACCTTTTTTTCTTAAACCAATTTGTGATAGTGCCCAAATTCAGGATGGTTTTACAGCACAATCTCTTACCCTTTCTTCCCCATTTGAGGTTTTTGGTAACCTTAGATTCAAAACGTGCTTATCATCACATTCCTATCCATTAAGGTGTCAGATGTTTCTTATGGTTTTATGAGTTTGGACCACATTATCCATTCTCTCTCTGCCTTACCCTTTGGGCCATCCACTGCCCCAAGAGTGTTCAAAGTGTATAGGTCCAGTTATAGCACATTGCCAGCTACAGGGTATCCACTTTTTCCACATTTAGATGGCTTCCATATATATACAGATTCTTTTTCAAAGTTTCAGGAATCTCTCTCTCTCTCTCTGGTGAGAGATCTCATAAGCAGGCTAGTATTCCAATAAAACTTCAGTACAAAGAGCTTTTCTTCCACAGGAAAAATATATCAATATTTAGATTTATTCCAGTTTTTCCAGATCCCTCTGGTGTTACATGTACAGCCAGCACTATGGAATGGGGGTTAGCAAAGTCTTCTGTGAATGTTGTAGTCCCCTTAGTGGGCAAGGGTGGGAAAACCTCAGGATTCAGTGTCACATGGCATTTATGATTCTCATGATAGCTCTGCAAGACTCCACATGAGAAAGATATGGTTGTATCTGAGATCTCTTTGGTCCCAGCACCAACATCCATTATCCTTTTAGATTCCATTTCTGGGATGGGTGAGAAGAGAAATCATTTGATGGAGGCATCGAGTACCCTGAATCCAGGTCTCTCCCTCTCCCTCTCCTTGCCTGCTCCTAAGCAGTAAGTCATCACAGTTACTTTGCACTTTGCTTGGGAGTCAGTGTTCAGGTGGATTAAAGTACAAAGTATCTGGGACAACAAAGACAGACATAAGCACATGCATGTAAAAGAGATGTTTGCCCTTATCAAGGCACTCAACTTTCTAAAGCACCTTTGGCTCCCAGGACTACTTCAAGTATTTGTGGACAATGCCACAGTGATGTGGTACATAAACATGCAGGGGAAAACCAGGTCTTAACCTCTATGCATATACTATCAAATGGAAAAGGTTTTCTAGTTGTTGCCAAAAACATAGCCAGAGCATATTCAGAGTAGCGCGTCTCCTTTTTGCAATATTTGTGTGAGTTGCTTTTCTATCACCTGTCTTACTCCTCTATCAAGGTTTATTTGTTCTCCATTTCAGCATGTCTACCCATGGATACCCCTTTTTCAAGGCATTCCCATGTCAACATGTTTTTAAAAGGGGTTTTGCATAAGATACCTTCAAAAAAAACAGTGACTCCTCCTTAAGACATTAATTTTGTGTTAGAAAAGTAAACATTGTCTCCATTTGAACTAGCTCATCTGGCTGACTTGAGGTTCTTAACATGGAAAATAGTTTTACTGCTTGATCTGAACTCTGCATGAAGAGTACCTGAGTTGTAAGCTCTTGCAGTGGGTTAACCTTATTTCATTTTCCACAGGACAAGGCTTCATTGAGAACTAATCCTTCTTTTATTCAAATGTACTTAAAGCCAAACTGTCTCTCTCCCTGTGTTCTTCCCTAAGGCCCAACATGAGGGCAAAAGGATACTTCATACCTTGAATGTCCACAGACAGTTCAGGTACTATCTTGACATTACAAAATCTTTCAGAACTTCTGATCTGTTGTTCATTTCTTGTGAAGGTAAGGAGAAGGGACAACCTATGTCAAAGCAGACTATTTCCAAATGGATAGCTCAGGCTATTACATTTTGTTATTCCCATCACAACAAAACTATTCCATGCAACAGTTAAGCAATATTATACCATGCCTTGGATTCATCTACAGCTTTTTGGAAAAGGTTTAATCACAGAAGTACAGGCAGTAACATTTTACAAATCACAAGCCAGATTCCTTCTCCAGGTCTAGGTCATGTTTTGCTTGGACCATTGTCCAGGGGCTCCTGACCCTTCATCTTCTACCTCCCATTTACTCTTAGCTATGGTAATCTACCCAAACAGCTTAGGCTACTGCAGCAATGATCAATATGAAGAACATAGTACAGCTATATAAATACATTATCCACCATGGCAGATGTTCAAATGATCACTGCTGCAGTAGCCACCCCCCCCCTCCATTCCCCCTTGTGTTTCGGTGTATTTTTATGGCAGTGTGTGGGCATTTTTCTTTTTTATTCCTAGTAATGTCTTTTCAGGGCTCAGCTTCCCTCTCTCAGTTGGCATGAAATCTCTGAAGGTCTTGGCACCCAAACCTGACTTCTTAGCCAGCTCAGCTCAAGCTAATGGTTTGGATGAATGGAAGGTACCCTGAAACTTTGCAGAATATAAAATGTATAGCTAAGGCTACTGCAACAGGGATCATTTGAACATCTACTGTTATAGCAAATTTACCCACATAGTTATACTTTTCTGCAACCCAAAATATTTACATGCACATTTGCATTTTACAATTACAATTTGGACTGTAAACAGATAATGTACATTTAAGTGATGAAGTCTGTGACTGTGTCTTTGTGTGTGTGTTCTTTTAATCAAACTGACAAACCAGCATTCATTGTCCCCAATATGCTAGGAAATAGCAGAGGAAGCAGAAATATGGACTCTAGTTTTAGTCTATATCTGACTATAGTGACAGCTCACTGTATACTTTTTATGATGAATTTGGAAATGGCCAACCTATCTTCACTACATACACTTCCATAACGTAAAGTGTATACTAGGCTGCATGGACTACAGCCAGAACAGACTGAAACCATAGAGTCCATGCCATATAACAGTTGCAGTTGTTGTTCACCACTGCAATGCCCAAATATCACACAGACTCCAGAGTTTAATGTTGCCTGTTAAAACTTCTGCCCTCCTTTCATTTCTTCATTCAGGTTTTTAGCACACAGGCAGTCTTTTTGAATAGTATACTCAAAGACATTCAGTAGAATGTCCCATTTACACTTGGAATGGACTGATGGGCAACAGTAGTTTTATTTTTAATTTTACTATGAAATTTATGTGGAATTATTATATTATTAATGCAACAACAGCTGGCCATATACGCAGCTATTCAACACATTTTATGGGTTTATATATTTTATCACAGTTACCAGTAGAAGAAAAAAGTAAAAATGCCCTTGTCAGGCCACTGCATGCCCCTCTGGACCTCCACGCCCCTCCCTCCAGCCTTCAGCATATTCTGGCACCTCTGTCTATTGGGAGGTGGTTCCAGTTTTACTGATACCTCTTTTCTATAGTGAGTCCAAAAGGGGTCTGATTAGAGTCATATCATTATTGTCATGACTCTTAAGAGAATGGGGGGGACTTTACTTGTACACTGTTTCCAAGAGACTGATAGAATCTGCTATTTAGTATATTGAAGTGTGGATAACAGAAGAACAGAACAAACTGTTAATGGCAGCTATTTAGCATTTTGTACAGAGATGTAATGGTGCAGTGGTGCTTTGCTTGGGGAAAAAGGTACATATGTGTTTGTAGTGCAGAAAACAGAGAAATGTAAAGCAATGTTAAGACAAAGGGAGATAACAGCAGAATGGAAGTAACACTAGAGTGCAGTTTATTTGTTTTTTTGGCATTAAAGAGTTCCTACAGTGGATCTTCAACAATGCAGTGATATCTAAGACATGCAGAAAAAGAACCTTGCAGATTATAAAACCAGTTGCACCATGCACTGATATAGCATGTGTTATGCTCTTGGGACCATTACAAGAATGGCACTAAATCAAGATAATGCATAATTAGGTTTCAGGGCTTGTTTTTTATATATATATATATATATATATATATATATATATATATATATATGTGTGTATCTAGATAGATAGATATATGCACCCCCACACCAACTTCTAATTATATATACTAACTTTAACACTGCACAATCCAAAGGGAAAAGAGATATTTCCCTACCCAGGGGGTGTCAATCTCAGACACCTGTTGACCATCTGCACATATCAACCAGATGTCAGCAACCGAGCAGTTAGAGCAAAATCAGGGCACCGATACATATCTATATATATGTGTGTGTGTGTATGTGTGTATATATATATATTTATATATATATGTATATATATATTTTTATATAATTTTTTTTTTTTTGAAGTGAAACTTCTTTAGGCAGGGTAGTGCTTGCAAGTGCAAATGGAATTACGGAAGTCAAACTCCTTTCTTGAGTTTGACTTCTGTACTCTAGCTTTTCAGCCACACACACAACACACACACACACACACACACACACACACACACACACACACACACACACACACACACACACACACACACACACACACACACACACACACACACACACACACACACACACACACACACACACACACACACACACACACACACACACACACACACACACACACACACCAATTAACCTGTTAGCGCAAGAAATTTGGATAGAGCTGCAAATAACTGGGTAACAAAGGAACACAAATAGGTATGAATTTTAAATACTGCTCTTATAAACTTAGAAAGTTGCTAGATTTCCCCAAAGCAGGACCTGAAGAAACCAGAAGGAAATCCAACAAGCTACACCGAGTATAATAGAATTTAAAAATTAAAATTCTATTATACTCGGTGTAGCTTGTTGGATTTCCTTCTGGTTTCTTCAGGTCCTGCTTTGAGGATTTAGCAGTCGTTTGTCAATTCTGAAAGTTGCTAGAATAGCAAGGTTTCTGTTAACATGCATTTTCTGAAGCAGTGGTTTGTACACGAGAGTGAATGAGATGACTACTGGCAGCAGCAGTAGTAAAGAGATTTGTGTACCTCTGAACCTTTTAGCCGAAGAAATCGTAAAGGAAGAACATAATTGTGAAAACAGAAGAGACTGTGTGTGAGTGAGTGAGTGAGTGACTGAGAGAGTGAGAGATTGAGCAATCCCCTTGGCAGCAGCAGCATCAGATAAGAGGTTTCCATACCTCTCAACCTGTTAGCACACGAAATCTGGATAGACCCACAAATAATAGGGGAAGAAAGGAACACAAATATGGATGAGGAGCTTTTCAAACACACACACACACACACACACACACACACGCGCGCACACACACGCACACACACGCACACGCACACACGCACACACACACACACACGCACACACACACACACACACACACACACACACACACCAATTAACCTGTTAGCACAAGAAATCTAGATACAGCCAAAAATAACGGGAGAACAAAGGACTATAAATTTCAACAGATTTTAACTATTGCTCTTATAAACTATGATGTCCATGCACTGGCTCAGTAATCAAGGAGCCTCAATCCTCACCACTAGCACCAGTGAGGAGCATCCACATTGGAAGGATAACAAGTACACAAACAGTAAAGTACAATTTCCCCTTAAGAGCACACAGAGATCACAGCCAGTCTGGGGCTGGTTTCTCCCTCTTTCTCCAGATCTCCAATAAGACCCCCACTGGCACAGCTACAGGGTACAGATCTCAGCCTAGTGGTCAAGCCAAAACCTCCAGCACCCTCTCTGTCCAGCAAGTGCTTCACATCCCTGCCCAAGTAGCTGACACACACACACTTTGAGATATGAGTTATATACAAACACACAGACACTTCTGGGGAAGGCTGGCACAGGTTCTCCAGCTATGCCCCCTTCTCTGCCCAGGCTATAAGGTAGAAATCACTGCTACCAACCACTAATATCAGCTACTAATAAAGCCCTTACCAAAGAGTGTCCAACTTTACTGTGCAATATTATTATCCAGTTAGCAAGTGTGATGAACAGCAAGGCTTATTGGAGTGGCTTTGTACAGTATGACTTCATACATGCAATGTTAGGGGATTGTGATCTGCAACTACAGTGAATGTCCTTACATGCAGATAAGGCTGAAGTTTCTGCAGTGCTCACACTATGGCTAGACATTCCTTTTCTACAGCTGCATAGCATTCCTCCCTGGGTTGGAGTCTATGACTGAAATAAACCACTGGGTGCTCTTCTCCCTCTGAAGAAATCTGGCTAAGTGCACCCCCATACCCCATGGTTCAAAGCATCCACCTGCAGAATAAATTATTTGCTGTAATCTGGACTGGCTAACACAGAGGTCCTCCCAAAGCTTCTTTAAGATTCTGGAATGCCTGCTCACATACTGTGGTTCACACTACCTTATCTGGCCTGTTTTTCCTTGTCAGGTCTGTGAGGGGAGTAGCTATGGTACTATACCTGGGGACGAACTTTCTTGCTGTCCCTAAGAATGCCCTCACCTGCTTTTTGGTAATAAGTGCAGGCTATACCTGAATGGCTTCTACTTTGGCAGGTTTTGGCCTGTTCTTACCACTCTCCACTCTAAGCCCCAGGTAGCAGACCTCTGCCATACCCATCTGACATTTGCTTGGCTTAACGGTCAACCCTGCCCTCTGTAGTCTGCCCAGCACTTCCCTGACATATTGAAGAAGCTCTTGCCAGGAATGGCTGTAGATGGCAATATCATCCAGGTAAGCAAGGGCAAACCCTCCTACCCATGCTAGGATATGATCTACCAGACTCTGGAAAGTTGCTGTGGCATTCTTCATCCCAAAAGGCATTTTTGTGAACTCATACAAGCCAAAAGGAGTCACAAAGGCTGACCTCTTTCTAATACTAGGAGTCAAGGGCACCTGCCAGTAACCTTTGGTAAGATCAATGGTTGTAAGGTACTTAGCCCCACCCAGCTGCTCTAGGGCCTCATCTGTCCTAGGCATGGGGTAAGCATCTGACTCTATGTGACTATTTAATTTCCTGTAGTCCACACAGATCCTGGTGCTGCCATTCTTCTCTGGCACCAGCACAACTGGGGAGGCCCAGGGACTGTTGGACACTTTAATTACCTCTAGTTCCAACATCTGCTGTATCTCCTCCCTCAGAGTCTGTTTGACTGTCTCACGCACCCTATAAGGGGCCTGCCTAATAGGCCTTTGGAGTCGTGTATCCACCTGGTGCTACACCAGGTGGGAGCACTCTGGTTTCCCAGTGAACATATCCCCAAACTCCTGTAGCACTGCTCAGATTTTTTGAACCTGGGTAGGAGATAGCGGATGGGACATTGCTACCCCTTCCATTGAGCTGTGAGTCCAAACCTCACTGAGGAGATCAGCCACCAGATCTCCCTCAGACTCCTCCTGCAATCTACTGCAAATACTCAGCACAAGGCCCTCCCTATCATGGTAAGATTTCATCATGTTAACATGGTACAATTTGTGCCCCTGCATCCTGCCTAGCAGTTCTACCATGTAGTTAACATCACTTACCTTTCTTACCACCTTGTAGGATCCCTCCCAAGCTGCTTGCAGCTTGTTGTGTCTGACAGGAATGAGAACTTTTACCTGCTGCCCTACAGCATACTATCTAGCTCGAGCATTTCTGTCATACCAGACCTTTTTCTGGTGATGGGCTTCTGCCAGGTTCTCCTGGGCCAAGCCCATGAGTTCCCTGAGGCTTGTCCTGAGGTTTAGGACATATGCCACAACAGACTCCTTTTGAGAGTCACACTCACCTTCCCCATTCATCATGAATTAAATTTAGAGGTCCCCTCACCCTATGCCCGTACAGCAACTCAAAGGGTGAAAAACCTGTGGATTCCTGGTGAACCTCTCTGGAAGCATACAGCAGATGGGGCAAATATTTGTCCCACTCCCTCTTAAACTGGCCTGTAAATGCCCATAGCATGGAGTGGATTGTAGAGTTTAACCTCTCAACAAGACCATTAGTCTGGGGATGGTAGTGGGTTGCCTTCAGGTGCTTCACCCCACAGTACTTCCACAGACAACTGAGCAGGTCTGACATGAAACTGGCACCTCTGTCAGTCAGTATTTTTTTGGGACCCTACCCTGCTGAAAATCTCTAATAAAACATTTGCCACCTTTTCTGCCTCAATGGAGGTCAAAGCCACTGCCTCAGGGTATCTTGTAGCATAATCTACTACCACTAGGATATACTTTTCCCCTGTGGAACATGGGGTACTCAGAGGCCCCAAAATATCCATAGCTACCATGTGAAATGGCTTCTCAATCACAGGCAAAGGCTTCAAAGGAGCTTCTCACCTTGTCTCCTGCATTGCCTAACTTTTGGCACTGTGCACAGGTCCTGCAGTACCCTGTTACATCTCTGGAAATTCCAGGCCAATAGAAGTTCTGCATAATACATGTCTTTGTACATTTTATGCCCATATGCCCTGAAAAAAGGAATATCATGGGCTTATGGCTAGAAGCACCAGATGTTAGGCTCTAGGCATTGCCAACTGCTGTATCCTCTCACCTTCTAGCCCTCTCTCAGTGGTCCACTCTCTATACAGTAACCCTTTGTCCCAGTATACAGATTCCCCCTTTCCTTGAGAATCAGGTGCCCCACTAGCTACCTGCCTTAGGCCTTGTAATGTAGGGTCTGAGAGATGAGCCTGTCTCAACTCTCTCTTTGTACCCTTCCCAGCTCCCCTTTCACAGGAAGTCTGACATCCTCTGACAGCAGTGCCTCACTGTCAGTCTGGGTACTACTACTCACTTCTACCTTTGCAATCACTCGGTCCAAGGGAACATCAGTACCCACAAAAGCTGTGGCTCACCTTCAGTCTCACTGCTACAGAGTAGCTCCCTCACTGAAGTAACCACCTCACCAGTCCTGGCTGCAAGTATGTGGTCTGATTGGGTCTCCACCAAGCTACCAGACCCACATCCTTGTTTCCAAGCCTGACTGCATGTAACTGCATGAGCACATGGTACTTCATTATCAAAATCATTCCCTATCAGGAGATCTGCAGAGATTTCCTCAAACACACCTACTTGTTGGCTTCCTTTTCCACCTTCTCAGTCAAGGTGAACCCTAGTCAAAGGTATTTGGAATTGGGTCTCTCCTAAACCTTTGACTGGAGTAGACTTCCCAGGCAAGTATTGCTCCTCTGGAACCATTGCAGGCTTCACAATGGTTATGTCAGAGGCTGTGTCTCTCTTAACAATGGCCTCTTTGCAATTTACTATGATAGGATATAACCTCTAGTGGCAGTTTGGCACCCTTGTTGTCTCAAGACAACCTACTGTTGGCATTTTGTCCTTCTCTTTTACTGGCTCGCTCACCTTTTGTTCCCTATCTTGCCTCCCTGGACATCTGTATGCCACATGGCCCCACTGGTTGCATTCAAAACATTTAACCCCAAGTCCTGGACATGTACTTGGACTAGTGGCTTCCCCTGCTACTGGAAGATTCTGTTGGGGCAGTCTGGGCTGCCCACCACGGGTTCCTTTAGACCCATGAGCAGTATTGGGGGTACTTTCCTCTGCAGCAATGCCCTGCTTACTAGGTATAGGTCTTCCTTCTTCCCCAATTCACCTGAAGTAGCACACTGTCTATCAGCTAACCAGATCCTCATGTCCTCACACAAAGTGCTAAGGGCTTGTTCTCTCACCCAAAATCTGTCAGTCCTTCAAAAGTGGTGACCTAACATTCATTCACCCACCTATGAAAATAAGTGCTCAGCTCAGCAAACATAGTCACGCACACATTCATCTGCCTTGCATCTATGCTCACAAAACTTTTTCCTATAAGTTTCAGGTGTTAGCTTAAAAAATTCTAACAAACAATTCTTAACAGCAGTATAATCAAAAAAATTGTGATCAGATAATTTAGACAACACAGTTACAGCTTTACCACAGAGTAAGGGGGTCAGGAACTGCACCCAGAGCCTTTGGTCAGCATCATACTGTTTACATACCCTTTCAAATATATGAATGAAACTATCAAAAGTATCCCCCTCTGTAAACTGCAGAAGAAATTTACTGACCTTTTGTGCTTCTGGGGTCCAGTTACTCCCTTCCCCATTACCTCCATGACTCTGGTGAAGAGTCAGCATCTCCTTTTCATGCTGCCTCTGCCGCTCCTTCTGCTCAGCTTCCAGGCATAGCAGTTTCTCATTCTCCTCAAGCTGTAGACATCTCAGTCTCTCTGCTGCTTCTGTTTCCAAATGCCTGGCCTCAACTCAAGTCTCTTTAGCTCCAAATGGATTTTTAAGTCCTCTGCAGAAAGGTTGAGCTGTCCATTCTCTGAGTGTTGTACATCTCCACGGCCAGTATGATCATCCTCCTGACTGCTGTTTTCTGATGCAGCTGTAACCAAAGCTGCAATCATGTCTGCCTTAGTCAGGTTTCCATTCACCAGTTCCTTAGCCTGGCACATCTCAGCCAATTGGCTCCTTGTCAGCTTGCCATACTTCTCTGCTGACATGCTTGCCTGCTCTAATTGATTAACTATGTTAACAAAAAAATAAAACAATTGTGATCTGAACTCTGAATATTTACTATGTGGCTGGTACAAAATCACCTTCAGTGATCACTGTACACAAGCTACAGGAATTCACTATCCACATCACTACAAGCCAATTAATATGTGCCAAACAATTAATATGGCGGTGTAGATATTCCATCACTGCCAACCAATTAATATGTGGTGTGGATATCTCACCACTGCCAACCAATTAATATGTGATGTGCGTGAACTGGCCCAGTAGTCAAGGAGCCTCAATCCTCACCACTAGCACCAGTGAGAGGCATGCACATTGGGAAGGAAGACAAGCATACACACAGTAAAGTACAATTTCTCTTAAGAGCACTCAGAGATCACTGTCATTCTGGGGCTGGTTTCTCCCTTTCTCTCCAGATCCCCAATACGACTCCCCACTGGCACAGCTTTATGGTACAGATCTCAGCATAGTGGTCAAGCCAAAATCTCCAGCACCCTCTCTGTCCAACTGGTGATTCATGTCCCTGCCCAAGTAGCTGACACATACACACTTTGAGATTTGATTTATAAACACACACACACACACACACACACACACACACACACACACACACACACACATGCTCACACACACGCACACACACACATACCCCTGGGAAAGTCTGACACAGGTTTACTAGCTATGCCCCCTTCTGCCCAGACTATAAGGTAGTTCCAGCTCCCACCAGCCAACTCTTTATCAGCGACTCTAAGGCCATTAACAAAGGGTGTCTAATCCTACTTTGTAATGTTACTAATAATCCAAATGGTAGTCTGACTAAGAGCAAGGCTATTTAGAAGTGGCATGTACAGTGTCACCATATAGATATGCAAGCACTCTAAGAGTTTAAATATGCCTCACAGATATCAGCCACTATGATAGATTTAAATGGGTCTCCTTCTTCTGATCGAACTTTCAAAAGTTCAACTTTTATATGGCTGAGACCATATGAGCAATCTTTTAAAAGTTTGAACATTCTTAGAGATCTCCACACAGCATGGAATGAGAAGGTTTCCCTTTTCTGCACTGTAGTACAATATTGGAGTTGGTATATTTAAATAGCAGGAGTATGTGTATGTGGGGGGTCTGCTAAAAACATTCAGTTAATTTTTTTCTTTTGTTTTACTTTTTTTACAAGCTGTTCGAACTTTTAAACATTCGATCATATGGTCTCAGCCATATGAAAGTCGAACATTTGAAAGTTTGATCATCTGAGGTATAGGATTCCCTTTTAATAGTGGGGTAATTAAAGTCACTCATGAATATGGTATTGGGTTGAATGCTGAGTATTTATAATAAGTTTAAATAAATGGTACGGGTTTCCTTGGTCATAAAGGGGGACCTATAACTTGCAAATAAGTGGTATTGCATTTCGCCTATGGTGACTTGAACAAGGAGTAGTTCAAGTGCATTGGCCTGTTTGACCAGGCTTGAGGTACATTTATTTTTGATGTAAATCAAGAAACCTCCACCTTTAGTCCCTGTTGATGTGGTAGCTGGTCTAAATGTGTGGAAGGCAATATAACCTTGCACTGTTGGTGTGCTGTCTGTGGCTTTAAACCATATCTCAGTGACCACACAAACATCAGCATTCTCTAGGGTAAAGAGTGGTTCTAGGGAGTGAAGTTTTTTTGTTTAGACTCCTAGCACTGAGAAGTAACACCTTTAGATTTTCTTGATTTTGATTTGCTATGTCGGAAGTACTTTCAGTTTGTCATTGCCTAAAAAAAAGTCACTATGGGGGAAGACAATGTTTTAGCTAATATTCAAAAGCCTAGAAGGAAGGGTGCAAGCCATCCCTGGCAAAGTGGTGTGGTCTGCTGACCATCTTCTGCCATGCTGACAAATGTTGCACCCACTTAAAATGACAAATAAAACTAAGCTAATTATTAAACTCAGTCATCTTTTGTTCATATTATGGCAACATCCTTGGAGAAGGTAAAATGCTGCTCAATGCTAGGTTCACACCAGCCTGGGACACATATTTTCTGTTCAGTCCTGATCTCTGGTAACTGGATTTTGCATGTTCTCTCTTTCCCTGCATATGTCTTCTCTCGGTATAATAGTTTGCCCTTTCATTGCAAAAACATGTTAGGTTCATAGTTTAGTACTAAGCTAACTGCCCTTGTGAGCCATTTTAAGCCTAACCAATTATCCCTTGTGAGACTCAAATCCTGCACCTTGTGTTTGTAAGACAAACACAAGTCATTGAGCCACCCTCCCAACCAAAAGGTTAATATGATGCCTTAAACTGTCTCTATGCACTGCATTTACCATCTCCTTTACAGTTCAAATAATGACTGAACAGGTCAATGAATGACAAGCTTACTAACCCAGGTATCACATCAGATGGTACTGTGTGAATTTCAGGTGTTACCACTGCTATTTTTTTTTTAAATTAAATTGCTAAATTGCTATTGCTGTTATTTGTATATCTGGCATCAGATTAAAATCATAGTAAAAGATTAACAATTAACAATACCAAAGGAATTAAAACTTTTAAGATAGTGGTCATTAGAGATATTTATTATCCTGATAAAATTGTTGATTACATATATTTAAATATTTAGAAAATTTATTAGGTGCCAGGTTTATTTTCCATGTAAAAATCTGTAAGCAATAGTCTGGCTCAGCTATACAGATTGACTTTTTCATGGGATTTAAATATATTTTGGTTTGCTGAAATGTTAAATGTATTATAGTTTAACATTATGACTTAAATAGACCTCTAGAAGATAACATTTATTGCAGAATTACATACTTTCAAAATATCCCTCGTCATAATCTGCAAAGGTCAGAACAGCACTTGTTTCTAATTCCAAGTTCACTTTATAGGAAACAAGCCCACCTCTGCTAAAAAGCAAATGGTACTTGGTGGTCTCATGAGAAATATTTATTACAGTTAAACTTCAAGTTAAGAAGAAAAGAAAAAAGAAAAAAGGAAACAGTCTCAAAGCAATAACTTTGAGAAAGGGTTACAACAAAGGGCAGTCCATAAAGATAAAAAAGTATCATTAGGTAATATATGCAGATCTCCATGATGAGTTTGTTTGATTTACATGAAGATGAATGCAATGATACCAAAGGGCCTCCCTGTGCAGTTTTCTAAGGTCAGGGCAGCAGACATGTACACATGCTTTACTCCCTGTAGCAGTGATTAATGAATCTTAAATCAGCATTTGACCAGCCTGTGGTATAAAGCAGATGAAAGTTTGTAGCCCTGTGGAGAAGAGTTATTTAAAATGCACTTTGAATAAAGAAAACAAAACTCACTTTTTATTTATTCCTGTATTTATTAATTTATGTATATATTTATAACTTAACTGTGGTAGTGCTCTGGTCCAAATTAACCTTTTTCGTGCCAATCTGGTGGTTACAAACCAGAAAATATGTCAATGATTATATTTTCAGGGGGAAAAATTAACAAGGTAATATATAAGTAACAGCACAATTAAAGATAACAGGCACTATATAAATTTAGCTGTTGTAGCATAGCAATGTATAATTTACAAAGAAACTGAGCAGCACACAAAAATAATTGCAGTATTATGAATACCTATAAATTGCAGATTATTAAAGGTTACAAAATATTACTTCAGACAAAATTTGGAAAGAACAAATGAATTGTAGCAGTAAAGTAGAAAATTATAGACAAGGAATAAAGAAATATGTTAAAGAAAATTATCATTACCAAAGGTACACACCTTACAACTAATTTCTTAAAAAAAACAGCATTTTTCTACATATTTTCTAATGTAAATTAGAATGAATAAAATAAGTTTATTATGAAATATAATAGTCACTTTGCTCAGTCAGGACAAATTGGCCTTCTCATCCTACTTTCTTCTATCTATACCAAGAAGCTTTAATATCCTTTCTTATTTCTTTTACCACCAAAGAACTTTAACCTCAATCTGCAAAACTCATAACAGTAAACAGAACCTATTCAAATGAGGACTTGTTTATTTTATTGAAGACATGATCTGATGTTTCATTACAATGAATCACCATACATTGAAGGAAGGAGGGTGAGTGAGTCAAATCACAGTTCAGTTGAGACAAGAACATTTTTTTCTCTTTGTCCCACTGTTAAGCTTTCTCCATGTTAGTATGTTTAATAAAGCATGGGTGTAGCTCCCCCCCCCCCTCACAAAATGAAAAAAATGTTTTCATGTTGCTTAATCTTTGCTGGTTTTGCAGTCATTTAAAAACATCATTTGATTTTTATTTTGTTTTCTTTTCTGTTCTTATTTGCCTGAAGTTGCAGTAGTGTTTTACTACCAGGATTACAGAATACTAGGGAAAGAAAGTTTTCCCTTACGTTCATTGTTACAGACATACATATACATCCATACAAATATTTCATGTATGGATAATTGTGCCCTTCTAACCTGTCAATATACCAAACCGTCATTCCCATAACAAGTGACAAGGCCATTCTTAAAATTTTTAAATAACTGTTTGCTTTAGTATAAATTGATAGTCTATTGCAGGTGTCAGCTAAGGTAATCACCTGAAATGTCATGACCTGCTAGAGTGAGTCCTAAAACATGGAGACAGAACGGCCAAAAAGCAGACTAAATATATCAAGTCAGAGATAACCATTTGCAAGAATATTCCCCAAGGTATGTCGATCTCAGAGATGACATATATAGGTTTGGAGTTGTGGTGGGGTTACCCCCATTGGGGGATACAGTGGGGGTTGCCCTTGCAAATAAGCCATTTAAAGGTGATTGATGTTTCAGATTTCCTCTTGTCCTGGAGTATCAATCTTTTTTTTTTTCATCTGTCAACCCTTGGCATTACAAGTGACAGCATTTCAACAGAGAACCATCAGCTAGTTTCTTCAAGAATCAAACAGTACATCTCTCATTCCTATAGAATCTCCTGTACACATTGTACAATTATCTTCTGCTAGGCTTTGATAAACCAAAGCATTCCTACATGTAGTGATCTCAAAATGCCCTATAAGAGACATCATACAATTTCAAATATGTTAGACTTTTGTAAAAACTTAAATGTTCACATATATAGATCTCTTTGGTATATTTCTGCTGTACTCTTTCTAATTTATTCATGTAAGCTTTATTATAAGGTCTCTATATTATTATCACATACTCAAGTCTGAGTCTACAATACCTTTTGCTTTATTATATCGTATGTCAAAGGTTTTATAAATCTGTTTATATTCAGTCTATACTTTTATAACTGCAACTAACCAATTGGTCAATATGATCAAAAAAAATCTATCCATATATCAAGTCCTTAAATGAATCCAGAGTTTCAGTTAGTATGTGCTGTATTAAATGTTTGCCCTTCTATATCGCTCACATCTCATAGTGCTTATTTTTTGTTGTTGTTTTTGCTGTTGTTGTATTCATTAGCATATTCATCTCCTGTTCCCAACTGGTTAATTAAGTCAAGTTCATTTGTAGGCATACCCTACCTGCAACAGATGTAATCAGTTTTCTCACTTTCGGGTCATCTGCAAACAGATGGTAGAACAACTCAGATGAAAAAGACACATCAAAAATATATGACCTAATAAAAGTAGGCCCAGGGCAGAGCCCTGTAGGACACCCTGACCGTAACTCAGAATTTCACTAGCTCATTTTTTTGGTATCCATCCTATCAAGATTACATTAATATCTAGTTGTTCTAATTTATTTTTCTATGTACAAACCTATTAAAGACTGAAGATACGTCCACTTAAATTACACCCCAACACACTTTTACATTTATATATGTTATTACATTATTATAGAACATCATATTGCAGGCAATTGTTATTTATTTATTCATTTATTTATTGTCTTTTTTGACAGGATGGTATGACTGGGCACAAGTCCATTTTCATTGGATGCTCAGGAAAAAAGCTCCACATAAAATGTATATTTACAATGAACAACAATAAAAATTAAAAATAGTAAAGATATGTATTATATACTTTAGAAGTTATATTATTTTACATAAGTCAAAGACATGTTAACCTTTATAGTTAGATATACAAGAGCAATGATAATGCACATAGTTTCAGTACATGTATATCAGCATTAATGAGGTAGGGTATCACTAGATCAGAAACAGGAAATAGAGGAGGAGGAAGGACATAAGCAAGAATAATCAAGCAAAACATAAGTATAGAAGCTTTGGTAGTAGAGAGGTTGAGAAAACAGTAGATGGGTAAGATGATGAGGTGGATAAGGAGTTAGTATTAGTAGGACAGGCTTATGGCTATTGACTAGGAGAAGGAGCAGTGGTGAGGATGAAAGAGAAAGGCTTATGCTCAAGACATGCATGTTGATGTATGTAGTCAAATCCCAGTATTCCAGTTCTTATAATAATTTATCTAAATTAACCTTGTCTATTATTTTTCAGCAACAAGAAAGTAGATTTACAGATCTTTAACACTCTGGGTTTGTCCTATTCTCCTTTCCTTTGAAGATGGGTTTAACAAATGCATGTCTTCAATGTTAAGGGATATCTCCATATTTAAATGATCAACTGAATACAAAATGTAATGGTAGTATAAACTCACATTAAATTGTTATTGTGTCATTGTTGTTAATACTGTCTCCTCCCAGTGCTTTATTTGGTTCCAGTTTGCTTAATACATTTTCAGTAAAGTCTAACTTAATGACAGTATTTGATGTTATGTGGATGTTGGTATCAAAAATCATATCCGATTTTTAAAAAACAAACTGTTTTGCATAATATTTTTTAAATATATCTAGATCTGTTATATTTGAGAGCAAATACTGGGGTCTACATTCAATTTATACATTTATATGCCTTTTTTCCTACCTCGTAATATATTTATGAGATGATTTATTATCATTATTATTATGCTCAATATCATTATACAAATCGTCTTCAAATCTTCCCTATTATCTCATACAAACTATCTTTATTTGTCCCATATATTTCAGTTTTCACAGTTATAATTCAACTTATTTCTATTTCATCCTGTTTTTATTTCTCATTAAGTATATTGTTCTTATGAAATATAGATTATTATGCCTTGTATGACTAGGGTCTGATATTAAAGTGTTTTTCAAACTTTTTGCATTAAAAAAAAATTCTTCCAAACATATATTTTCTGCCTCTTTTCCACTGGATGTATCACTATAATTAATTTTACATGCTGCTTTTTTCATGCAGTCTATTATTAATCATATGTGCGCTGGTTTAGATTTCAGTTTGACAAAATTATCAAACAGTAGTTTAACTTTTATAATCCCATGATCACTGCATATTAAGTGAGGTAAAACTTAACATGAAGTAACAATTCTCTGCTTATGAACACAAACAATATCCAGTGCATTCTCTTCCCTAATAGGGCTGATTACAATTTGCAATAATTGCTGTTGCTATACATGTGTTGTAAATAATTTCTTTACTAATGTTGTAGGATCAGTATTATTGCAGTTTTTTCTCTAGTAAAGTGAGGTGCCCACCTATTGTTATTTTTTTCTTCCTGTGTTTCATACAAGAATTTTATTGATTCCTCTAAGTTATCATCACTTGACTACGGTTGTCCATATACTTTAACAATTGTGATATGTTCCAGAATTGTCTTTATTTTCATGGTTGCACAATCAGCAGTATTGCTGTTATCATGAAAGATGAAAGACGTACATATCTCATAGCAATCTTCAAACTCTTATCATAACACCTCCACTGGATTTTTCTTAGAATGCCTGTTACAATAAAAACAACTAGACTCTGAGAAAATTGATTTCTAATAATTGCTCTTTAACAATGGTTTATAAACAATAACTGCATAAATGATATGTGAGCACAGCAAATATTCTAAAAAAAGAAAGAGAATGTTCTGTCTAATGCTCATTGCATTAACAACTAGCACAAATCAAATGTTGTTGTCTGTGAACTGTTAAATTTCTGACCCCCAAACAATCCTGTGTTGTGTTAGCCAAATATTGTAGCATATCTGCTGTAAAGGTTTTCTTCCCATGTTTTGATAAGTGAACTACTTTCTGTCCAAATACATATGCCCAGAATTAGTCTTGGAAATTCTATCCATTCCCACCTTTTGCAATAGCCTACATTTTCATTTAGACGATTATCCAAAAAACTTTTAATTCACATTGACCTAACTCTCCTTTGTACATGCCATTTGGGGAAAAATGTATCTTAACATCTATACAGGCAATGTTATTTAGTAGGGCTGTAAATTATTGACTAACAGTCAGTGAGCCCTTAAAGGTGAGGTCATTGTATCCACCATGAATAAAGCATTTACATACCTCCTTACACTTTGGCATTTAAAGGGCCCATTTGCATCCTGTAATTGTGATTCCAACAGTCAATCACTTTTCATTATCCTCTCTGCAAATGTAATCATTACTTCCAGTAACAAATGAATTCCCTATTACTAGTATTCTGACATATGAAGAATTTCCCACACCTAATTCTATAATGTCTGTTCTCTCAGTTGCTATGAAAGGCTATTCTTCTTCATCATTATTCTTTTTACTTTCTCATTTTCCCCACCTACATAATTTGCAAATATAGAGTTCTCATCTAGTTGGTTTTGTACAACCCAAGTCATGTTGCCAACTTCAGTCTTTTGTTTCTCTTTTCCCTTGAAAGGAATGGTCTTCAGTCCTTTCAAGTTCAATTTAGATTTCTTCCTTTTAGTCTGCCACTTGACTCTTTTTTTCATAGGTTCATAGATTCATAGATTAGTATTAGGCTAATTGCACTTATGGGCCATTTTAAGCCTAGCCAATTACCCCCTGTGAGAATCAAACCCTGTACCTTGTGTCTGTAAGGCAAACACCTTAACCATTATGCCAACCTCTCGCATCATTTTCTAACTTTACTGATGGAATAATAATGCATTTTCTGTTGACCAAATATTTTGTGATTGAACAATGTTTTCATTCCTGTAATCTGTGTATTGCATATCAAAGTAGTGCCCTTCTGTTTATTATATTTCACTTAGCATTATGTACATTAGTCACTTCATAGGTTCATAGGCCCATAAATATGTACTAGTCTATCTGCCCTTATATGCCATTTTAAATCAAGCCAAGTTCCCCTTTTGTGTTCAAAATAGCACATCCCATTTGGTTATAAATTGGCCTTACCCATCCCATGGTCGATAATTATATATTTCCTCTAATGAAAACAACTGGGATCATACCACAGATAATTTGAGAGGACCCATGCATGGAATAAAGCATTTAGGAGCTGCATCTGTCTGTTAGTAGTATAGGGGAAAGTTCTGGTGTACATTTTCTGTTTCCTATCTATAAATTATTTATTTATTTTATTTTACATTTGTTTACTGGGAAAGTCCAACTGGGTATTAGTCCATTTTCAGCAGAGCCCTCATGATAAAATCTCCAAATGTTAGAGCCAATACCCAAACATTTGTTAACAGATTTAAAAATAAAGAAGTTAACAGAATGCTCAATTTCATCTAGTAATAATCCCAGTCATACAGTAAGAAAAAAAGTGGATAAAATATACATAAATTTGGTTAAATTATGTACAAGGATACAATAACCAAATAAATCTACATACATATATATATGTGTGTGTGTGTGTGTGTGTGTGTGTGTGTGTGTGTGTGTAGATGAACTACCTAAAGGATATGCAAGAGTGCAATATACATTTAAGATGATAGTCCTACATATAGCAGGAACAATACACATAGTATACTACTGAGATTAAAGGAAGTTAGATGAAATAGCTGGAAAAATAGATGGATTAGACAGGAGCTGATAAGGATAGAAGGGGGGTGGAGAGAGAGAGGAAGTATAAAAATATGGAGACGTCTATAATATAGGAAGAAAGATATTGGACAAGATGAATAGTAAGCAGGGTAATATGTACAGGAGATTTAGCCTTGCCAGGTACAACAGCAGATCCAGTTGTTTGTTAGGTATTTTTTAAATAGTTTTTTAAATTGTAAACTGGAAGTATCTACAATATTTTATGGAATAGAGTTCCAGATCTTGGAAATAAAATTAGAATAGAGGGAATCTCCAGCTCTGTTGTTGCTTTTAGTCACAATAAGAAGTGTTTTTGTGAGGAATAAAGTTGTCTGCTAGAAAAGTATCGAAGTAGCACATGTTGTAGTGCAGGACGTTTTTCAGGTTGATGCATAAGTCAATGGATGATGATAAGGTGATTACATGTTAACAGATGGGGGAATTCTAGCCACTTTAGTTGTTGCAATCATGAGCACTGGTGAGAGCTATGTGGAGAATTATTTGCAAATTTTGTTATTTTGTTGTAACAGGAGTTAAGTTTGATGAGGCATGATTTATTTAAGTTAGTTAATATATTTCTGCTGATTATTTCCAATTTTAAGGTTTGTTTGTTTCTTATAGCTAATCGACCACCACATTGTTTTGGCAATCACATTGGTGTAGACTAAATCCTGGGGGCAGTATTTCATCATTTTTGATTTCAGATTTAAGCCATGTTTCAGAAAGGATTGCTATATCAGGGGAATAAAGAGAGTCAAGAGTGGAATTCATGTATCTTGTTGGGAATGCTTCTTAGATTAATATTTAAGAGTAAGAGATGGGGTCCGTTAGAGGGGAAGGGGATGGGAAAGCATTATGTTGGGCTGTAAGTAGTGGACAGGGTATTATTCAGGTTTGGACCTGGATTTGGGTGTATGTTACCACTTTGTTGAAGTTGTCTTAGTATATAAATGATGGTTTTAGTAAATATGGTGATATGCTTTTTTGGTATAAAAGTTTCTGTAGTTCTGAGGGAGTTTTGTAGCATTTCAGTGGAAAATAGGTAATGTAAGTTACATTATAAAGGTTAGGTGAAATCGAGAGTTTGTATGGGATTGTGTGATGGTGATGGCTGTTGGTGATGGAATTAATGAGGTAGGTATTCTTTAGACAGATGTGATAAGTTGTTAGGTAAAGCAAGACTGTTAGTACAATTGTTGATGTGTAAAAGGAGAGTTTAAGCAATGTATGAGTTTTAGTATGTGTAGTCATTTTGTAACAGTAATTAAATGAGTATGGAGAGATGCTGTGTGATTGGGTGGGGTAGAGGAAGGGGAGGAGTCAGTTGATATAATCATGGGAGTAATGGAGGTGGGTGAGATTACGGGGCAGTGTAGTGTAGTGGAGGAAGCCTGAAGGGTGAATGGTGCAGGCCTAAAATTGAGGCAAGGAATAGAATGCAAATGAAAACAATCAACTCCACTCTATTGTCATTAAGAGCAAAGGTGAGTAGCAAGCAAATAGAGACCGTAATGCCACCAGTCTAGTAACAGAAGTTCTTCTGCAATCCTAGGTTGAAAAGTAATTAACAATTCAACTACAAAAGTGGGGGGCAGGGATATTAGAGGAGGGGGAGACAGAAAAGCAGAAGCTACCTGGTACAGTGATGTACTAACAACCATAGATAAATGCAAAAAGTGTATGTATCAAAAAAAAAAGAAAACATACATAAGAGAGTTCAAGTATATCTTTGAAGCTGATTAGCTTGCTGCAAATTATAAGGTAGTACAGTGATGTTGTGGGTGAAAAGAGGGTGCTTTCTCAGTAAAAAATATTTGCATCAAACAGTTCGGCAGTAGAAGGGTCAAATGAGTCTTTAGATGTTGTAATCTTGCCTCAGTTAAAGGGCGGAACAGTAATGTTGTGGGCTGGATGATGAAGCATCCCAAAAAAAGTAATTACAGGTATTAATTCCACCTAAGAAAGAAAGAAAGAAAGAAAATGACAGATAAATAATGTGCGGTAAAGGGGAATGAAGATATAGAGAGCAGAATAAAAGCAGCTTTAGTTATAACTACTATGTACACAAAGAATAATTGTTCAATATCTGAAGTCAGAAACCATACGTTCTACATAAACTTAAAAAAAATAAAACAAAAATATTGCAAAGTTCTTCAAAGTCTTGATTCAGCAAGACATGCAAAATTTAGCACTTAGTGGTATTAACGTAACCATAACATAAAACTAAAGCCTTCTTCTACAAAATATGACCTAATAAAATAAGGCAACTTTGTAAAGCTTTACAATAGGTCAAACACAATACAATGCTTAGTGGAATAAATTAGACACAAGTTCTTACTATAGTGGCTAGTTTGTATGTTAAAATCCAGTCTATTACAACATCAGTTAGCAGGTATTGAAAAACTAGCAACAGCGTATAAGCGATGTCTTGATCGTAAGGAATACAATATGTACTGCAAACCACACCAATCACAGAATCCCTTGCAATAACTAAAAAAGAGCAACAGTTAGTTATCACTTACAATTGAGCAACATGACCAATAAAATTAAATTGCAACAGATGTAAGACAAGTACACAGAAATTACCACAATTTTCTAGATTCTGCTTTAGCATATCACCATAGCTTGTCCCATTCAACTGAAATGGAGTAACATAAGGGGGAAAGAAGATGGCACTAAACACTCGCCTAACTTTCTAAATGATGCAAGGTATGGGAGGGAATCATAACCTAGGTGACTGAATTATGAATTCCAACCATTGCAGGGCCAAAAATTGAGGCAAGGTATGTAATGCAAATGGAAACAATCAACTACACTATGTTGTCGTAATGAGTGAAGGTGAGTAGCAAGCAAATAGAGACCTTAATGGCACCAATCTAGTAACAGAAATTCTTCTGCAATCCTAGGTTGAAAAGAAATAAAAAATGCAACTATAAAAGGGCGGGCAGGCATGTTAGAGGAGGGGGAGACAGAAAAGCAGAAGCTACCTGGTACAGTGATGTACTAACAGCCGTAGATAAATGCAAAAAGTGTATGTATTAAGAAAAAAAAAACATACATAAGAAAGTTCAAGTATATCTTTGAAGCTGATTAGCTCGCTGCAAATTGAAAGCTAGTGCAGTGATGTTGCAGACTGAAAAAAGGTGCTCTCTCAGTAAAAAAATATTTCTATCTAACAGTTCAACAGTAGAAAAGTCAAATCTTGATGAGTGGATGGGAAATAAGAAATACACCCCAGGGATCACTACTGTGTCACTGCTGGAGAGTGGCACAGGAAAATAACTTTGTTGGGTGGCTTAAGCTATGGTACCTTGCTGGCTAGGCTTATGTGGGCCCTTGGGCCGATAGCCTAGTACCTACCTATGAACCAAAATGTGTCTTTAGTTTTACACTTGAAAATGGACAAGTATGAAATTTATTTCATGTGAATGGGGAGTCTGTTCCATAGTAATGGTATTCTCTGTGAAATATACCTGTCCCTCCAAACAATTTTGTTGATGTTACAAATGAGATTTAGAGATTTAGATCCCTAGACTGAGTATATCTGATGCCATATTATAACCAAAATGGACCAACACTAAGGTAAACCTGGTCCACGAACAAACATAAAAAGCACCAAGAAAAAAATGAAGACTATGGAAAAGCCAAAAAACAGTATTTAATTTTAGCAGTAAAGCTTTCAGGTATAACAACCCTTCTTCAGTGCATTAAAACAAATAAGTTAATCAACACTCAATTTTATAAATTATTTAAATAAACCATGTGATACAGCCAAACAATTGTCACTTAAAAACACAGTACATAAAAATAGTACATAAAAATGCACTAAAAGCATCAAGAATAAACAACAGTTATTAGATGTAAACTTTGGTAAACATTTAAACAACAGTATATTATGATTAATCCAGGCATGTTTGCTTAATTTTCAGAATAGGTTTAATGCTAATATCATTTATTCCAGGCTCAGAATCTAACTGTAAACACAAAATGTAATTATATTCATATATCTCTAATCTATTATGTAAATCTCCACCCCTCCAACTTCTTTGCATGGTTTGTATAACTCTATAATTAAATTAATGATCAGTACTGTTGTCAATAATATGTTTAGCTAGATCATTTATGGTAATTATCCTATGAATTTCTGAATAGTGTTCAATAATGCAATCTTTTAATTTACAGTACACATGCGCTTACCTATATAAAATAATGTACATTTGACACAGGTGGCCAGATATACAATATTAACTGTGTTGAAAGTTGTAAATAATATTTCTTTTTAGTTACTGGGTAAGTGAATTATCATTCAATATATATTTACAATTTACTCAGTTAAAACAAGGAAATTTCCCCATCCTAGTCGAGTGGCAGTTCATAGCATTAGTTGGCATATCATTATAACATAACCGCTTTTTTAAATTTGAACAATTTCTATAAGTAAAAGATGGTTTCTCATCAATAATCCCTTTAATTTTGGGCATAGTTTCCAAAATGCCCCAGTTTTTGATAATTATCCACTTCATTTGATTTATTTGCCTAGTATACATTGTAATATAGTGCAACGGTTCTCAGAATTAAATGCTTTAAAGTATGGTCTAGCAGAATGTTGCCTATTGTTTATAATCTGTGTTATAATATTATCCAGAAATTCTTTGTTATATCCCCTGTCTACAAATTCCTGTAATATCACATTCATCTATTCATCATATTTGTATCATAAGTGTTAAACCTGCTTACACGTAGGAATTGACTCTTGACTATACCATTAAAGGTATGGGGTGCATGCATACTAGATCTATGCATATGTCTATTGGTTTAAACTTCTTTTGTATAAATACTTGTATTAATATATTATTAATCTTAGCCAATTTCACATCTAGAAAGCATATCTCATTCTCAGATGAAGTGAGTTAGAATTTTAAAAAACGTGTTGTTCTATCATGATATTCAATAAATTCAATCAGTTTGGAATAAACATCCTCCCAAATTAGGAGGATATCATCCACAAAATGCTTATAGAAGGATATTCTGGATCTAAACCTAATTGGGGCATTACAGACAAATTCATTTCCCCTGTGATTTAGCGTGGTGTTGGCATATGTGGTGGGAATGGGAATACCCATTTCCACTCCAGAGATTTGATAGTAAGTTTGTTCATCAAAATTAAATATATTATTAGTTAAAATAATTTCTAAAAGCTCACATAATGTCTTAATTTCTCTACCACTCATTTCTATATTTTCATATAAAAATCTACGAACTGCGTCAATACCAAAATCATTGGAAATGACCGTGAAAGGGGAATTAATATCTAAAGAAGCAAACATAAAATAAAATCCTCCTTTAATATTCTGCCATTCAAACAATTTTACTAAAAATTCCCTTGTATCCTGTATATAATTTTAACCTTAATGAGATAACCATTCAAAATAGTTTGTAAGTATAGTGATATAGGTTCTGTCATCCATCCCCTCCCAAAAACTATAGGACTCATGAAGGGATGGGCTAGGTCTTTATGAATTTTAGGTAGGCCATCTAATACTGGAATTATAGGACAGGGGACAGTGAAGAAGTTAAATAAATCAGTTGAGATGTCATGTGTTAATAAATAGACATATTAACCTTAGTAATAAAAGTAGCAACATTAGATATATTAATTCTTCTAAAAGTGCTATCATCACTAACAAAAGCATACATATATGTCATATAATCATTATTATTCAAAATTAACACAGCACTGCCCTTATCAGCTTGTTTGATAATAATGTCATTGTTATTTTGTAGTTATACAAAACTAATTTGTTTTATTAAAGCTTCATGTTCTTCAAGTGTTAGATTGTGTAGTCTATCTTTTTGTTTCTGCTCATACAATTGGCAGAGCTCATGCTCATAAATGCTAGAAAATGCAAATATTATAGACAATTGATTGGTATAAATGTACTTGATTTTTTACATGTTTTAGCCACTGGTGTGAAAGAATCCTTAAAAATTAGTTTCAAATTAAGAGTCTTCACAGTTTTAGGTCTGTGAGGGCATTAACTATGGTGTAAGTGCAGGTTTAAATTGCAAACTTTTATTTAATAATTTAATATCTGCAGATGTTAAAACTAAATTGGATAAATTCCAAACAGCATGACTGTCTAATGGCCCTTCTGCAGAGAATAACTGCTGGTTTGTAACTGCACCCTTCTGGGCCTCCTCCTCTTCCTAAAGGTTATCCTCTCGAACTGTCCCTGCTGTGTATTACCACACACTCTGGCAGGTTGGGGTGTAGTGGAGTAGTTAACTGACAAAAATCCCCCACTCTGCTAGAACTCCCACTAACCACTGAGGCATATGAATTACTTGCACCACTAAGCAGTTGTATGGGGTTGTTACTTAAACTAACCCTTTCCTTTTTCAGTATAATTGCAGGTTCAGTGATATTATTAAGCTGATTGTTGCTTCCATTGGAGGCAGAAGCTTTAGACTGAGAAAAGGAATCAAGTGCAAAAAATCGTTTACAAGGGCATTTTCTTTCTTTTCATGAGCAGGGTTGGGCCAGAATAAGATGTTTCCTGATTTAAAATCATTAATGTCTATGACTAGCTTACATTTTTTGTAAGCCCTAATTTATGTTCATATGTAATCAGTCTTTAAAGCATTAGGTTATACAAAGAAATATTGTCTTTAAAAGTGGGGAAACCAGCAATCTTGCATTCTAATTTTAAAATTTTTCTCCTGCATTTCATTTTCAATTTTACTAAAAAATCGGTTCATTAGAACCATATACTCAGTACACAATTCTAGATTCAGCTCCTGCCACATTTTTAGTATCTCTTGTACATATTTCCATGGGTAGGCATTTACCAAATTCTTAATCTCCGTGGGACCACTCCTATTTCCACATATGTGATGAACCTAAATCGTTGTCATTGGAGCCTTTATAGCTCTAAACTTTCTTCTCCAAAGTTGAGAACTGAGTAGCAAATATGGCCACAGATGAGCTATTGACTTCAGCATTATTCACAAATGAGTTGTTCAGCCTCTGAAGTATAGGATTAGAATGAGATGATGCCACTTGACTTGCTGATGTGCAGTAAATTCATCAGTAATGGGTCAGAGGATGCCTTGTATGCCAGACATAGGTCACCTCTTAGCAATCTGTAGGATACTGAGTATAATGACAGGACTTTGAGCCAATCCATGAAGGACATGTTGTTTAGACATTGTATCCTTTTAGTAAGGTATGTTCTGTAGGCATTATAGCTGTTGCATGTGTTTGGACAGATACATGCCAAAAGGGGCATTATATTCTATGACTGGCCTAATGAGGGCTGAGTAAAGGGAGATCTGCAGTACAATGAAAGCTGTTCCAGGACACCAGTCCACACTGCTATATTATTTACACCACAGACACAATTTGCCTGTGCTCCAAGAATATCTGAGATTTTTATGTTTATTAAAAGTTTTTAGATACAATGCAGTTCACCATTTGGTAAACTTTTATTCCATGGGTACAAAAAGGTTACACAAAAGGTTATGAGGTCTCAAACTTTACTTACTTTTTACCTTTTCCCCTACTTGTGCACATCCATGAGCTCTGTAAAAATGAGCACTGTGACTTGTTTCTAATGTAAGCTATTTCTCTGGATGCATTTATTGTTTAAAAATGGGAATCACTTAGTGTAGCTTTAAGTGACTACCACCCTTTCATATAAAAAGGTCTGTCTTCATCAAGAGGAAGAATAATGGGGTGTGGTCACATTAATCATGTGTATGAACCTCTTATAAGCAGGCACTGTAAACCATTTTTGTTATACAATAGAATATTAGCCTTTCATATTGTATGTCAGGAGATAATGAGCCCTGTAAAAGTGGGCTCAGACTCTCAATATTACAAGTGATAGAATGGAAAAAAGTTCTGTAATAAAGTTTTCATACTTGGTTACAATGAATATGAGCTCCACTGATGCAGACACAGCCTCTCATTTTACATGTGTTACAAAACAGCCTAATAAAGTCTGTTGATAACGTCATAAAAGCAGGCATTTTCAGTGTTCAAAGTGTGAACCGCTCTATTATATGGACCTGATGAAGCTCAGTCATGCGTGTTTTCTTATATACAGTTCTATAGTTGTAGCTCATAATGTGTTGTCAAGTTTTGTTTGTTAGACATTAACAATAACAATAAACATAAAAATAAAAATCAAACCTTTTAACTAAGAATGAGGTTCCATAGGCTGCTGAAATGGTAAACCTTCATTGGTCTTTCAGAAATATTCAAATAAGGGACTAACCTCTAAGTTTTAGGATTGGGTTCTTTTTTTTCAATCTTCCAAATTTTACTCCAGTCATCTCCCATGGACCCTAAGACCATTGTCTGTAACTGCCTTTAAATAACTGAACTGTTGAATGTAATGTATTAGAACAAGAACATTCAACCATCTACCTACTTAACTGAATAAACTACTAGAAACTTTAACAAGGTGTCTTTATTCCTCCAACATGGAGGGTATCAGAGAGAGAGTCTCCTAGATCTGCTACCTAAAGTGATTTTATCTGGGCTTATCCTTTACACTGTTGTTAGTCCTGTCACCCTCTGGGTCACAGGTGGGATATCATACTTCACTCAAGCCCTTTGAATGACCACTGTTTTCTGTTTTGATAATCTGCATATGTGTGAGCCAGTTGGCAATCCAGGGGATGACATAGGGGTTTATCCCCAGTTTATTTAGATTTTCTATTATGCCTGAGTAGTGAACTGTATCAAAAGCTTTGGCCAAGTATGCTGTGTGTATCTTTTTGACGATATCCATTGCTTTGGTGACCTTTTCAAAAAATCCATCAGGTTGAGTAAGAATGTTAAAGGCAGATCTTGCCTCCTGAACTTGGTCGACTTCTTCGAAACAGTCACCAAGGCCATAGATGAAGGGAAGGTGGTCCACACAGCATATCTGGACCTCGCTAAGGTGTTCGACACCATCCCACACTCAGGAATCATAGACAAACTCACCAGCTTAAATATCAACCCCCATATCACGAGATGGGTTGCCAATTGGCTCTCAGACAGAACCAACACGGTAAGAGTGGCAGGCGCCATGTCTGACTCTAAACCAGTCACAAGCGGAGTCCCACAGGGCTCAGTCCTGGGACCCCTCCTGTTCGGTATATATTTCTCTGAAGTACAGGCAAAGGCGGAGGGACTGTGGCTAACCAAGTTCGCAGATTACTGTAAACTGGGTGCAATAATTGACTCTCCAGCTGACACAGCCATCCTGCAAAAGGGTCTCACAGAGACAAACACCTGGTGTCAAAGTCATGGCCTCAAGCTAAATGCCAAAAAATGCATAGTAATCCCATTTGGGAAAAACAATGTACCTACAAACTACCACATAGATGGGAATCCACTAAGTACAGAAGAAGTAATTTGGGACCTGGGTACCAAAGTAGATAGCATGCTCTCCTTTGATAACCACATAGCCAAAACGGTCAGGAAATCCTTTTATGTGGCACACCTGATCACAAAGGGTTTCTCATCCAGATCCAAGGAGGTGATTGTGCCCCTTTACTCCTCACTTATTAGGCCCATAATAGAGTACAATGCCCCATTTGGGATGTACCTCACTAGACACCTGCAACAACTAGAAAGACCACTGAAGTACCTCACTAAGCGGATTAAGGGCCTTAAACAATTACCCTATGAAGCACGACTAAAAAAGCTCCAGCTCTTCTCAGTCGCTTACCGTCTGCTCAGAGGTGACCTATGTCTGACCTATACGGCCATGTCAGACCCTAAACTAATGGACATGCTTCACCTCAAAAAAATGAGATCCCTCAGAACCACTCGTTCTAGCGACTTGAACCTATGTACAACAATAAACAGGACATGCTGGAGAGATAGATTCCTGTCCCAGCGACTCCCCTCACTCTGGAATAGAATCCAAATCCATATTCGACAGAGCTCCTCTCTGACCCTCTTCAAGGGAAATCTTGATGAGTGGATGGGTAATCATAAGTTCTACCCTGGGATCACTTCAGGAGTCCTGTTGACAGAGGCCCAGGTTACTAATCTAATGGGGAGGCGAAAGCCATCACTCTATGGCTAGGCTTATAAATGCCCATGGGCAGATAGCCTAGTACTTACCTATGAACCTATGACCTGCCCTTGATGAGTCGAAACTGAGACAGATCAAGTGTTTGGAGGTTCCCTATTTCCTGATTGATTAATTCATTGATAAGTCCTTCCATGGCTTTGTATATGATGCTGGTCAAAGTTATGGGTCTGTAATTGCCTAGGTATGTGGAAGTTCCATAAGTCCTTCCATGGCTTTGTATATGATGCTGGTCAGAGTTATGGATCTGTAATCACATGGGTCTGTAGAAGTTCCTCCCTTGTGCAGGACAATGACTGTAGCTGTTCTTCATTTGCTTGGTATAAAATGTATATGGAGGAGGAAACTGAGCAGTGTTGTTAGGGGTGTGGCTAAATCATGCTTTCTGTTATTTAAGATGCATCAAGGGATATTGTCAGTACCCATCAATGAGATATTTTTAGCTTTTGGTAATATATTTAGGACTTTGTCTTGTGTGATGGCTGGATGTCAGACAGTTTCAGGTATGTCTTGAGGAACAGACAGAGAGGAGAAACAGATAAAGTTAGAACTAAATTTATCAGCCAGTAGGTTCACTATATCTTCAGTCTCAGTGGAGATAACATCGCTCACAATCAGCTCAATGAATTGCTGCATTATGCTTTTGAGATTACAAACATAACTAAAAAATGCCTTGTGATTGGCTTTGGCTTGGGTAGCTATTTTAGACTCAAACTTGAGTTTGGTAGATTTTATTAGGCTCCTAAGTTTTTTTTTTATTTTAGTGACAATGGCTCTAACATTCTAGGAATTACTCTTCTTACTTTTATTTAAAATTCTTTTCCTGTTATTATAAAGCTTGTTAATATTATGGTTCCACCATGTTGGTTTGTTTGTGGGGTTTGCTCTGCACTTGTTCCTGTGGGGTACAGCTAAATTTGTACAACTGTTTGCATGCTGGTGTATTGTGATGGTATACATTTCTTCATATTCAGTGGAGTTAACTGGTTTTGGTGGGGATTTTTTTCCTTCTTCATTATTTGTTGTTACCTTCACCATCTCTTTATATTTTTGTGTTGTGAATCCTTAAATTGCTGTATATTTGTATCCTAAATTAGAAAGGTGTCATCTGCAGTATCATGTTAAATGGGATATTAGTTATCTTTATAATAGCAAGAGGCACATCCTTTCCCAAGCATGCTCTATGTGCACTTTGCATTTTATCGCCACCATCCAGTCATTAATAAATACGACAAATGTTTTCTAAGCTGTGCAAATGCCACTAGTATAAATCATCAGCAAATATAGATGTGCTATTAATAATAATAAGTAGACATCAAATATATGACATGAAGAACTTATGTTTTTTTTTAGTACATTGGACACGATACCTATGCTTATGCAAATTTGTACTAGCATACTCATTAAATGAATCCATTCTCAGTAACAAATAATGTCAATAATTTTGAAAGAAACAAAAATGTCTTAATCAATTATCACAGAATTTACAGAAATTCGAAAAACTAGTAAATTAAGTGAAATTGTATTTAAAAATCATGCAAACAGTATACAAACCGATATTCTACAAAGTCCCCCAATCTAACATTGTAGAAAAAGGAAGTGCTTAATAAAGTAGATATTCTGTCCCACCACACAAGTCATGCACAATATATTATGGCACCACACCAGTCATGCACATTACATTATGGCACCACACAAGTCATGCACAATATATTATGGCACCACACCAGTCATGCACATTACATTATTTTATTTATTTATTTTTTATTCAACATTTGTTGACCGGGAAAGTCCAACTAGGCTCCACAGAGCCTATTTTCAGTGGTGAACCGGGGAGAAACACTTCAGATGCATGAGTTTAGAATGTGGGAGGAAACCGGAGTACCCAGAGGAAACCCATGTGAATGCAAGGAGAACATGCAAACTCCGCACAGAAGGCACCCTAGCCAAGAATCAAACCGAAGAACCTCTTTCTGTGAGGCGACAACATTAACCGCTGCACCATTGCGCCGCCCTAATGGAAGATTGATGTGCCAAAATTGTAATAGTGTAGGGTCTGTCACATTATAAAAACTTAAACTCATAGATGGTTAGCAAGAAATAAATCAATTTCAGTCACCCTTATGGCACCACACAAGTCATGCACAATATATTATAGCACCACACCAGTCATGCACTTTACAATATCGCACCACACAAGTCATGCACAATATATTATTACAGTGTAAGGTCCGTCACATCATAAAAACTTAAACTCATAGATGGTTAGCAAGAAATAAATCAATATTTCCATATGCTATATCTTTTGAGCTTTTAGAAATAGGAATATATGTGTCAGCATCAAATAAAAATTTTAATGTTCTGCTGGAATAGTCAAAACTATCCATTTTGATACTTCCACCCCCTTTATCTGGTTTCATCACCTGAATTGTCTTGTCAGGTGTAAAGTGACTCCAAACAATCTTTTCATCCTTAGAGTTATTAAACACATGCCTATTATGATTGTTGCTGTTGTAATCATACAACTCTTTAATACATTTTTGTTCAATCATATTTATCAAAGGGTAAAGTTGGGGGGTTTAGGTACTTCTTTTGATCAATACAGAATCTTTTATAGCTGTCACTTTGTTGTTCATTAACAGAGGGAGATTAAGTTTCCTAGCGAACAATTTGAGCTCTGTAATATAGTAATATAGTCCACTAAGTCAAAATTCTTGCTACATACAAAAGTTAATCCCTTTTGAAACAACTTGAAATGAATGTCAGTCATTGTCAAATTACTATATTTGAAAATATTAAAACCATCCTTAAAAAATAAGATTACAACATTAAGGATAACCAAGTCTATAGTCCTTTCATCAGGTACTTTTAATTCCTCCATGACTCACATTTGAGTAATGTGACTCAGTTTTAGCATTTATTGGAGACAGTTTGTTAAAATGTTTAGTTCTGATGAAGTCCTTAACATTACAGGATGAAAGTGCTTAACTTTTTTATTTTTTGCTTCAGTAAATAAAGTGATTACACATCCTAGGTGGTGACTTGAATTTCTATGGAGCATTACAGTTGGCAGGGTTAATTTTTGTTCTCTGTTATATTTCCTTGTCTTGACTGGCAATTTTTTGCAGTTATTAGTCTACTCTTCCAGTCATTGTGACAACCGAGCAGAATTCTTTACTGGAGCTCTTCACTTTGGAAGGGGAGAAGGATGTGCTCCATGAACCAATTGGCATGCAGTATTACCACCTGGAAGAAAAATTGGCATGCATGGTTCATTTGCTCACTCAACAGCTTAAAGATGTCTCAGTCTGTACCTCCATTTTTTTGGTATCAAACACGTCTTATGTGGCTAGAACTAATGGAGATCATAGCAGAGTTTGAAGGAAGGAATTTACACAATGAAATGATTCTGGACATCGATATTTTACTGCACAGGGTCTATCTGTTGAGGCTTTGCATTTACAAACTTGCTGCCAGGTTGATGAGGTTAACAAATTCAACCTGAGACCTGCTAAACAGACTGTTACAACAGATGGAGCTAATATTAACATTGAAGATCTTGGCAAGACTTTCTTTACTGAAACTGGCGATTGGATTCACAAGGAATTCAAATTTAATTCTGAACCACACAGTAGTAACATTTTTTTTAAGTTCATTAACTTAAAAGACTATATCAAACTGTTTGAAAAGAAGCTTGGTAAACTAAGAAGTTTGCAACTTGATAATGCGTACTTAAATATATGTACTGAACATGTTCCTAAATGATTAAGAACTTTCAAGTTTCCTGATTGATGGCTCACAATTCCATTCTGATTTACTGCAGATGTTTAGCAGACATGTAATAGAGTTTATGGCTCTTATAGTTAAGGACAACATTGTGCATATTGTACATATTGACAAATTCACTAAGGGCATTTTAGATTTAGATAGGCTTATTAAAAAAAAAGATTTGTTGTTTGAACACTACTACAAAATGTATCAACTGGCATTTGAAAAAGCAGATAAGCAATGTGAGATGATTAAATTTAAAAATGAGAAAACAATGTTATGAGATATCACTGAGTATGAAAATGAATGTGTTTATCCACTGCCCAAGGGACTTGGTAGGGTTAAAAATAATGTGTTAATGAGGGATGACTGTGCATTTGAAGGTGATTTAACCACACCAGAGTGATGAAATAGTGGAAAATATTGATGATCCCCCTTTAAAGTGATCGACTCACCTGGCAAGTTAATAACCAGTAATCCACTTCCCTTATCGACAGGGGGATTCATGGAAACATGCATCACTTCCAAGGGGGAAGTTTTCAAGGGAAGAGTGAATGGGAATGGTTGTAGGAACTATTGAAACCAATGCAATCTGCCCAGGAAGGGGTCGTGGAGGAATTAATGGTACTTGATGAAGGACTTCTAGACTTGTTTAGCCTTAATAATGTAATCTTATTTTCTAGGGATGGTTTTAATGTTTTCACATATAGTAATTTCACAATTACTGATATTTATTTCAAGTTGTTTCTGAAGGCATTAACTTTGGTATGTAGCATGAATTTTGACTTAATGGACTGTATTACTGAGCTCAAATTGTTCACTAGGAAACTTAAACTCTCTCTCTCTCTATTGATGAATAACAAAGTGTCAGCTATGAATGATTTTGTATTGGTCAAAAGAAGTACCTATAAAACCCCACTTCACCCTTTGATAAATATGTTTGAACAAAAATGTATTAAAGATTTGTATGGTTACAACAACAATCATAATAGGCATGTGTTTAATAACTTGTCTAAGGATAAAAAGATTGTTTGGAGCCATTTTACATCCGACAAGCCAATTTGGGTGATGAAACCAGATAAAGTGGGTAGAATGTTCATAATGGATTGTTTTTACTATTCCAGCAGAATGTTAAAAATGCTATTTGATGTTGAAACATATATTCCTATTTCACAAAACTCGATAGATATAGCATATAGAAATATCGATCTATTTCTTGATGACTTAATTGCAGAAAAATTATTGCCATCTATGAGTTTTTTTTACAGTGTGAGAGACCACACATACCTACAATGTTTGGGGTACTGAAGGTCCACAAAAATATGGAGGATCCCCCCTTAGACCAATAGTTGCTACACAGGGTTCTAAACGTTAGCCTTTAGTGGCCTTTATTGATATAAAACTGAAGTGATACAAGGAAAAATTCCTTTATGGTACTTTTTGAGTAAATTAAAAGAATTGTTATACACCAAGGAGTCTATTTTTGTCATAATTGATGTGGTCAACCAATTTTCAGTGGAATCTCATGACATTGGACTAGAATACTTTTTTGACATAATCTCTACCTTTGAATTTCTTAATAGTGAAGTTCATCTAATAGTTGACCTAGTGGAGCTGTTTTATAGAAATAATTTCATCTATTTTGAAGGTGAGCTATTTAAACAAAGGAAGGGGTTGGCAATGGGTGCCATTTTTGCACCATTTTATGCTAACCTCATAATGTTAGCCTGGTAGAACAAATATATATTTAGCTCCAGGTTTCAGAATTGTTGGAATTTATATGTTTGTTTTCTTGACAGCGACTTTCTTTTATGGACCAGTTCCTTAGAGGAATTGGTAGAATTTTTAAATTATAAAAACTCTACTAATGAATGTCTCATATTCACACATCACCATTCTTTGCACAATATTAACTACTTGGATGTTGCAATAAAGTAAAAAGATGGGGGGGGAGGCTTTTCTTCAAACCTTTATAGAACGACAACCTTTTTCAAATCCTATCTGCACTACAGTAGTTTTTATTCATTAGTTCATAAAAGTTGTTTAGTGAAGGGTCAGTTTCTCAGGTTGGCCAGGTGGTTTCTGACAATTCCAACTTTGAAACACAGTATGATATTTTAACACAGATGTTTTTGGAGAGAGGGTACCCTCACAAGATAGTTAATAACAATAGAAATGAAGGTATTAGAGAAAGACATGGAAGATTTAAAGCATTGTTGGGGAAAGAAACAACCACCAGGAACAATAAAATTTAGTTGTTGATGGTGAGAAGTTAGTGAGGTACTTTAATTCAGCCTTAGTTTTGAAATACTTCCTGGGTAGTTCATATATTAAAAGACTAATTAAAAATAATCGGGATACTTTTGATTTTGATCAAAGTGTGATTGAAGTCTTAGGTAGTTGCCCTCAGTTTGTTTACAAAAGGTATCAAGATTTCAGAAACAATTTGGAGAAACCTGTTAAGTCCTATGACACAATAGATCTAAGTAAGAAAAGCAACACGAACATGCATAAATGCAGGAAATGTAACCAGCTCAAACATATGCTTGTGGGAGGCACAATAAGAGTACATGGGTGAGATATTCAGTTGCCTAAAAATTGTAATTGCAACACCATGGGGCTGGTTTAAATTGGAGTCTGCATGAACTTTGAAGCCTTGTATGTAGGTAAGACAGAAAGACCACTGGCTAAAAAGGTATATGAGCATTATTATGATATTAGAACATACAGTGAAAATAATGCCTTCTTTAAGCACTCAAAAACCCATATGGTACATAATCTTTTTAAGTTCACTGTGTTACAACAGGTTCACTTGAACCCATGTGGTGGCTCCTGGGAAACTTTGATGAAGCATACAGAACTGCAATGGCAACTTATATTGATGATTGGCATAACCCCTGGGTTAAATGATCACATTTCTCTAAGCAGTGTTTTAAAGCTTGGAGCTGCTATGCTCTAATAAACTTTTAATTGTAATATTTATTATCTCATAACTTTTAGAAGTTATTTGAATTTTAGAACATTATTTTATTATTGGGTGTTCTAAAAATGGTATTTTATGGATTTAAATTTATTTTTTTATGTATTTTTTAAAACAAGTTTGGTGTTGTATTTTTAATTCATCATTATTACTTCCTGACAATTAATTAGTTAATTGTTCACAACTGAGCCATGCAACTCTTATTTTTAGTATTCATTGGAGACAGTTTGTTAAAATGTTTAGTTTTGATGAAGTCCTTAACATTACAGGATGAAAGAGCTTAACTTTTTTTATTTGTTGCTTCAATATATAAAGTGATTACATATCCTCATTGGTGACTTGAATTACGAAAGTTTATTACACCTCTTTTAATATAATGCAGTGTAGTAAATATATGTAACTTCCCATGAAGTGAGGTAGACTGGTTTATCTTAAGCAGAGTTATATGCTACCAAGAAGAGGATGTTTTTATATGGCACCAAAATGTAGACATATAGGTACTCTGGTCAGCATAAGCACTCTAATCCACATGTCTATTAAACAGAGGCATTACTGTAGATGCACTATCTTTTCAAAAATACTTTTAAACAGCATGTTGATCTACAACCTAGAGTACATATTCTTAGTTAACACAATCAAATGCCATTTCCCTGTCTAGTCAGCAGCTATCTGATCTGTCCTCCATAGAGAAATGGTTATAATGCAATAGTTACAGCTTAACTTGATGAAAATAGAAATTGTTCTGTGTGCAAATTACCTAAATCTGAACAATGTTTCTACAGCTGGATAAGTCCATTTCTGAATCCATCCACAAGAAAGTTATTAACTTGAATTGCCTATGATTTTGCCTTATTTCCTGATTTCATATAATTATCAGATGAACAATCATATAACACAAATTACATTGTCCTGCGTGCAGCTGACACAAAGTCATAAAATATCAGAATGTGCAAGCAGAAACTAGAGCAATGTGGAAGAAAGATACCCAGATAGTTCCAATAGCAGTAGGTGCAACAGGTCTTATAAAAAATAGTTTACAATCATATTTAGATATGCTACCAATACATGTAACTCCGTATGAATTGCAGAAGGAGTCATTACTGGGCACACTGTGGGTGCTGCAAAGAGCTCTTTTGGCTGACATAAAAGAGTAAAACAATACTAATTTCATAAACTTTAATTGTACTTTGACTTAGGAATGGGGTCCATTCCCATCACAGTATTAGAAACTAAAAATAGATTTGGAGAAAGTAAAAAAGGAACAAAATTAAACAAATACATGATCCATGTAGCATGTGACACTTCTTCCCTCCGAAATTACAATCACTTTGGGTAAAGGAGTTTTTTACCATACAGTGTATTGCTACTCTGACCTGACCTTCTGTTTGGCGGACAATAGATTGCATATAATAAAATAAGATTAATTCCCCCTCCCCCAAAAAGTTATTTCACTAAATTGTCAATTACACTGGATACAGCTTTTCCTACAATTTCCAAAGTGGTCTGCTTAAACTTTTGCCATTCACTTCCACAAGAATTAACATAAACCAGTTCCCCCGTGGTACAGAAGTTACTCTTCTGCATCTGCAGAATCTCCCTATGTGTGTTCATAAACCAAATGCCACATTCATTACATTCATCATCAATGGGCCTATAGTAGAGAATAGTCCATTTTGTACAAAAGATCCAGAGAAGACCAGACCTTTTTTTTTTCACTCAGAGCCCACCTAAGTTAAGTTTAGACTGTTAGTACCCTTTACCAACCCCTATATCTTTTCTTTATATGCTTTATTTTACCCTTATGATAATTGAGACACAGCCCATTTCATGCCCTCTTCAGATCTGTGTGTCCATCTTTGCATTGTCTTCTCCATATAGCATTAACACTGTGTGGCGAATCAGTATTAATGCTTGGTTTCCCTGCGTTTGGCACTATCTCAGTTTATAAAACAGATAAATCGTTTTGCAGCTTAGAACAGAAATTTAAATTCAGATGCAGATAATAAGCCTCAAATTATATTTCATAATATTATTACCTTAGTTTTCATTTTTATGCAGTATAACTCTGAGAAAACACTTAATAAGCTGGTACACCTGGGTTGCCCCTGGAATGAGGCATTAGTGCCTAGTGGGTTTATTTGGTTAACGATTAAACCAAACAGAATACATACTGTACTGAATTCTATAATGTCTTTTCCCTTTATTGGTTTACATTAGTGCCATGTGTAGTATGTACTATTTGATTTTCACTTTGTATCGACATTTGAACTATCCTCTTACTTTTTTATATTACTGAAATTGTCAGAAAAGAGCATTTCACTTAATCAGTATCCAAGTAAACAAATAAAAATGCACAAAATAAATCCACTGATATAACATATGCATCTCTAGTCCCAATTTTCTTCAAACTGCATTGCCTCTCACAAAACAATTACAAACTAAATTTCCTACCCCTATGCCCTTAATTATTGATGTCTATTCAGAAGTGTATTGTCAAATCTCAGTTGGTTCCCCCAAAGTTTTCAAATTATCTTATAGTCTCCATCACAAATGCATTGCTCAAGTTTCATATGCTGTTTCCATTTACGATTTAACTTCTTATATAAAGTGTGATGTTTACTTACCAGATCAACAATTTTAGTATGTTTGGTATTGATTTGCTCATATTTCTGTATGAAGTTCAGAGAGGGCCCTCTCTTGATTATTGGAGCTGTTAAATGAATGTGATAACACAACAGGATGTAGATACACTCTGGACAAAAATGGATTAATATTTGGACAGACCCTCTAAAGGAGGAGTGTCATTTCTATTTTTTGTTTGATTAGGTCTCCTGTCTCTTCAGTACTTAAGAGTATATTTATCACAAATCTGTAAAGATACAATGCAGGCCAGTTTTGGAGATGCATTTATGATTTCAATTCATGTTACAGAAGGTGGGAAATTCTTATCTCCACTCATAGACTAGAGATAATTGGACATCTGAATGATACTTTTTCCTAGACCCCTGTATTTAATAGCTTCATTTATCTCTGACCCTGCTTCATTTATTAGTAAATAGAAGAAGAGTATGTGCAGTGGACTCAGAGCCCATGCTTCATATCAGTGGAGGACTGCCTGATGCTGAAGTCTGGTTCACTGAGCCTTCCTGACATTAAGATGTATGGATAGGCTGCACAAGTCCCGGCAAGGATTCAGTGCAGATATCTGAATACTAAACATCCTGAATGACTACTGAGCTCTTCTTTGATTCCACTAACATGGTCCTCAGCAAAGGAAATACAGATGAAGGAAAGCAAGGTACTTCACAAAAAAAGTATATACACAGGTTTGTAGGGGCTGGAGTGCAAAAAGGAAGCTGTCAAGAAGAGATTAAAGACCAGTTAGCCACTTAGCTGTGTTTATATTACCTGCTCAATATATTGAATTACATAGCCTGTAAATGGCAGGGATTTTAAGAGAGTAGTCAGAAGACAGACTGAAGAGAGGCTTCCATCTTTTTCAGTCTTAGGTTTCCCACTCCTTTTTTATGCTTACAACAGGAGTTTGAAACTCCTCAGAGAATAATATATAAGTAACTTCTGGTTAGACATTTATGCAGTAGATAAACCTTGTTAAAGATATTACCTGAGTGTTTTAGGGAAATAGGACAAAGAAATGCTTGCTATCTAAGGTGGTAAGGGAACTGCAATTTAATCTTCCACCTAAATCTGCTAATGTCTGGCAACATAGACCACAGCCTTTAGGAAACAGATACATTGTTGAAAGCATTTTAGAAATATCTAGCATCTGCATAATGGAAGCTTTTCCACTAGAAGCTAATGTGTCCTTTGTCTTTTATTTCAAAAAAGATTTCACAGATTTTTTTTTTCACAAGCTCTCTCTTATGCTGATGATTCTATGAAGACTCCTCTGGGAAATGGGAACACACACTTAGTGTTTAGTAAAGCATAAAGCTACTGAACAGAACTCAAGCTTGTTTTACAAAAACACTATATACAAACGTTATTGTGCAGATTGCATCTTCTTGAGTTAGTGTGTAAGGAAGACAGAAGTACATTTAGATTTTGATTGTTGATCAGACGAGAATGGACTGATTGCAGAAAGCATTTATACTACCTACATTGTAGCCATGAAAAATATCATGCAGTTATAAAAAATACATGTGTGCCTTTGGGGTACATGTACCACAGACACTGTATCTGTTGGAGGAGGAGCATATGAGTATGTGCCTGTAGCTGTTACAAGTTAGTGACACTCTCCCTTCCATGAATTGTATTATTTTTTAAATGTAGGTCTTTTATCAGTGTTCTCATCTTAGCTATTGTGATGTTGTTTTAAAGATTGTGCTTGTTGATATTCAATGTTAGTGATGCCAATTTAATAATTTTTGCCACTGATGTTAAAAAGATCAGATCTCAGGAAATGGTCTCTAATGGCCACAAAACAGAAGACCATGTGCTCATATGGAGCATGTTCAAACCATGTTTGATCCTTATGCAACAAGCCAACAAATTAAATCTAGCACTACCAACGAGGGCTTAAAGAACCAAAATATTTAAGAAAGTCTGCCACAACATTGGGGTGAGTTTTTTTTATCAATGACCATTTATAACAGCTCATATAAGTTATCTGTAAGAACTACATGTATAATCCACAAGACTGGATCAGAACTTTGAAAATATGGAAACTAATATAAGGTGCATCAACTTAAGAATGATTTAATTACCTGAGTATGTGGAAAGTGAAGTTCTTGCTAAATTTATCCAAAAATAAGGAGAAAACTCCCATAAAAGGAAAACACATTATATTACTCATCATATCTTTCTCTTACCTGGCAGTTAGTAGAGAGGGCTAAGGCTGTGAGCTCTAGTTCCTGCAATACCAGGCTTGATTCCCTCAGCCCTCATTTGTCTGCTGCATGACCTTAAACAAGTCACTTGACTAGACAGTGCTTGGGGGAACCTGGCAATTTGGGCTCTGCTGCTCAATGATTCCCTGGACTTCAAGACTAATAATTACCTTTGAACCAAATTTAGGTAACATTTACAGTGTGTTTGTCTCTACAGATAGCTGCTAGATTTCATTGAGACAAAGTACAAATGTTATTTGTTCTGGAATGGCTCTACATATTTTGGGAGCAAGGACTGAAAATGCATATTTGGTACAATTTAAATTAGTTTGTGCTCTCTGTAGGTTTGGAGTAGATGCTGAGAAATACCTTATATTACAAGGTGAACAGGGGTCTTTCAGAAAGTCTGCTTTCAAAGTATTTAAAATTCACCAGATGTCCAGGTTATTAAACTTAAAGATTGAGGTACCTAGTAGGAGTGCAGTTCTCTATGGGGTGGGTAGCCATTTGGCTTTTTGAGGTGCAGTGCTGTTGTGTTCATTTCTCCATCAAAGCTTTAAGAACTTATAAATGTTGGTTGATGTTGCTTGATGTGCAATACAATTCTTTTTTCAGATTTCTCATAGCTACACTTGTGTTTCACATAATTCTGCTAGTTTTGGTCAAATGGAAGTGCTCTCAAAGTACTTGACCAATCGATATTCTCCATTGTGATGTTTAAAAGAAGGACTTTTATTGTTGAATGCAGTATTTGTATAGTTAGTTCATTTGTATTTGATTAAGAACATTACGCATAAGCTGGGCTGTTCTTGTTTAGGGTCAAATGTTAATTATTTAGTCATGGGGAGAATTTGAATGTGGAGGATCTTCCTATTTTTTTTTTCAGAGGCATGCAGATAGATCTGAAAGGCATTGCCTGCTCAGTGTCTCAACCTCACAGATCACATAGATACTGGAGTGTTTGTCATGCTGTTAGACATACGTGTATATCAGCATAACTTTTTAATAAGATGTTGGTTATTTTTCCTTATGATTAATAGTTTAATTGTACCACAGTTTCACTTGGGTTTACATTGATTCTCATGTTGCTACAGATGTATAGCTAGACAAATTAACTGCATATATATTCCATTCTGAAAAAAAACATTCTGAAAGATTTCTAGCCAAAAGCTGTCTCTGCTCTTGATCAGCATAGGGACAAACTATACCCATAAATGTGAACAAATACCTATTCATAACTTACATCTCCTTACTCTCTCTTCTTCACTCACTTTCTTACTTCTATAAATTTTTCTTCTCTGGCTTTCTCTCTAAATATACCAAAAACCTGCTTTTCCCTACTTCATATTCTAATTCCTGTTTGCACTATACTAAATTAGCTTTATTTTATCTATATACTGGCTAACATTTCTCTATTAAACCAGTGTCATATAACTTGTATCCATTCCTTACCACCATTTTCATAATATGTGTAATATTGTATAATTATTGAAACTGTAGTTGTTTTTGGATTATTTTTAAAGTCTGTAAAATTATTGTTCTTAAAATGTTTTATTATACTTTAAAGCTTTTCACCCTGTGCCTCCACTGAAAATGGGCTCCTAACCAGTCAGACTTTCCTGTAATCAAATATCAATAAATAGATAAACATAAAAGAGGTTTGCTTACAATGTTGACTGCAAACATTAATGCATTACATTACACTTAATCAATATCACTGTTTAGTATATAGTTAACTGTTTGTTTACTGCAGTTAATTTTTTCTTTAGAATTTCTTATTCTTGATACAGGTAGTATTGATTATTCCAAATCAGTCTATAAGTTATCTACATCTGGTATGGAACAAGATAAGTTATCCTATTTAATTTCATAGAATGCTGATGGGATATATTTCCAGTGAAGGCTAAAGAACTTCCTCAAAAATTAAATCCTTGGGGGATCATTGTGGTGCATCATCTGGAAGTCAGATTCAGAAACAGGCATGTAAGTAGTTGGCTTAAATATTGTTCTAGGTGGGATATTGCTGTCTGTTCTACTGATGCTATGAGAGATGTCATCACATTGTTTTGCAGCCAGCCAGGGTAGGCTTTACAAGACTACTGGAGTTATGAGGGTAATAGGTGGTTCCTTTAATTGATGTATATGGGATGTAATTATTTGGTTGTCGAAATTTTTATGGGTCAAACACTGGTTGCTTTATTCATTTTTATTCCTTTAGAAATGAAGGGCATTCATGATGTCCTTTACTTACAACAAGAGATTTTAAAGTGGTATTGGATCCTAGTGGGCATAGTGAGATGACCAAACACGTCTAAGTCACCTTGTTAGAATTTAACTTAGAGGACATATGCAAGTGTTTTCTCACCACAAGGATACATATTTTACATCTTTTTTATTCATCAGACAGGTGCTACCTGCAAGTTTGATATATGGTTGATATCAATGGACTCTATTCCAAATTTCTTAAATATTGAGATTAGGGGAAAAAAATCTATATTCACATAAAGGTCATGTTCTAGTGAATACAAATAATTCCACCATCATACAAAGAACCAAGCAGTGGGAATGTAATCCTATTAAAAGGGAAAGAGAAATATTTTAAAATCAACAAAAGGCTTGTAGATTTTTGGAGATGTTACAAGATCAGCAGCATTGTTTTTCTCTACTCACTATGATTTTAGGCTGTTTACTTTACTTTCTCTACTTTGCTTTTTAATTAAATGCATAGAACAGTCAGCCAATATAAATAGGCAGGCCCAGAGACAGAATAATTATACAGCTATGGAAATTAATGTAGAACTTAACAGGATTGGAAAGAAAATATAAACAGACATATTGCTCAAATAGTCTATTCCTACACCAAATAAGGGAATTAAAGTTAAACAGAAATATAGCAATATATTAGTATTTTAGAACATGTAGCCAATTTTTGCTTTTTTATGGGGCCAGGAGGATCACATCCTAAAAAATTCTAGAAAACAAAGTTAATGACACAGTGAGATGAATAATTTATTTTCTTCAAAATTCTTGCATCAATATGATTATAGACATTATTACAATAAATAAACTGATGGTGACAAGACATCAATGGTCATCTGGCAGCAGACTTTCTGTGAGACAGCACCAAGTAACATGCAGGACATAGTAACCCATTACACAAAGTTGTATAATAATCATCCAAACTCTTAAGTTTGGAATTAGGTCTTACAAAATAACCTTTGCAGGTATAATAGCATTTATTAGGAAAAGACAGTTTCTGAAATAAATTGTACAGTGTCCTGTGTAAAGTATGAGAAAGATGCTAGAACATAAATGAAATGTAATATATTTTATAGGACTAACACAGGTTTTGCAATTACTCAAGATTTCTGGCAGGCAAGAGCACTTCATCAAAAGTTTTACTCAAAAGGCTGAGTAATTGCAAAATCTGCGTATATCCAAGAAAAGGTATTACAGTTTGTTTGTGTTCCAATGTTTTTATGTTTTCTGTTAGTGTACCAAAATTTAATTTTTATTTTTTTTCTGTCTAAGTTGTGTAATATACAGAATTATGAACTCTAGACTGGCAGTACTGGTAATGGTGTTTGTAAAGGACCTAAATCTGTTCCATCGGAAATGCACTATTCAGGCTGAAAATATCCAACATATATCTCACTAATTAACCATTAGTACTATCATATATTCAATTAGCTCTCCTTCAACGGCTTTCCTTCTGTGGCATTACTGGATAAGCCCCAGTGGTTGACTTATCACTGGCTTAGTGCAAACCTATGAACAGTAACAACTGCAGGCCCATATTTGTCGACTTTAATAAATGAAGTGATCCTTCATCTATAAAATTAACTTAACTTGCCTCTCCAGTAATATACATGTGCATATTTTTCTTATCAAATATCTATACACAAGACCTCATGTTAACCAATGTTAATGCACCTGTACGTAGAAACTGATCTCAAAATACCTCTATTCAGACATAGGTTAGACCAATTTTCTTGCATACTTTAGCAATGGAATCAGATAAAAAAAAGAAAAAGAAAAAAAAAAAAAAAACAAGCATTAAAGGACATATGAAGAAAGGCTAGATAGCCTGGTCTTACAATCTTCAAAACTTAGAGAAATAGGAGCTGTGTGATACGGTGCATAAAACAATTAGGGCATGTGAAAGAATTCAGCTAAGCCAAAACAACAAGGGGGAAAACAGGGCACATTGAATATGGAAGTAACCAACATTAGCATGGGCATGAGGACATACTTCTTTATAGAATGTGTATTTAAGAAGTGGTCTGTGCTCTTTGGTAAATAGTGCTGACTAAAACCAATGAATTATTCAATGAGGCATGAGATGGTTAAACAGGGTTAATAAATGATGAAACACCATATATACATGAATATATTATAATGTTTGGATAACCAGTGACATATTGGTATGTAATAGCATTATCTGTAATCTAGATAAAAATGTTTAATAGCTAGTCTACCCATAATTATAAAACAAGTATGCTGCATCAAGATAGAAATTTTAGTTTTATTCTGTTTCAACATCAATAAAATATTCTCCAATATTAATAATTTTATTTAATAAAATCTAGTTTGGAAATTCTACTTTAAATGTATGCATTATGTTGTCAGTAGAGATGACCAGATGCCCATCAAGACAATTAAACCAGTATATTAGTTCTCATTCCTATTTGTTTAAAACATGTTCATAATTTCTACTTTCTACTTTCTATGAACTTAAATGTCTATGCTGTTGCAAAAAACAGCAAAATCAATTTCTTTAAAGGGTTTCTGTATACCTATCATCTAAAGATTTTCAAACTATTATGGATGTACTGAAAGTCAATTTTATTTTTATAATTTTTATTAATAGTATTCTTTAGCATCCGTAACATATTACTTAAGATATTTAACATTAGTATATACGGTTTAAGGTGGAGTTTTGCATGTAAAGTTGTTGATTTTCTTTCTCTCGGGATAGGACTTGAAAGATCTGCTTATTAATAACAACCATACAGACAATATATAAGCAACCTTAACAAAGATGCAAAAAAAAAAAACTTGTGATCACTCAAAGGGTGATACTTTCAAATCAAACAAAAGGAAAATGAGGGGAAACATATTAAGTCACAGGATGAGAACTTGAAAAATTCAGTTGTAAATAACAATACTATATACATTATATAGCACACCCCGACAAAGGCCCAAAAAACAAATTCATGTGATCACTCAAAGGATGATATTAAAAGGTCAAGCAAAAGAAAAAATAAAGGAAAGCATCATTAGAAGAAAAACATGTAAGCAAAATATGTTTTAAAGAAATCAAGCAATAACAATGATATAATAAACTTCACGTAAGAAAATATATCAGATGGAAAACAAACCACTTTTACATTTGAAGTAGGGTCAGTTTTGACAGTGGATGAATACATAAATTCTGACCTCTTTGTTGAAATAAAACAAGGTGGTCCCATTAAATTAAATCCTGAAATAATCTCATATAAATATTGCCAAAGCAAGAGAAGATATTGCTTGAGTATTGTACATAGAAATAAAATTATAGAATAAAGTTATATTCAAAATGCTTCACAAAACACTGTGTTTCTAGGAAATAGTCATAATAAGGATACAGATACTGAAAACAAGTAGAATAAGGGAGGCTCATAGGAACCCTATTCCTGAATAGAGCAGGATCAAAGCATAATATTAATACATTTGTATAGAATTAGTATTATTTGTATAGAAATAGTAGAACAATAACCACCACTGATGTCTCTGCAGCATTAATGGGGAATATAGGCTGTTTGGATGAAACTGAGCACTTAAACCAGCCATCCTACATTAGGAAGGCCCTACTGCATGGCTGTGGCTGAAGTGTGCAGCACAAGACCCCTCCTAGTTGGGGATTGTTCGAATAGGGTTCCGTTTTGGACAGTATCATTGGCTAGTTTATATTAGAACTGTTTTACCTCACTACTATTTAAGCAACGTGTTTGTGTGGTTTTGTTCCCAGTTTGGCAGAGCTGCTCCGAGTTTGGCAACCTAGCCTGAGATCTGGAGTGAATCTAATCCAAATTCATGTCATGTTTTGAGAACAATGAAAATAAGTATGTTTTAAGCTTGCTTTGCACTAGTCGAACTGTATTTTACTGTTTTGCTGCTTCATTTGTTTTTGCTGTTGTAGCTGCTTTGACTGTTTAATTCTGCACTTTGCATCCTAGTACTTTTGTATATCCCTAGAATAGACTAGATTCAGATCTGATAAATCTAGGCTGCTTGCTATTACTTGAGCATTAAAACCAGCTATCCTACATTAGGAAGGCCCTCCTGGCACCCTTGTGGCAAAAGTGTGCAGTGCAGCACAGGATCACTCTGAGTTGAGGATTGTTGGAATAGGGCTCAGATTTGGGTTCTATCATTGGCTAGTTTATATTAGAACTGTTTTACCTCGCTGTTATTTAAGCAACACATTTGTGTGTAGCTGTGCACCGCACAATGTTGTTTGTCATTGTGATGTACAGATGCAAATGATTAGTAACTTAAATTATCCCTTGATATCGGGTATTAAACCATCCTTAGCTCCACAACCCCTTGTGTGCAACACAGCTGTGCATTGCTATCCACTGAGCAACTTAGCTGTGCATTCTGAGGCTCAGATGTAGTCTTCCACGCTTAGCCTTCCACAAAATTACCACCCTTTAATAGTCTCACAAACAAATCTCCCCATTAGCCAGTACAACATACATCTGCCCTAATAGACGGACTGCTCCCCACCATTTCTCTAGCCAGCCTGATTGACTTGGGCATACTAAGGCAATGCAGCAATTGCCTCATGTATACTGACAACCATTTACTCATAAAGCAAACAAATACAGTATATGAGAGATGTGACTATACCATGAAATTAGAATCAGTCCTCTCACAAAACAACAAATGACATACAACAGGTTGTCAGCACACACACTTTCTCTACACAAGAGAAGGTCAAGACACATAAACCTGTATATGTGAAGGTAACCACTAAGAGCCTACCAAAAGACCAGAGACTTCCCAAACCCAAACAACATACATGTACAGGCACACAAACAGAATCCACCACCACACATAACAACACACATATCAGAGTCTCAACAATTAAGCCCATAAGGCAAAACACCACAAAACCAAATGTAAGTGACTCAATAGTGAGACACATGACTGTCTCCCTCACCAGGTTAAACAAGGAGAAGGTCATGGTCAGCTGCCTATCAGGAACCAGGAACCATCAAATCATGCACATACTCAAGTCACTAAGCAACAATTACTGTTATTACGCTGCAATAGTACATGTTGGTGTGAATGAATTGAGTTGTACTTCTCTGGATGATGTGAAGAGAGACATGTCTGAGATTATGTGTCTCAGACAGGTATGTCCCTAGTCCTTAGCAGCATTCTACCATCATTAAGGATGATGCCAAAATACAGACAAAAATGTGATTGATTTCAATAATTGACTTAGCTTTTGGTGTCACTCCAGGGGATCCAGTATATGTCTGCCTAGGAGGACATGGTTGACAGTCCACACTGCTTTGCAAGAGATGGCCTTCACCTGTCTCCTGAAGGCTTTTAGATACTGGCAAAGATGGTTGTTTACCCCATAGTGCCTCTTTTAGGCAATGCAGAACAGCAACATTTCTGATGTATAGAAAACAGCTAAAGACAAACTCAAGGTCATGTTGATTAATGCTAGGAGCCTAAACAGTAAACTGGACTCCCTGGAAGCACTCTTCACCCTGGAAGATGCTGAAATTTGTATAGTCACAGATACATGGTTCAAAGCTGATGACAGCACCCCAGCCTGCATAGCTACAATGCCTTTCATATATTCAGACTCCAAACTGAGCATGAAAAAAAACTAAAAGTGGAGGTGTATCCATCTTCATTAAATCCAAATACACCTTGAGACTGGTAAAACAGTATAACTCCCTTGAGCTAATCCAGGTCCAATTAACTATAGTGAAAATACCCTTCCACATCATTGCTAGCTACAGGTCCCCAGCCGTGACCCAAATGAAACACACTGCATACTTGGACTTGCTAGAGTTGCTCAGCATACAGCGTCACACCTTGGTCATGGGAGATTTCAACTATCCTTCCACTGATTGGGTGACCTACATGAGTAAAAACATGTTTGCTACGAGGATCCTGGACTTTGTTAATTCAAATGTCCTGGAACAGTTGGTCTGCACCCCTACAAAGAGATCAAATGCACTGGACTTAGTGCCCATCAACTTGGGAGGTCACTGTACTACCCCCTGTGTGTTGCCCTCCCTGGTAAGGTCTGACCATAAATCTGTCTTGTTTGAAGTAAAAATCAAACCTGACACCCCTTCAGGAATAAGTAAACTTTTTCCAAGGCTAACTATTGCCTACTAAGTGATGGCATAAGAAGCTTCAGAGCCCCTGCCAACATAGACAGCAATGTCCCCTATGCAGAAGAATATACAATTGCCCTATAAAGCCACTTAAACAAATGCAATAAGTTGGCTGTACCAACCAGGAACAAAACCGATTCTCCCCAAAAAAACAAGCCTCCCTGGTGGACTGCAAGCATAAATAAGTTATACAACTAAAGAGAGAAACAGATATCTAAGAACAGGAGGGAACAAACTCAACAGAGGGAGAATATCCTCCACAGCTTGAACAAGCAAATCAGATATCCATGGATAACTATGAGTATAAACTAGCATCCCAAACTAAGGGCAACCACAATGCATTCTTTAGCTACATCCAAAACCTAAACAGGAATGCACAACTATGTGCCGAACTTATAGTGAATGGCACCACCTACATAGAACCTGAGGAAATTGCTAGCATGCTAATTGACAGATTTAGCAATACCTTATCCCCCTATCCTCAC
>NC_056737.1:1799163152-1799291507 GCF_019279795.1 Protopterus annectens
AGACTGGTAAACAGTATAATCGAGTCTCCGGTCAATTAAATAGCCAAAATACATTGCGACAATACCTATTGAAATTCCCCCTTCTTATGTCTCCCAGATGTTCTAAAATGCGAACTTTAATCTTTGTAGTGGTTTGACCAATATACCACAATGGTTTGGGACAATCACAACCTAAAACATAAACCAACCATGTGACAAACAATTAAATTTCTCAAACGCCCTATATTTCTTCCCATTGATTTTCTTTCCATGTAAATTTCTGACCATGTGACATACAGAACACCTACCACATTTTTTCATACCAACATTCAATCCATCTGTATAATGTTCCAACTTTTTATTTAACAATTCCTTCAAATTGCTAAATCTGCTGTAAGAAAAGGTGACATGTTTAGGCAACAAATTACCTACAGTCATATCATCACATTCCAAAACTGCCTGATGATCTTTTCTATTATTCGTGAGGAATCAGAATACCTTGAGACAAAAAAGAGGTTTTTTTTTGATGCGTTCTTATTCTTTTAGTGTTTCATTATAAACAAGGAGAAGGTCATGGTCAGCTGCCTATCAGGAACCAGGAACCATCAAATCATGCACATACTGAAGTCACTAAGCAACAATTACTGTTATTACACTGCAATAGTACATGTTGGTGTGAATGAATTGAGTTGTACTTCTCTGGATGATGTGAAGAGACACATGTCTGAGATTATGTGTCTCAGACAGGTATGTCCCTAGTCCTTAGCAGCATTCTACCATCATTAAGGATGATGCCAAAATACAGACAAAAATGTGATTGATTTCAATAATTGACTTAGCTTTTGGTGTCACTCCAGGGGGATCCAGTATATGTCTGCCTAGGAGGACATGGTTGATAGTCCACACTGCTTTGCAAGAGATGGCCTTCACTTGTCTCCTGAAGGCTTTTAGATACTGGCAAAGATGGTTATTTACCCCATAGTGCCTTTTTTAGGCAATGCAGAACTGCAAAATTTCTGATGTATAGAAAACTGCTAAAGACAAACTCAAGGTCATGCTGATTAATGCTAGGAGCCTAAACAGTAAACTGGACTCCCTGGAAGCACTCTTCACCCTGGAAGATGCTGAAATTTGTATAGTCACAGATACTTGGTTCAAAGCTGATGACAGCACCCCACCCTGCATAGCTACAATGCCTTTCATATATTCAGACTTCAAACTGAGCGTGAAAAAAAAACTAAAAGTGGAGGTGTATCCATCTTCATTAAATCCAAATACACCTTGAGACTGGTAAAACAGTATAACTCCCTTGAGGTACTCCAGGTCCAATTAACTATAGTGAAAATACCCTTCCACATAATCCCTAGCTACAGGTCCCCAACCGTGACCTAAATGAAACACACTGCATACTTGGACTTGCTAGAGTTGCTCAGCATACAACCTCACACCTTGGTCATGGGAGATTTCAACTATCCTTCCACTGATTGGGTGACCTACATGAGTAAAAACATGTTTGCTACGAGGATCCTGGACTTTGTTAATTCAAATGTCCTGGAAGAGTTGGTCTGCACCCCTACAAAGAGATCAAATGCACTGGACCTAGTGCTCATCAACTTGGGAGGTCACTGCACTACCCCCTGTGTGTTGCCCTCCCTGGTAAGGTCTGACCATAAATCTGTCTTGTTTGAAGTAAAAATCAAACCTGACACCCCTTCAGGAGTAAGTAAACTTTTTCCAAGGCTAACTATTGCCTACTAAGTGATGGCATAAGAAGCTTCAGAGCCCCTACCAACATAGACAGCAATGTCCCCTATGCAGAAGAATACACAATTGCCCTATATAGCCACTTAAACAAATGCAATAAGTCGGCTGTACCAACCAGGAACAAAATCGATTCTCCCCGAAAAAACAAGCCTCCCTGGTGGACTGCAAGCATAAATAAGTTATACAACTAAAGAGAGAAACAGATATCTAAGAACAGGAGGGAACAAACTCAACAGAGGGAGAATATCCTCCACAGCTTGAACAAGCAAATCAGATATCCATGGATAACTATGAGTATAAATTAGCATCCCAAACTAAGGGCAACCACAATGCATTCTTTAGCTACATCCAAAACCTAAAGGGGAATGCCCAACTATGTGCCGAACTTATAGTGAATGGCACCACCTACACAGAACCTGAGGAAATTGCTAGCATGCTAATTGACAGATTTAGCAATAACTTCTCCCCCTATCCTCACCTGTCATACCTCAAAGCATTCCTGACAGCAGTCCTAAACCAAGTATCTCCTAAGAGCAGGTCATACAAGTACTTTCCAAGGCTAAAGAAACAGCCTCTGTGGGACCAGATAATATCCCAGGCTGCTTACTAAACAATCTAAAACAAGACCTTGTAGATCCACTAGGAAAGCTCTTTAACCACAGCCTGAGAAGAACAACATTAATACCTTTAGACAAAGGGGGTCCATCAACTGATCCCGGGAACTATTGACCCATAAGTCCAACTAGCCTCATTTTCAAGGTCTTGGAAAGAAATGTCATGGACATCATCCACAAGGACATAGGCAACATGTAAACTATTGACCTTTCTCAGCTTGGCTTCAACTAGGGCAGATCTTCCTTATTAAACCTGGTGGACTTCTTTGAGAATGTCACCAAAGCCCTGGATAAAGGAAAACAGTGCATACTGCTTATCTAGATCTGGCCAAGACTTTTGACACAATCCCCATTCAGGCATCCTAGATCAACTCTCTCAGATGGGGATTAACCCATACACTCCTAAATGGGTATCAAACTGGCTCACTGCCAGAATGTACACAGTCAAAGTTGGAGAGTCTACCTCCACCATCAGGCCAGTTACCAGTGGGGTACCACAGGGATCTATGCTCGGCCCCCTACTGTTTGGAATCTATCTTTCTGAAGTCCAGGCTAAGATGGCTGGCCTGTGGCTTATCAAGTTTGCAGATGACTATGAACTTGGTGCAATCATAGAGTCCTCAAACAATGCTGATGCAGACAAATGACTGGTGCCAAACTCACAGACTAAAACTTAATGGAAAAAAAATACCTCATTATCCCCTTTGACAAAGAAGCAGCCCTTGCAAATTATGACATAGCTATCACCCCTTTAAACTCAAACTCAGTGGTATGAGACTTAGGAACTCAGGTTGATAGCAATCAAAACTTTGATCACCATGTGTCCGTACTGGTAAGAAAAGCATTCTACATTATGCATCTCATAAATAAGGGCATCACATCAAAGACCAGGGCGGTTATAGCTCCACTATACTTGACCCTTATCAGACCAATAATTCAATACAATGCTCCCTTCTATATGTACTTCACCAGACACCTGCAGAAACTGGGGTGACCACAGAGATTTCTTACCAAGAGAATCCAAGGCCACCAAAACATGACATATATGGACAGACTGAAAGCCCTGTCACTGTATCATGCAGGCTGCAGAGAAGTAACCTATGCCTGGTCTACAAAGCAGTCTTGGACCCTGACCTATTAAAATTGCTGCAAGTCTGAAAATGAAATGGGATAAGAATAACACACTCCAGGGATCTCAGCCTAGTTTGTCACATTAACAGAAAATGCTGGGAGACCCATATATATCCCAGGGATTGCCACTCCTCTGGAATAAGCTCCCACTGCATGTGAAGCATATTAGGAAGAAAGCTGTTTCATTAGTGATTTACAGATAGGGTAGTATTAGTATGTTAGATATTATAGCAGGTTATTTATTTTAATTTTTATATATTTATACATATATATAGTATTTTTATGTATGTTCTTTGTATGTTTCTTTTACATTATATTATAGGGTGTTTTTTTTATATATTGCCTTGAATTAAATTTTCTGCTTTTTGAGTGTATCTGCATTTTGAATGTACTTGTTTTTTTAACTCATTTAATTAATTAATTGGTCATAGTCATGTGACACAGGATTCAAGGCGTTTAAAGTGTGGGATGAAGTTTTTTTGTAATCTTTGGTCTGAGTAAGCAACCAGGGTTGGTTGCAAAAGAGCTTACCTACAATAAAGAGCATTGGATTTATACTGGATTTTACAGTGTTTTTTTTTTTTGCTCCTTCAGTGTGGTTTTAGCAGTATTAGGAGTTTACATTGTTTCTGGACATTTGCCTTGGGGTGTTTATTCCTATACTTCATAACTGGGCCTCTCCTTCTTTTTTACTATAATAGCTACTGTGTTTACTGTGAGTTATAAAATTAAGTTTAAGACCTAGAATGTAAAGAATACTACCACTATAAAATAATTAGTGTTGAATGGCTTGCCATTTAAACTTCTTTCATAACTCCTATGGTTCCAGAGATCTGAACATTTGTTTGAAATGTGAGGACATAATTTGATGCTGTCAAAAGGCTTAGGCTCCACCCATTGGAAGTTACAGTGCAAACTCCATTAGATTGAATGAGTTAAGGGCATTTCCATCTTTAGGGGATTCAGTGACCACATCTAGCTTGTAATTATCTGTATAATTTGTCAGCCAAAAGCATTTACAATTTTTGTCAGATCCTTCATTAGTTGGTTCTACCTAATATAGTTCACAAAAGGTTGAAGACCAACTACAAAATATAATGTATAGAGAGAGAAGCCATTCTTTTTTTTCTATCTTTAGTCATTTAGTTATTTTTCTTGACTGGAAAGAAATTAAAATAAAGCACTTCTCTAAAATCTCAAGAATGTCATAATGCTATAAAATTTTAGATGACTATTTCCAGTGTACTGAATCAAAACCTTTTTTTTAATCCAATATAATCTTAGCTAGAATTTTTTTTTATTTTTGCACACCCCGTTAAACTTATAAACCTTGTAATATTATCTTGTGGTTGTCACTTTACTATAAAATATGTCTAATCTTTATGAAGACCTATATGCAGTACTGAACTCAATCCATTTGTAAAAATACATACACATTTTTAGTCTATATCTGAATGTGAATCAAGCCTGCATGAAGAACAAGTGTCCTGCTCTTTATTTTATTTTAAAATGGAAGCAATTAAAGAATATTTCTAAAACTGTGGTATTTGACAAGAAGCTTATATAAAATTATACACATTTTCAGTTCCTGAATACTACTTTGGTGTATTAATTTATATAACTCTAGAATAAAACTATCAATTCCAGGAGCAATACCAGGTTTGATATTATTAATCTGATATTTTGTTTTACCTTGTAAAACAGGCCTCCATAGTGTAGTCATTTGCTTATGTGTCAGTCTATATTTTAAATAACCATTCAAATATTTTTTCCACGATAATGTCCTTAACCTTTTTATCAGGAATTTGGTTAATTCCTTCTTAATAACTTTTAAAGGCATCTAGTATTACTTCTGTATCTGAAGTTTTCTTGCTTGAGTCTGTATATAATATATTTTTAATTTGGAGCCAACAATATGCAGATGCTTCAACTTCCACAGGGAATAAGCCAAGCAATGGATAAACAAATCTCTTTTTTTTTCCACAGTTAAGCACTTCCATCTACAGTATTCAGGATTTCATCAGGACTAACAGGACAAATAAATTCACAAGCTGATACACTCCTTCCAGTCATCATTCCATGATAATTTAAGGTGCACCAGTCCATTTACTGTTTAACAATATGCAGCCTTAAAATATACTATCATAAAAATACAAATATTTTGTGACCTTAATACATGAGTAGAAGCATACATTATGCATAAAATGTATACTGTGTTAAACCATAACTAAATGGAAAGCATATTTGTAAAAAAGCCACATGCAGAAGAAAACTATCTGGTCATTAGTAAACATTAAAATTTAGCATCTAGCACTTTAAGAATACTGCCAATAGAAATAGCTTTACTAAGCACTGCAGCATTCCTTTCATTAAGGCTCATGTGCCATATGAGCTCGCAATATTCTATTTCCCAAACAACACCTTGTAGTTTTGGTGCATTTTTATCTAAAATAAGTAAAATCCTTTTATGGTATGGGCAGCATAGTGTATTTTTTTCTAAATATCAAAATTAAGTTAATAGATCCTTCTTTGCAGGGCTCATTCAGTTTTGCCATTGTAGAAATAATGGCAAAAAACACAGAAGATTAAATTCAGCACCCCACTGAAGTCAAATCTGTTTGATTAAATGTAAACAGGTAGTCGGTAGTATTCAATCTTTCTTCATTTCCTTCCTAAACATTAATACATTGCATACAAGCTCCAAACTACAAGATTGAGCAATGCCCTTACCATTCCCATTGGGCTAGGCTAGCACCGTTTGTTTCCTTCTTCTAACTTCTCTTTTACAGATATCTGCCTTGTACGGCTAAACTCAGGACCATCATCTAAAATTCCATACACTTTCTTGAAACAGTGGAAACATTTCCAGTTCTGTTTCATGATTCTTAATACCACTAGGCTTATTTCCATATTTTAATAATATAGTTCTGCATATTTTAATGATATTGTTCAGAAAAATGTACTTTTGCCTAGTGTTGATGTTTCAATCTGGTAAGATTTACTTATTAGGTAAGGTCTGTAAGTGATTCTTTGTAGACCTTTGGTGTCACAGTATAAGAATGCAGTTTCATTTATTTTCTAAAGCTGTTTTTTTCTTGTGACTTAAAATCTCTTGGAAATCTTTGGTTAAAGATTATACTACATTAACAATTTTTTTCTCTCCATTCTGAACTATTAATTTAACTTGAAGTAACTTTTCCTGAAAATCAACAAGACCATTATCCCACTTCTTATTACAACTTCTTTTAATTTTTTTGGGAAGGAAATGTATAAATAAGCCCATGGTAGTATATAATTCACTTCTCCATTATTGCTGTAGGACATGTAATACTTTTCTTTGTGTAAACAGTCATGGAAATATTTTTGCTTTTTAATGCATACAGCTAATGAATATTATAAATATCCCATCTGATGAAATCTATGGTTAAAGATGAAAGTACTTAACTTGAGTAATAAACTTGGTTATCCATTATACCATTATGCAGTCTACGTTTTTCCTGGGTCTATATTAGAACATCGACAGGGCAAAAAAAGCAAACGCCCTTAATTCGACACATCTTAAGCAAAACCACTAAATCTCAAATGGCCAAAACAGCATTTTTTTCCCAGGGGAAAAAAATCACTGGGCCAACCAAAAAAAAAAAAAAAACTGATAGACAAAATAAAGTGTGGGGGGGGCTTTTCCCCATCCACACCCCCCTACTTAAATATACTAACTATGACATTGCACTGCAAAAGTAAATGTATCAAGCTGAATTATTTCTTTTTTGTATATCAAATATTTTTTATATAAAATAAACCAATCATATCTGTGCATTTAAATAATAGTTTTCTGATAACATTAATTTATCCTTTCTTTGATGGGGAAATGAGAGACACATATTTCATAATGTTCTTTGTCTGCCAAGCACAAGGTACGAGGTCAAATCCTGACCTCTGGCTAATACATGTGAGGATCTTGCATGTTTTCCCTGTGGCTTCTCTCAAAAAAAAAAAAAAAAAAAAAAAACATGCTGGATGTTTCCACCTTACATTCACCCAGGAATGAAGCTCTGGGCAATGCTACAGACTCTATCAGGGGAAGAGTTGTATAGTAAAAACACTTTAAGTATCAACTATGGTGTGTAGTATCATCTAGATAGGAGAACATGGATTACAGACTGTGCACTGTCTCAGGGCTAGCCATTCATTGGTGCAAAAATTGACTCTAGGTGATTTGGTCATATTGGCTAAGGGTCCTAACATGCTGGCATGGGTAGTTGCCAGTGATTAGTAGGTTGAGGATCCAGCCTTTACCAAGGACCAGTGCTGACATATTTTTAATAAGCATATAATTGCCAAGTATCCAGAGAGTCTACAAAACTGATGACTACTATATTATACTGCTTAAGTCTTATAAATGAATAATATATAACATAAGTTTGAGAAGTTTAATAAAAGAAGACATGATTTCTTTCTGTTATTTTAGTATTTTGGAGGATTATAACAGCACCTTAAGGGTTAAGGATGAAGGGTAGTCCTAAATTCCTGAAGAGAACACCCTTGGCCCCTCCCATAATTGGGGCATGTCCAGGGGGCATAGTTAAGATTACTGCCCACCTTACATTGTTCATGACAAATTACAGCTCAGATAAACACTGTGTCAGAAAGCACTCTTCTGCTTAACTGCAATGAATAAAGGACTGATCTAGAATGAATTGTCTCCAGGCTTCTTTCTTTCTTTGACCAGACCTAACTTGCTGGAAAATTCCCTAGCAGCAGGATAAGAAGAATACTTTTGCTTCACTATTGAAGCTAATGTGGCACCAGTAACTAGAATTGTGCAAAAGAAAAAAATTCCGCAGTGATACTTTTTTTTTAATAAACTTTTTATTGATTTTTAAAAAAACAAAAAAAACAAAGGTAATTGAAAAGATAAAACAGAATCATTTTCACAGATACATTTGCATATGAATACATTTGAAAAAAAGAAAATACATAATTCAACTACAATTGGAGGTAAGTCAGTTGAAATAGTTAAAACATAAGATGTATGTATTCAGAAAGAGAAGGAGAATACCATCTTCAGTGGTATTGGTCCCAGTCATCAGATTTGTAACATTTTTTAAAGAATGTAACTTATTTAAGTGATCATTGAGGTTGAAGGCTATCCAAAGCATTTGAATATTGCTCAGACAGTCTGCTGGCATCAATATTGGTGATAAAAAACTTATGGCCCAAAATCAATGAATCAAATAAACAACAAGAAACCTACAAAAAGGAAAATTATTTATGTCTATTTACACCTAAATGCCACTCTTGATTTAAGTGTTTCTATGAATTAGATGGTATATACCTAGGGAGGAAACAGATTATTTCCATAAAAAGGAGAAAGCCTAAGAAGCTATGGGTACAGTGATTGGAAAGAGGGAAAAATAGGTAAAATATATTCGGCTTGCACTTGGTTTTCATATATCTAGGATAATATTTATATCAAGGAATGAGGAAAGTGCAATAGTGTTTAGGTAAAAAATTGTGGGGAGGGCTTATTTGTATAGAGAAAAGAGTTTTGCGTTTCACATCCTGCAGGTTGCCCTACTGTTTAGTGAGTAAAGAGTGTGGAAAAATTGTCATTAGTCTTTTAGTATTGTATCTAATATATAGCCCCAGTATTTTAGGAAATATGTGATTTTATTTGGGTTCTTATTAACTAGTTTTTGGGAAGATATACATTTTATTGCAATGTTTTTAAAATATTACCAAGAGATCTTATATTTATCTATCCAATTCTTGGATATATAATACTTGGTTAGGGCACACATGGTTATAAAGACATGTTTGGTTATGTTAGGAAGGCCTTTTGGTGTAATGTGCAGAATTGGTGTTTCCCATGAGAATGTGGTTTTCTCATATCCCATTTATTCAAGTTTAGCTCATAATGAGCACAACAGTTTGTATGCTTTCTTATAGCTCCAAAAGATATGTAGCAAGTCAGCCTTTTCCTTAGGGCAGTAGGAGCATATTGGTGAGTATTTAGAGTTGAATTTGTTTAGAATAGTGGGCATGTAGTAGGCATTATTATTTATCATGATCTGGGTGTATATCAAGTTTTTAAAGGGGGTTAGTTTGAGGGTGATTTTTATGGCCAGCAGTTTTCCCTTCGGAGTGATACTTTGATTCTGCTCTTGCCAATAGGTAGAATATAAAAGATAATTTTGGGTTAATATTGCTGTTATTAATTTATAGGCTTTCAAAATCATTTTATTCTTATAGGAAATGGTTATAATTATTAACTGGATTATTTGTATTTCTTGTTCATTAATAGATTTTGTGGAGAAATTAGTGTTTATGAGCAACACGACTGGCCTGAGTATGATATCATATTTTTTGATTAATCCCAATTTAGCTCTTATATTGAAAGTGTTATATTTGATTAGTTTATATATTTACCAGATTGTAAAGTTTTCAATTATTGGATATTTTGTTAGGTTTATTGCTTGGTTATTAAGCTTCAGATTTGGGTTGAGGAGAATGGGTTGTAGGAAGTCAAGTGTATTAGATAGGTAAAATGATGTTAATAGTTTCTGGAATAAGGTAATTTTATTTTTGATCACGGGATGAAGGTTTAGTGCATTACAGATTTTTGCGTTTAAAAAAGGGAGGCATTGGGAGTTAATGTTTAGAGAGGTTATCTGATTATACCAAATTTTTGTCCATAAAGGAGCCCAAGTTTGGTTATTAGGTTTGTGGTTAGCTATTTGTATTAATCTACTAGCACTTATGATAGTATAGTAGAGTTTAAAGTCTGATAGACCAAGGGATCCCTTTTCCTTTGGTAATATAAGTTTATCGTAGCTAATACTAGTAGATTTTGGGTGTCAAATGAAGCTAGAGAGGGCAGTTTTTATTTATTTATTTTTTTAAATTGGGGGATGTTTAGATTGAGGGCATATAGTTGATAGAGAATTCTAGGTAGAATATTCATTTTAATGATACTTGCTTTTCAAAGTGGAGATAGGTTAATATTCTTCCACCTAGCCAAGTCGTACAATGTTTTCCCATGTATTTTGGAGATTTGCTTTCAGCAATTCATTATGTCTGTGTGGGAGTAATTTAAGCCTAGGTATCGTAGTTGGTATTTGAGTTTTATTTCAGATTCAGGAAAATAGAATTCCCTATGCCCAATGGGATTTATTGGGAAAATATATGATTTCTTAGGGTTAATATTATAGCTTGCTATGTTGGAGAAACTTTCTAGTGATTTTATTATTTTGTGAAGATCTGTATTCGGGACCTCAAAATAGATATTAAGGTCATCGGCAAAGACTGTATATTTGAGTTTAGTATTTAACAGCTTAGGTATCTCAAGGTATGTTTTTTTGGGGCCAAGTAGAGGAGCAGTGGCTCAAGGTAAAGATTAAAAAGATAAGGGGATAGAGGACATCCTTGCTTCATACCATTGGATATTTTTTTTATGAGATTGGATTTAGTTTTGTTTATGTGTAAGGTTGTAAATGCATTTTGATACAAAGTTTTTATTAAGTCTATAAAGATGTGGTATACCAAATGAAGGTAACATAGAAAATAAGAAATTTAGATCTACTCTATCAAATGCTTTACAGGCATCTACAGATAGTACATACTCAGGATGTTTGTCCTTTGCCAATAGCATAATCATGGTGTCTAAAACTAAGGTGTTATCATTTATTTGTCTGTTTTGCATAAATGCCAATTACTCTTGAGATATTACATAAGGCAATACCTTTTGCAGTTGGTTTGCTACTATATGAGCTAATATTTTAATATCTGTGTTTATAAGGGCAATTGGTCTATAATTATATGGGTTACATAGATCATAATTTGGCTTGAGAATTAAGATGTTTTTTGACTTATTCATATATAGATCAGTTATGCTAAAGGTAATGATGTAGTTGAACACTCTCAAAAGGATATTGGAGATTTGTATAGAGAGCTTTCTATAAAATTCATCCATGTACCCATCTGGGCTTGGGGCTTTACTTGATTTAAGTTTTGGGATAGCTATATATATATATTTCTTCTATTTTGAGAGGTGTTTTTAAGAAAATTTTTGAGGTTTCATTTAACTGAGGAAATTCTAGGTTTTTTATAAAGTCCTCATATTGTTTGTTCCTTGAGTCATTTTGAAGGTTATAAATATTGTTGTGTATTTCTTCAAAGGATTTTATTATATCATATTCTTTATTTATTATTTTCCCTTTGTAATTTATTTAATTGATTTTGGGAGTCCATTTTTAACATTTATTAGTCTGGCAAGCATTTTGGAGGGTGTCTGTACCCATTCTGCATATTTGTGGAGCAGTTTGAGTTCCATGATGGATTGATTATTTTGATGAAGGTTATACTTTTTTTTTTTTTTTTTTTTTAGGTTTATCATGTTTTCTTCAAGCTGTATGGAATACTGGTTTTGAAGCTTGCTTTCTTATTTCCTTTAATTGTAAGTCCAATTTAGTTTTTATTTCCCCATTTTATTTTTCGATCCATGAGGCTTTTTGAATGAAACTACCTCTCAAAAGAGCTTTTGTTGCTGCCCATTGTAGGTCATGGGGGATGGGGCTTACTGTGAGATCTGTTTCAAGTTGGGCAAGGATGTTATGTATTTCAAGAGTTACTTCTTCATTTTGAATTATGTTGGAGTTTAGGGTCCAGGTATTGTAAATGATATTAGATGACCTGGCTTTCAAGGGTTTGCTTGCAATTTGTATTTTAGAATGGCCTGAAATAGATCTGGGATGGACTTTGTAGTTTATGTTAAGACGGGATAAGTTTTCAGAGATTAGGAAAAAACCAATTCTTGACCATGATTTGTGTCTTGCTGAGAAAAAAAAAGTGAACCTGTTTACAAAGCTATCATTTTGGTAAAGTGTAAATGGATCTATCAGACTGAAAATATTTGTTAGTTCTTCTAGTGCTCTTGTGACTTGGAGTGGTCATTGTGTGATCTATCTTTCTTAGGGTTTAATAAGGAGTTCCAGTCTCCCCCAATAATGTAGTAATGATTTTGGAATTGTAACAAAATATTAAAAATTTCATAGATGAAATGTTGATTAGAACATGGGCTGCAGATGTTTAAAAACAGGATGGGTTTATCTATTTTGGGGTAAGTACCAACAAAAAAGCACCATCTGCCATTCAAATCAGATTTTGATTCTAAAATTTGCCCTAGGAAGAATTCACAAATTATAATTGCAGTCCCTTTGGAGGATGTGTTATTACCTGCTGCAACAATTTGTCTTACCAATTTTCTATTTATGTTGTTTTTCCACTGCTCACTAGTCATATCAATCTCATGTAGATACCTAACAAAGTATGTTAGGTGCATAACTAAATTTCTTTTTTTTTACCTTGAAGAACATTTATATTCCAAGATTCATTTATAATCCTTTCCCAGTATTACAGACTTTTCAATGTATAAATTTAAAGTGTTTGCATGAAGCTTCTTAGTAACAGCATTAGCATGGTGGATTGTATTATGTTTAATGAAAGGAGTGCCATCAAAACCCCTTAAACCTACCTTGGTGCTTAACTACTGATCCCTTTGATAGGGAGAGAGTAACTGGCATGAAGCTAAAAAGAAGTGGTGTATCATATTATTTGAAGAGATTTTACAGTATAGCAGTGGGATACATAAAGTTATCCTACTTTTGTTCCAAGTGTTGCCAGTTATTGCCAAAACACATGAATGCTGACACTCCAGAACATCAATAAATTTCAGTGATGTTAGATTTAGACAGTTAATCAGTAACTTTGCCTTCGAACAAAGGAACAACCACCAGTAAGTACTATAACGTCAAGATTACTTAAACTAACATTCAAAACTACATTTCTTTAGAGGCCCAGTTTCATTCTGCCTTAGTCTGCAGGCAGCATATCCCAAAACATGTTATGTAACTGCTGAAGAAGAATATGCAACAAACATACAGCAACAATATATAGTTAGGCTGACTCAAAACAAGATATTGAGTTCCTGTTTAGATTCATTCATTTCAATATAATTAGTATTAAAGGAAATGAAAAGCTTAACTAATCCCCCCATTGCTCCTTCCCTGCCTATCTACATCCCTCTTGCACAACATATAAGTTTTGATAATGTTAGATCTGGGACACTGCTTCCATTGTGAACTTCATCTGTGAATGTCTTTATTTAGCTAGATTTAAATTGCCATAAAGTAGAAGAAATTTTACACTTTCCTCTTGGTAACTAAATTTGGACTCATTTAGATCAGGTTAGCAAGCCTTTGTCTTTATAAAGTTTGAGCTTCATGTTTTTTGTAATTTACTTGCTACTGACACAGTCACATAATTGGCATTGAAGGGAGAGTTCATTCCCTTTACCTACATCTCCGTTTGAATGCCTTCTATTAGTATCATTTGGATTTCCTAAATAGAGCAGTGACCTATTTCTTTATTTTGCTTTGCTTGTTAAAATGTCAAAGCAGTGACAGTAGAAAGGAGAAAAGAGGTATAGCTTACCTCCAAAATTTTGCTATTGCTCTATGAAGATTGTAATTGTTGCCTATGTGCTTTAACTGGCAAAAAAAAAAAAAAGAGCTGGGATGTTTCGTTCATTGCAGGCTGTAGCAAAGCTGAGAGGGTAAGCCAGAAGGAGATTCAGGCTGATGTATTTATGTCTCATCTGACATTTTTGTTCTTCCCGGTCTCTGGAATGTTAGAATGGAGAGTAAGGAAGCCACAGGTAACTTATTTAATATTTATTACTAGCAGAAGGCTTTAAAAAGGTAGATTACTTGCATTTTTGTGTTGCTTGAGTTTCCTTATTATCCTGGAATAGTGAATTTGAGTGATAAAGCTTCATTTACTTGCTTGGAGTTTTATTGAATAGCCACAGGAATGTGGATTTAGCTTCCTCGGGTGTCTCAAGTTGAAATTTACCTCTGTTGTGATGAAATTTAGGATTACTGGGTATTTCATCTGAAAACATATTTTTCCCTATAAGGTAGGTGCAATACAATGATAATTTTTATTGCTGCTGTTTAACTGTAACTGGTAGGTCTTGTGATATTGTGATCTTGTGACCCCTCCAGACAATACTTTTTTTTTCTGTTTAAAAGCCATTAGGATGATTTGTGCATGTGCTGCATTTAGCAATCTTATGTATATTTGTCTTGGATTTTTGGATATTTGTGCTTTTTTGAGGGATCTGTGTGCTCTTTCAATGGTAAAGTCTATTATTTGTTCCTTGTCATCTAGCAGCAAGTAGTGTATTTCTTTTTTAACAGATGGCATTTGTGTATGCTCGATAGTTTTAGGGATACCTCGAAGTATAATATTATTTTGGTACCGTCTTGCCTCAAGATCCAGGATTTTCTGTTGCATTTCTTTCATGTTTGTAGTACTCAGTTGAAGGTTTTTGTTTATTTCTTCAGTTTTCTTTTCATTTTCTATTATTTTTTCCTCACTTTGATCCATGCGGATCACAATCTGATCTCGGTTATTGCCAAAGGCGGTCAGTTTTTGTGAGAAGTTTTGAATTTCTGACTGTAAGGGTTGAAGGGAAGGGTTAGTTTGAGGTCATCCAGGGAAAAAGATAGATCCTGTTTTGACCTTAAGGCCATCTTTATGGTGTCCTGTTGCATTTTGTTAGTTTTTTTTTACTTTTTGTAGTATTGTACTTTCTGGTGATGCTGTCTGTGACAGTTTTGTTTTTGATGTTTGAGTTTCCATTAGGTCAGGTTGGTTAGACATTTTAGTAGTTAAAATTCTTACAATTCCTTCAGTTCTCCAGCTTTCCTTTTAGGGCTGAGATTTGGAGTGTGCAAAAATCATGCGGTCAAAATCCCCACAAGCAGATAAGTATATTTTTATGTTTAAACCAATTTTTTTCAATAATAACCAGAATAGGAGAGTTATCTAAGTTTGTGTTGATTTCTTCTGACTTTGTCTGCTTTTTTTTGGTTGATGCCTGGAAAACTGGCTAGATTAAAATTGCAGTAGCAAGAGCATCACGTTCCGAGTGTTTATTGACCAGTGACCATCTTGGCATCTCCCACAGTGATACTTCTAATCCGAGACGTGACTAGCTCCCATGGCCCTTGAGGGTAACCACAAGATATTTAGCTTCCTCTTTCAAATTTGGTTTTGCTAACCTTTTTTTTCTCCTGAGGTATTTATTTAGTTTGATAAGAGTGCTTGTATTCTGTTAGGTGGTACACCTCCTAATTTTTGCCATGATTTTCTTGTGCAACCTATAGATGTTATGATTCCATGAAGGTGGCTTGTTTTCTAATTTAGTTCTGTACTTCTTACTGGTGGGTGCAGCTGCCTCTGTACAGCTATTAACATGCTTGTATAAGGTTTCTGTGAGCAGCTCCACATAGGTAGCAGTGTTCTCGGGGATTTTGGTGACTTAAAAGTTTGCCACGTTATCATTGAATACTAGGAAGTTAGTCTTAGAGTAGCTCCTCAGCATTCCAGGTATTAGTTGAGGTTCTGTGTTTCATTTTTACTTCAAAGTATACCTTTTTGTGGTCTGACTTTGTCAGAGAAGAAAATACACTAGGTGGTGTGCAGTACTCTCCCAAGTTAGTAAGAACCAGATCCCAGTTTGTTTGTGTCCCTGGTCCATACCTCAGTCCTCTTAGCTCAAGAAATCTCAACAAAGCCTGACATAATTAGGGAACAAAGTCTGAAAAATAGAGACACATTTTAAATATTGCTCTTATATACCTAAAAAAGTTGCTAGAATAAGAGGATTTGTGTTAACATGTATATTCTCAATGATATGAAGTCTGAAACACAAATGCATGTCATTATTTAGTGTGTTTAATCCTTAGATCATTCCAGTGATTTGTCAAAATAAAACAGTTTTTATGAGGAACAAACCAAAAATATGAGGCAAAAATCTGGATATTCTGTGAAAATCTGTAGCGTTGAGAAGTACGTCCTGGTAAGCATATTGACAATCTGGTCCAGAGAGTATGTGTTTATAAAATCCAGAAATGTATGTGCCTGCACATTTGGTATCATATATGATTCACAGTTGGTAAAAATACTCATGAATATGCTATTGGGTAGGATGGTGAGAGTTTCCAATAAGTTTAAATACATTTTATTAATTTCCTGTGTCACACAGCGGGACCTACAGCTTGCAACAAAGTGGTATGGGATTTTGCCAATGGTGATTTGAATGTGTTGAAGTTTAAGTGCATTGTTCTATTTGACCAAAGTGAGGTATATTTATTTTTGATGTAAATCAAGACACCTCTGCCTTTAGTCCCTGTCTATGTAGTACCTGATCTAAATGTGTGGAAGGTATTACAGCATTGCAATGCCAGTGTGCTCTCTCTCCATGGCTTTAAACTCGGTCTCAGTGATTGCACATTCTTCAGCATTTTCTAGGATAAGGAGCACTTGTAGGGAGTGGAGTTTCTTGTTTAGACTCCTAGCATTGAGCAGTAACACCTTTAGGTTTTCATGGTTTTGATTTGGTACGTCAAAAGTACTTTTAGTTTGACATTGCCTAAAAAGGACACTATGGGGGAGGGCCATGTTTTAGATAATATTCAAAAGAATATAGGGGAGAGGTGCAGAACATCCCTGGTGAAAGCAGCTGTTCTTTTAACAATCTCTTTCCATGCTGACAAATATTGCATCCCCTTAGAACAAGACCAGAAAATAATTCAGTTATTAAAGTCAGTTGTTTTCAGTTCGTACTGTGGAATCACCCTTGGAGAAGTTACAGTGCTGCTCAATGCTAGGCTCATAACAGCCTGGGACACATATTCCAAGACCTCCATGATGTCTTTCTTCATGTAGCCTAGGAAGGTATGTGTCAGGTCATTTATACCCACATGGAGTATGACTGAGTCATACTGTACTTGTAGTCTGATGAATTGAATGCATGCGTAATGTGGTGGATCCTGGCCCCTCTTAAGCAACTCACTAAGACTTTCACCTTACTTAGCCTAGCAAGAGGGACATCAGTCTGACTCACAGTGGAGTATCCAATGACCAGAATGTTGGATTGTGTGCTGACTTGACTTATGGGCTTAGAAATAGAGGCTCCATGAGATGCGGCTATATGTATTGATTTGGGTATTGTTTTGAAAACGTGCACTCAGGGCTGCTGAGGGTATTTGTTATGTGTACTTTGTCCAGGAGGTCTTTGGGGTTTAGGAAAGTCACATTTAAGTGCATCAGCATATGTGGGTATAAGTGCCTGCTTTGAATTGTGTGTGATGGATGCAATGCGTGTACTACTGACAACCTGATTGAGATTTTAAGTGCTTTATGAGAGATCTTTGCTTCCAGTGACATTGTGTAAATACATCTCTCACATACATTATCAGTTCATTTATCTGGTTGTCATTAAACATGAAGCAATGTCTACATCGTCTCAGAATGTCCATATCCACCAAGCTGATAGTGGAGATAGTGAGAAAGTTTTTATCCATGGCAACAGGCCATTTTATTGAGTATATGGTTGTGGTGAGAATATGAAGTAATGTCAGGAGTATCTGGTTTACAACTCTAGGTGCAGTGCTTGTCATTGCAAATTAGTTGCCCTGTGTGTAAATAGGTATTGGTGAAATTTTAAGTGTGCTTTAACAGGAAAAATGTTAACTCAACTAGCTACAGTAACCCATTCTGTATACTTGCATTGTGGAACAAGCAGACAGTTTAACCCAGCAAGAACATGTTTCAACTAAAGAAAACAAAAAATATTCACATATTACCAGGCCCAATTGGACATTAAATAGCACCCAAAGTAAAATATCTTCTTGATGCACCTCCTAGGTCTATGACCTTAACACAAGCAAATTACAAAGTTCATTCCCCAGCCATCTCTTCAAATAAATAGGAAGAAAGGTCTGCAGCTGTTATGATGCTGAATACCCAAGGAATATGTTTATCCAAACATTTTATTACATTAATAACAGATTTTATAGTTTAGTGCCTAGGGACCTATCATCTATATCAGAAAATATATCTGTAATGTCCTCCATTGTGGTAGTTACAAAAGATTTCCATTTAACAATGGAATTTGGATGCAACATAAGCAAAAATGCTGTCATATGTCTAATTATATGTCTAGCCCACCTCATGAAACCAAATGGACCATCTTATTGCATGCTACTGCCACATGCTTATCACCCTAATACGATTTCAACAGAAAACCCTTTGGAGGTCAGTTGTGATACCCAAGAAGAATATATCAACTGTAGCAAAGCAGATATCTCAAATACTGATTCTTTTTGAGAAAAGTCCAACTGCAAGTCAGACCACCTTGAGGACAATTATTTATATGTTTGAGCTACCTATGTATATGTATTCAGAACTGTTATATTAATATTCTGACCTGTCAAAAAAAAAAAAAAACAAATAAGGGAGGGGGCCATGATTCCACAAAAATTGATAACCTCTGGGCAGGGACTCTGAAGACTGAACATTGAGTGCTAAGCTCTTCACTTTAGTTGCACTGGTCTTGTAACTTGAGGACAAACTAAACCAAGACAGTATACTAACCAATGGATTAGTTAAATAAATCTGGACATCATCAACAGTTAGGGTATTTTATGGATTTCTAACAATTCTGCTACACATGCCAGGTCAGTGATTCAAAATTAAAATGAAAACAAAAGTAGAGACAATGATTACCTGTGTTAGGTGCCTCTCTTCAACACAGTTTAGAGAAAAAAATTGTTACCATCTATCTCTCTTTACCAGGACAAGGAAGTTCCTATACACATCTGATACTAAGTTAATAAACTGTGGTGAGGCAAAGCCAGCAAGCACTGTAAACAGACAACCACGGCAGACACTGAAGCGCATATTCCAAATAGGCCCTATCAAAAGCCTTCTCTGCCTCTACTGTAATTACTAGTAAGGCAGTCTAGGTAAGACTGACATGATGAGTGGCTAAGGGGTTGTATGTTTTATTATAAAATGTGTACCTTTCCTTAATAAATCCAAAATGATCACTGTCCACCAGCACTGATAATACCTTGGTCAAACTGTTTATATCTTGATTTGACACTGAAACTGGAAAATAAGAAGACAAAATGTGACCTTAACCCTCCTGTCAAGCAAGACACGACTGCATGTCTTGAAGAGTATAAATCAAACCCTCTTTCAAAACAAAATTGAGGAACCGTATCAATAATTCCACAAACATGTCACCAGTTAAGACAAATAGCTGTACAGGAACCAATATGAGCTATGCACTGTACCCCTCTTTGCCTCCCAAGACCATTCTAATTTCTACAATTCAGAACAGGGCCACTTGTTTCTCAGCATGTGATTCTGATAGAATGAACAGTTATGAACATTGACAAAATGACACAAGTCGTGCTCTGCAACATCCTGTCAATGAGTTTAAATGTTCCTCGCATTCCATAAAGGTCTCAAGGAGCTCACTCACAGTATCAAACAAATAGCTTGAATACTGATAATTTCTATAGTAATCATGCAATCAGACAGTTGCTGATACAGTCGAAGAACTAAGGAGTGACAGAATTTCAGAATGTCTCTGGTTCAATTTTCTTATTACAAAATGTATTCTCTTTAAAGAATACCTAATTACTGGGCCTAATGTATAGCTACCCCATCAGTTTCCCTCAAAATAGAGTGCTCTATTTGAGGCAGTTCTTCCCATGCCTCTAGAGACACTCTGGATGCATCCCTCCTAGAAGTAGAAAATCTGATAATGGTACATCCTAAAGCATCGCTGAAGGCATCATTGAATAAACTCTCTCTGACATTGTTCCAATCAGCTTATATCCCGCCCAGTCTTTCTCTAAATTGCAAAGTTCCAAATAAATATGTAGATCATTTCCAGTAGTTTTAAAAACCTAACTGTGCGCTCAACTGTAAGAGTTGCTTGGTCAAATATCACAACTGGGGAAACCTCAAACTCCTCTGCAATATATAAATGCTCTTTAGAAAATTGCTTGTCTTTTTTCAGATGACCTACTATACTTAAGCAAAGATTGTAAAATATGCTTGTTATATTATGCATACATTTAGAGTTTAAGGCATATTAGCTATTCTAATCTGCTGAAAGTAACTTCTTGATAATATAAGCAAGTCTAAACAGGTTTCTTTATGGTGTTTTTTTTTTTTTTGAAGGCAGTGTTTGGAAGCTATGGTTATCATCTATTAAAATACAATTTCATGTCTTCCTCTGCATTAACATAACTGGTCAAGGAGAAATGAAGTTTGGAACAAACTAGGTTGTCCCGGGACATCTTCATGGTGGGAGGGGGTAGGTTAATATTAAGGGGAGTTAAGTGGGTTGGGGAGGTGGAAGTGTTAAGTGGAGGCAGGGGTGGTTGGAAGGAAGTGAGATAATGGTGGGGAGGGGCTTAAGAGGTTTAGTATAGTGTAGTTGGGTTAAGCAGTCGCATTTTGACATGAACTTGCTAGACGGCAGGTTTGTGTCTGAGATGACCTAGATATACTGGGATAAGGTAGGCCATGGTAATAATGGTAGGCAGGTGGTGGAGGTGAGTAGCTGTTATAGATGTATACATTTTTTTTTCACATTGTAGTAGGGTCAATAAGGTTAATATTGTAGGTCTGAGTCATGCAGAGCCAGCTTGGTGGTAATTTAGGCTGTTTTCTGTGGTGGTAGTTGTCAGGGTTGTGTTGCAGAGTACAAGGGGATGTTCTCTCGGTTGCCTTCACGTCAGGTCCAGATTTGCCTTATGATTCAGCTTGCCAGTAGCATTATGTTGGTGTTTGTCGCACAGGTGGTGAGTCGCTGTTTGACTGCTTTCCTGGGTTTGGGGTGCCTGGTGGGGGGGGGGTGGTGTGGGTGCTGTCATTGTGGGGCTTCTGTGAACAGATAATTGAAGCGTTATATTGGCAATGCGATTCCATTGCCTGTTTGTTTGTTCAGCAGTGGTGTTCTCGGTTCTTTGGTGGTGGTGCTTTTGTGTCGCTTGCATGGGATTCCTGGCGGGGTCAGCCTGCGTTGGCCAATTGGGGTGTTTCCTCGGTGAAGCCCTGAGTGGTTTTGCGGGCTCTGTGCTGGTCGGTCGGACCGTTGCCGCACATGTGCGGTGGCAGTTGGTGTGTGCTGTACGTGCAGAGGCAAAGTCACGACTTATGGTACTTCTGAAACGATTTTACTGATAGTGAGGTTGGTCCAGTGGTGTGGTGTTTTAAAGCACGAAGAAAAAAAGTGAAACTGCACTCAAAACCAACCAACAACTGGAAAAAGTGCAGAAGGCAGACGAGGGAATACTCCACTGTTAAAATCACTCTGTTTAATGCCACATCCACGAAACAGCTCCACCAGCAAACAACAGCACAAGTATTAACGCAGTTAATACAACACTACGCGTTTTCGTCCACCAACAACTTGGACTTCATCAGATAAGCAATTAATTGCCTTAATTACCTCTTAAATATATACTGAAGAACAAACTAACCAATAAACATCATAAAAAAGAGTTTAAACACACAAATCAGGCTAAAGCAGTAGGCTCATTAATATTAATTAGGACATATTATTGAATTCCTAAACATGCGCATATACAAAATATCAGGGAATTCACTGCCACATTAAATTAAAAACATAAATGTTAAAATGTTAAGAATAAAATATTCAACCCTACCTAACTGAATTCTAACCTATATATAAGAATTAAATAATATATGTTATATAAATACCCATTATAAATGTAGTTACTTATCATAAAATTGAATGGATACAAGTATAGTGGTGCTATCTACTGGCTAAATGCATCACAGCACTATTTCACATTCTAGCAGCTCTTAATTTTAACAAAGGTAAAAGTGAAACATGTTCATTTAAGCCAGGTGTTCTTGCTGCTTCCAAAGTTACCTGCCAGCATAATTCCTTATATTCTAACAATTCTTCACATGGACCACCTCTTATATCCTTCATAACTTGCTCTAGAACAAAAAAAAGGAATTTATACCCTTCACAGATCCTAGAATGCTTAATATAGAAGGGATTTAAGTGAATATCAGAACAAAACTAGTTACCCTAAACCACCCTACATGAAATGGGACCTGTTTGGTAATAAAAACTCAAAACCTAATTTTGTTAGTAATAAAGATGAATATATTGATAGATGGAATTATTATGATTATGATTGTGAATTCCCACCACTTAGTAGGGATAACAATTACGAAAAAAATCAACACCATTTCAGGAATGGAAATTTTCAGAAGGGGGGGGGGGAGAAGGGGGAGAGGAAGGTTTTAGATTCCCATCACCTCACCCCTAAAATTGTAAATGATGAAATTTTGGTTTCTGGTGTTAGGTATAGTTATGAAGGTTTTTCTATTTACAACTTTAGCGACATAACTTTGACAAAAGAACATTGTATGTTATTAAGTAAAGGTCTTAAGTACATACCATACTCTAAGGGAGATTTAACTAAGACTTTTTTAGATATAAAACTGTTCTTAAGAAAAATTAATTTAGAAATATTGTTTGCTAAAAATAAGACCATCAACCCTCCCTATGACTATAAAGCTCTTTCACGTAGATCTACTTACAATCCACCCCTGCATCCTCAGATCAAGAATTTGGAAACTATTCTTGAAAATGAAGTTAGGAAGGTACATCATGAAAAAATAGTTAGATATAATCTCAGTCAAACAGAATTTGAGATTTTGAATGCATTAAAAACTAATGCGGTTATTAGAATTATGAAACCTTATAAGGGTGGGGGGGTCGTCATTATGGAAAACATCATCTATGAGGGTAAGATGAACGAAATCCTTAGGGATGAAGTGAAATACACTTGTGTGTCTAAGAATGAAGTCAATGTAGCTTACTACAAGATAGATATGTTACTAAAAGACATGCTATATGAAAAATTAATAGATAGTAAAACCTATGAGTATTTGCACGTACCCAAACCTCGAATACCAATCATTTTTGGTATTCCTAAAATACATAAAAATATTGAAGACCCCCCACTCAGACCCATCGTGTCAGCGGATGGGTCAAAGACACTACCCTTGGCAAAGTATATAGATGTGAAAAGTAAGCATATGTGTAAGCAAAATAAGTATATTTTAAAGGATTCATGGGATTTATTAAGGATTATTACTCCTGAATTATTTTCTGAGGACCTTTTGTTTGTCACTATAGATATAGTAGATCTCTTTTCTTGTATACCCTATGAGATGGGGTTACGTATGTTTGAAGATATGATTTTTCAGGATAATAAGTTACCCCATCATGAGAAAGTTGTTATTATGGGGCTTATGGACATTGTCCTTAAGTATAATTTCTTGATTTTTAATGGGGAATATTTTCAACAGATACAAGGAGTATCTATGGGAGCAGCGTGTGCCCCCACGTTTGTGAATATAGTTTTGGCACATTGGGAGGAAAATTACATTTTAAATTCTAAATTTAATGATTGCTGGACATTATATCGCCGTTTTTTGGATGACATTGTTATCTTTTGGACGGTGGGCTATGATAAATTCAATGAATTCTTTGAGTATATTAGTATGACTACCAACTTTCTTAAATTTACATACAAGACTTCAACTGATATGTTACAATATTTGGATGTTGAAATCTATAAACTTAACAATAATTTTGAAACTAGAATCTATAGAAAATCTACCTTCTGCAACTCCTATCTCCACTTTAATAGTGCGCACCCCTCACATTGTAAAAAGAATATTGTAAAAGGACAGTTTGTGAGGGGTAGCCGCATGACTAGTTTGGAGTCAGACTTCATGAATGAATGTGCCCTTCTGGAAAATATGTTTATGGAAAGGGGGTACCCTAGTATTTTTATAGAAAGTATTAGGAAGGAAGTGGAGGAGGGTAGGAACTCTAAATTTAGACCCATTAAGGGCATTGTATTAGAACCCTTAGTTGATACACAGGGGGGTAATAACAATATTCCCCCCAATGATTATCAACAGGCTTTATTACTGGAATACAATGTTTCTAATTTTAAGGTCAGAGAGATATTTCAGAGAGAATGGGATAGATTTGTGACACTATCGGATATAGATGAAATATCCAAATTAAGACCAAGGGTAGTGTATAAAAATTCACCTAACATGAAAAAAATCCTTGAGAGGAGTAGCAATATAGGAAATGTAAACTATAATGAAAATACATACCACATGGGAGGAAGGAAGAAAAGGGGCACCTTTAAATGTGGAAGGTGCCACCAATGTGAATATATTAGTAAGGGAAATTTTGGTTGTGACACAAAAGGATTAATTTACCTGGCAGTATGTCAAAAATGTAAATCATTTTATGTGGGTAAGACAGAGAGGGTTTTGAGGAGACGTATTTATGAACATCAGTATGAAATCTCCAAAGGTAAAGAAACCAATGCTCTATATAAGCATTCTAGGATCTGTGAAGGGTATAAATTCCTTTTTTTTGTTCTAGAGCAAGTTATGAAGGATATAAGAGGTGGTCCATGGGAAGAATTGTTAGAATATAAGGAATTATGCTGGCAGGTAACTTTGGAAGCAGCAAGAACACCTGGCTTAAATGAACATGTTTCACTTTTACCTTTGTTAAAATTAAGAGCTGCTAGAATGTGAAATAGTGCTGTGATGCATTTAGCCAGTAGATGGCACCACTATACTTGTATCCATTCAATTTTATGATAAGTAACTACATTTATAATGGGTATTTATATAACATATATTATTTAATTCTTATATATAGGTTAGAATTCAGTTAGGTAGGGTTGAATATTTCATTCTTAACATTTTAACATTTATGTTTTTAATTTAATGTGGCAGTGAATTCCCTGATATTTTGTATATGCGCATGTTTAGGAATTCAATAATATGTCCTAATTAATATTAATGAGCCTACTGCTTTAGCCTGATTTGTGTGTTTAAACTCTTTTTTATGATGTTTATTGGTTAGTTTGTTCTTCAGTATATATTTAAGAGGTAATTAAGGCAATTAATTGCTTATCTGATGAAGTCCAAGTTGTTGGTGGACGAAAACGCGTAGTGTTGTATTAATTGCGTTAATACTTGTGCTGTTGTTTGCTGGTGGAGCTGTTTCGTGGATGTGGCATTAAACAGAGTGATTTTAACAGTGGAGTATTCCCTCGTCTGCCTTCTGCACTTTTTCCGGTGTTTTAAAGCAGCTTAGGGCTGTTGCTGCCCAGAAGTGTTGCATTTTGTTGACTTTAAAAGAGACCCAGTACGGGTTGAGGTGTTTCTGTTTGGCTGGCACTTTTACGGGCTTTTTATGGTGCTGGATTTTGCTTTTCCAAGATCGGATGGGACTATAGTGATGGTAGCTTGCTTGTGTTGGTTATGCAAGAGAAATGGGTGGTGCATGTTTTGCCTAGTGATGGATAGAGTGGTGGTGATTTGGGCAGTTGGGGTGAGGATGCAAGAGAGTTGTGCTGGATTTTGTGTGGGCCGGAGCAGTTGATGGGTTTCCCACATGCTGTCTTGCTTAGTTGTGTCTTTTGCATTGTTTTCATCTTGTGGGGGGTGTTGGCAGTAGATCAGATGGCATGTGGGTTTCCTTTCCTTCTTGTGGACGATGGATTTTCTTGTTTGACCTTTTGGATTTTTGCCGTTTGGATGGTTGATGTTGAGGATTGCTGTTTGGAGGCGTGGGGTGCACTGGGTTCGGTGTTTAGGTCGGGAAGGTGGTGTGGTGTCTCAGTTTTTTTTTTTTTACTCCCACGTGCATGTTGACCTGTTGCTCTTGGTTGAGTGGCTTTCGCGGGCTCCAGGTGGGGTTGAGTGGTAGTTGCCGCTGCGCATGCGCAGTGCGGCATTGATTGTCGACCGAAGAGCACTGTGGAAGGTGAATGTTCGGATTGTGCTTCACATTTCTATCAGTATTATATGATATATATGTCCTTTTCTTTCCAACTGCTCCCAGTTTATAGTTATCTGCAAATATGGTTAACCAGAGGTCCCTGTTTAAATTCCTGAAATTAGAGAAGTAGATGCTAAATGAGGAAAAACCAGCACAGACCCCTGGAGGACTCTGCTGCTTACTTTTGCAGTATTTGAAGAGGCACCGGTCACTAGAGCTATGTTAGTTCTGCTTTTCAGCCAACTGACAATCCATTTTACAATGAAATGATATAATTTTAAAAATTAACATTTCCTCACAATTCTGGCCCATTCTTGGGATGGGGCATGCTGCCCAGCCTTGCAGGGTCTGTGGACAGATTTGTGGAGAATCATTGCAACCCATGCCTAGGTAAGACCCGATGCTTTCTGTTAAGTTTAAGTTAAAAATCAGGTCATACTTCTCGGTATCAGATTTCTTATAACAGAGATTCATGCTGGTGCACTGTTGGAAATTGAAGTGTGTCCCCTTGTGGTTCTCCATTTGTTCCCCGTTTGCTCATGTTGTAGGTAGCACTACAGGTGGCTTAATTGTCCAGGATTTGAGTGGGATGAATTTTGGTGTTCGAATGGTGTAGGCACATGGAAGTTATTCCTCAGACCATGCAAAATTTGAAGCAGATTTTGGAGGGGAGTCAGCATTATGGACTTATGAATAATTTAACTGATAGCCATACATGTGTTCAGCTGTAAGTGAGATGCTGTCAGAGTAATTAATGCACCTTGTCTTGTAATTCTGTGTCAGCTTTAACATAATTAACAAGGCATCTTGGCTTCCTTTAATTGGTGATATCCAAGCAGAACCTCGTCATGTGTGTTATTGCACATGCATGGACTGGTTATTGTTATTTTCATTGAGACGTGCCTGTTATGTCATTATTGGCTCTGCAGTCTGATTGCATCAGAAGGATAAGTTTTTTTATGCTATCTGATGCAGGTGGGACATAATGGTAACAGGATAGGCATGTGAGGAAATGGAGGGAAGATTTAGGGATGGTGAGTTTCAGTTGCGCAGGGCTCAGGTATATGCTGTCAAGGTTCTTGGATGACCGGTTGGACTGGGAAAGGGGAAGGTTGGAGGAAGCAGCCACCATGGTCTCTGTGGAGCACATAGTAACAGCTGTCTAACTGTGATATGGTGAAGCCATGGTATTATAAAGCATCAGTTATATTTGGAGTATCACAGAAATTCACGGCATCTCACCATAAAAGATGCATGCTGCTTTTCACTATGCTAAATGTGTGTATAACTTTTCCATGTAGACATTGATGTTGTATTTCTAGAGACTTTGTCTTTTGTTTTGCATAAATGGGATTTCTGGGGAGGGGGTATTCAGTGTAGCTTCTGTTGTGCTAGTTACTGAGTAAGTTGAGTGCAAGGATTGGAATTTGCCTGTAATGTTGAGCTTTCATCTCCCCAGTTCAGTAGGCTTGCGGAAGAATTAGTGGGCTTCCCTAATCGCCATTATTTTGTTTATAAAGTAGGGCAAAACTTAAAAAAGAATTTTGAAAGCAATAAAAGTATAAAAATTTATGGTGGAACTAAAAAGTGTGGGCATTGCTCTCAGTGTAAATACATATTTAGTAATGATCAGACAATATTAGGTAACATATTTTTATCAACGATTTATTTTGTCAAAGGAAATTGTCAAACTAGAGGAATAGTGTATTTGGCTATCTGTAAATCCTGTCCGGCCTTTTATGTGGGGAAAACAGAATGTAGGCTGAAGGACAGGATTTACGAACACATATACCAGATAACCACAAAAAATATGAATAACGCACTATATAAACATTCTACATACAATATGTAAGGATTTTACTGAATTTTATTTTGGAATATTAGAAAAAGTCACAAAGGAACCTAGGGGTGGTGACTATAGAAACCACATAGAAGAGAAAGAAACATGGTGGCAAATTAAGTTACAAGCTGGGCAAAGGCCAGGCTTAAATGAAATTATCTCTATCAAACCTATCTTAAACAAAAAAGCATTATATAATAATTAAGTTAAAAGATTTTACATTATTATTCTATCAACATAAAGTTTTTAATACATTGTATAAATGTCTTGATATTTATTTGTTTTTTAACATTTTAAATGTTTAAAAATGTATTCATAAGTTTTTAAATGTTGGTCAGAAACCCATTTGATATTTATAAGCTTGTTAATATTAATGAACTATGTTACATTCATCACTGTTGAAGTCACAGTAATTTTGTATAAATAGAGGAACATGGGAATTTTTTATTGATTCTGATGAAATCCCTATATGCAGGGAAGAAAGCGCTCAATCAGTTTGAATTTTAATTTGTGTTAATAATAAAATATCAAGTGTTTCTATATCTCTTCATTGACAACTTCTTATTATAGTAGACTCAGCACTGTTGGGCTCATTTTTTGGTATTATATAGTTGATTTTCGAACCCTGAGATGCATTCGCTTGATGACTTTCCGGGTATTTTATCGCCAGTGAGGAGAGAAGAACTTCACCAAGTTCAATCGGAACTTGTTAGTTTGAAGGGAGAGCTCACGCGTTTAATAGAGCTCTTCACACAACCTGAAGGATCCACTATTCAAACGCAACCTAAAAGAAAACGTGTTTCATCGCCCAGTGATAACGACACATTAGGCATGCAGCGAGGCGAGAGGCCAGGTGTGGATTGTACCATCAATGAGGCGAACACCGTTTTAAGTACAAGTTTTAATGATATTCTAGAAGGCGAAGCGGATCATACAGCTAAAAAACAGTTTAAAAATCAAAGTGACATTAATAGAAATGGAGCCAGACCAAAAACTAAACAACAAGGGAGAATTTTTCAAAATATTAATAATGGGACTTATAATGGACCTAATGACTGCAATGAATGAGACAAAGTAAATAAGATGGACAATACTAATCAGTTAACACAAACTGTGAGTAGTGAACAATTTAATAATAGATCAAATAGAACGAGAAAAGAAACAATAGACTATGAATATGTTTTTAATAAGCAATTTGGGTTTTCTGACCAAAAAGTGAATAGTAAATATGGAAAAAATGGCATAGACATTGATGGTAATACAGAAGGTAACCTGAAAGATATGATATTTTGTTTTGAATCTAAGCTGTTTATTTTGAAAAAAAATGCAGTTGGAAAATGGTTATCTTGCTGAATGTATACTAAAAAAGATTGTACCAAAGGGTCTTAGATCATATAAATTTCCCTTTGGAAATGATTACAATGAAAATGTCAAAGTAGATTTTATTGATATGTTTAATCGACATAACTTAGAATTGGTAGAAAAAATTATGTTTTATAATGACAAAAAAATATGTGGTTTGATAGAACAAATGGATGTTTTGAATGGCAGAATTATAAATGATTTATTGTTTTCAGAACTGAAGGATTTATATTATAAGAAGATAGAAAATGTGGATTTTAAATGTGACAAACTGTTTAAGACAAAATGTAAAAAACTTAACAGGGACTTAGAAGACTATAAGAGTAATAAGGCTTATGTCTTAAAAAATGAAAATTATGAGGAGAAAAATAATAAAAGAAGACATTACAAGCAATATGAATATAAAAAAGACATACTGGAAATAGAAAAGAGAACTGGGAAGATTTCAATAGTAATCAAACTGATAGTAATGACAATAGCCATTTTCAGTATCGGCAAGATTGGGATGTGGATTTAAGGGACAGCAGGGGCACATGGAACACAGGATGGAAAAACTACAGGCAAAAGAACAGGGAATGGTAGATATAATAACAGAATATGGAATAGATTTTACAATGGGAGGGTATCACATCTACAATTTTACAGGAATGAAAATACAAAAATAACCTTTAATTTATGTATGAAACGTTTAAAATTTGTTCCCAGCAAAAGTTTTAATTACATAGAAACAATAATAGAGTTAAAAATGTTTATAAGAAAATTAAATTTAGCATATATATTTAATGAAAGAAACATGGCTAAAACAGTATACAAAACACAGATCTGAAAAGCAAGAGCACCTTTAATCCACCAATAGACCCTACTTTAAGCATTTTTGAAAGAACAATAGAGGAAAAAATATATAGATTAAAAAACAATGAAAAAAATGGCCCCCCAGTTTACAATTTAACTAAAAAAGAGAATAATATATTGCAAAAGTTAAGAACAGATGAAATGATTCGAGTTATGAGCCCTGATAAAGGAGAGGATATGGTATTTTTGACGCTCTTGAATATTCTCAGAAAATCTTTGAAATACTCAATGACGTAAATACCTACCAACCTTCATCCTTGAATGATGTTAACATTAGTTATAAAAGAATAGACTATTATTTATAAGATTATTTGATAGAAGAGAGAATTTCTGGGGATTTATATAAATTTCTTAAAGTATTACATCCTAAAACAGCAACAATATTTGGTATACCAAAAGTGCATAAAGGATGGGATCCCCTGGCATTTAGGCCTATTATTGATGGCAGGGGATCAAAAACTTACCCATTTGGAGTAGTAGTAGACTCCTGGTTAAAAGACCAGATAATTAACAACAACCATTTGTTGAAGGACTCTTGGGATTTTTATCTAAAATTAGAAATGAATATTGGGAAAAAGATTTATTATTGTTGCCTATAGATGTGGTTGATATGTTTTCTAGCATACCAAAAAGAGAAGGAATAGAATACTTTTCAGACAGTTTAAATTATAACACCTGTCTAGATAGCAACAAAAAAGAATTACTAATAGACTTTATGGAGATAGTCTTAGAAAATAATTATATATTATTTGAAGGAGAATACTATAAACAGTCCCAAGGAGTAGTTATGGGGGCTTCTTGTACCCCCATCTTTGCTAATATGGTACTCTTACAATGGGAGCAGAAACATTTCTTTAATAGTCAATTTTACAAACATATGACATTATATGTGAGATTTTTAGATGACATATTTATTTTGTGGAAAGGTCCAGAAGATACAATTCGAGACTTGGTTTTATACTTGAATGGGAGTACAAGATTTTTTAAATTTACATACACATACAATAATGCAGGCATTAATTATTTAGACACATATATAAAGAAAGAAATGAAAGGTTTTAGTTCCAAAGTATACAGAAAACCCACGTTCAGTAATTCTTACTTGGACTATTCAAGCAACCACCCTATTAAACAGAAAAATAGTATTATTAAGGGACAGATGATTAGGGTTGCACGAATGACCTCAGAAAAGAATGATGTAGAGGACGAGTTAAAACAGGTCAGTAAGATCTTTGAAGAAAGAGGGTATCCAAAAAAAGTGATACAAGAAAATAAGGAATATGTTTTAGGAGAATGGGGCATTAAATATAAACAATTATTGGGTGATGAAAAAGGTGTGGAGAATAATAGAAAATCAAGAGAGTTAGAAAATGCTAGGTTTGAAAGGACTATGATTATACCATATGGTAGCAAAACAAGAGAGGTGGAAAATATTTTCAAAGAGAATTGGATTATCCTTAAAAATAATAAGAAATTATGGGGTATTGGAGGTGATAAACCAAATTTTGTTTATAAAGTAGGGCAAAACTTAAAAAAGAATTTTGAAAGCAATAAAAGTATAAAAATTTATGGTGGAACTAAAAAGTGTGGGCATTGCTCTCAGTGTAAATACATATTTAGTAATGATCAGACAATATTAGATAACACATTTTTATCAACGATTTATTTTGTCAAAGGAAATTGTCAAACTAGAGGAATAGTGTATTTGGCTATCTGTAAATCCTGTCCGGCCTTTTATGTGGGGAAAACAGAACGTAGGCTGAAGGACAGGATTTACGAACACATATACCAGATAACCACAAAAAATATGAATAATGCACTATATAAACATTCTACAATGTGTAAGGATTTTACTGAATTTAATTTTGGAATATTAGAAAAAGTCACAAAGGAACCTAGGGGTGGTGACTATAGACGCCACATAGAAGAGAAAGAAACATGGTGGCAAATTAAGTTACAAGTTGAGCAAAGGCCAGGCTTAAATGAAATTATCTCTATCAAACCTATCTTAAACAAAAAAGCGTTATATAATAATTAAGTTAAAAGATTTTACATTATTATTCTATCACCATAAAGTTTTTAATATATTGTATAAATGTCTTGATATTTATTTGTTTTTTAACATTTTAAATGTTGTTTAAAAATGTATTCATAAGTTTTAAAATGTTGGTCAGAAACCCATTTGATATTTATAAGCTTGTTAATATTAATGAACTATGTTACATTCATCACTGGTGAAGTCACAGTAATTTTGTATAAATAGAGGAACATGGGAATTTTTTATTGATTCTGATGAAATCCCTATATACAGGGAAGAAAGCGCTCAATCAGTTTGAATTTTAATTTGTGTTAATAATAAAATATCAAGTGTTTCTATATCTCATCAGTGACAACTTCTTATTATAGTGGACTCAGCACTGTTGGGCTTGTTTTTTGGTATTATATAGAGGATTCACACTTGTTCTTTTCTTTGCAGATGATGGCATCAGGAGTACCAGTTGTGGCACTACAGTGAGTTCACAGGGGTCTTGGGACGCTGTGGCTGTAGTTTGGAATAGGTGGGTATAAGATGGAGCCTTCTCCTTACATATTAGAGGATTTAATTTTGTCCTTTTCTTTGTAGATGATGGTGTGATGAGTTCCAGTGGTGAGATAGAGCATTCCCAGATGATCATGCTTTGGTGGCAAATAAGTGGTGGGGTCATTGGACAATACTGAGGTGGCAGATGGGAGGTGCAGAGTGGACTTTACTGGATGGGCTAAAGGAACGTAGACTAGACCGGCAAGATTAAAGGCTGAGGAATATGGCAGCTGATGGAGGGGATGAAAGAAGTTTGGTTTTCCAGCGGTGCAACTGAATATGTACTCACAAGGTAATGTCTTGTTTGCATGAAATTGTTAGGGAGTATCAGAATTGAACTTCACATTGTATGGTTAGCTGGGGTCTTCCTTGCTAGAGGTCGGGTAGTGTTGGTGATTGGGGTTGAGTATTCTTGCTCCAGTGGCTGGTAAGGTTTTGGTAAGCAATAGATAATTCCCAAGGGCTGGTAAGGTCCGGGTAATTATTGTACACCAAATGATGTTTGGCTTTACCCTTCCCTTTATGGGAAGTGGTTTGAACAATTTTGGGTAGAAGGGAGGGAGCACAGCCTGGTCAGGCTGGTTGGCAGAGAAGAGGGATAGGCTTGCCCTCTTCTGTTCCTCCTCTGATGTCTGGATGTTCATTTCAAGGATCTGGGGAAAGGAAATGAGTAGTTGGAGGAAGCTTACTGAATAGATAAGCAAGCTGAGGTAAGGATGGTGTTTATTTGGTGGATGGTAATTCAATAGATTGTGTATGAAGTGAGTTGGACTCTGCTTCATAAGTAAAGTAAGCAAGCAGAGGTATGGACCCTGCTTGTTGGGTTGGGCGAGTAGGTATGCTACCCTGATTAACATTACAATGAATGGCGTATGAAGTGAGATGGGATGCTGCTTCATAAGTAAAGTGAGTAGAGGTATGCATGCTGCTTACTGGGGCAGGGTGAGTAGGTACGCTGCCCTGTTTAACATTACAAGGATTGCTGTATTTAGTATCTTCTGTATTTAGTATCAATTATATCACAAATAGTTGCAATTAATAAAGTTGGTGATCAAAGCTATGTTACGGAAAATTAAATAAAGGCCGTCAAATGTCATTTGGTGTGATGTGTGTTTTTGAAGACCGGGACAAATATCTGTAGCATGCACTAATAAAATAAGCATCTATAATTTTTTTTTCAGGGGGTGAATTTTACATTTAGTAATTTAGGCCAGGTATCTATCTCTATGTGTGTATACTAGTTTAATGTAAAATAGTTCATCTGCCCATTTTCACTATTTGGTAATTGCCTTGTGGAGATACTGTATAACTGTTTAACAATGTGGAATTTTGGTCTGAACTTTTCATAGTAGTCATTTAAGAGACAGTTCTGTCAAACTGTGCACATTCCAATTTCTAAGCAGGTGTTAAAACTACACAACAACTCTACTGAGTTTCAGCAGGTAAATGACTCCAAATGAAGACAACCATATGAGCAGCTCAGTGTTAAATAAACATGTATGCTACTTTCTACATAATACAACTTCAGAAAAAGTTGAGAAACAGGTATTAAATAAGGGTTTGAATTTTATCCCTACCAGACGAACAGATTTAGTTGATACAATTATCGACACCAAGCTGTTCACTCGGAAGGTACAGCTCAGTTTAGATTTTGGCAAGGATAGACAGGAGGTGGGACCTAGAGCTTTTAGAGCAAATAGCACATATGTCCCACAGCTAAATCCTACCTTAGAGGTGTTCAGTAATGTTTTAGACAATGAGGTGTATGATTATTACCACCATAACAGGGATAGACATCATAACTTTAACCTTAATTATCGACAAAGAAGAGCTTTGAATGATCTCAAGAATGATAGGTCATTAGTTATCAGACCAGCTGATAAAGGTGGCCCAATTGTCCTCATGGACTTTTTGGACTATAATTGTAGGATGAGGAATCTCCTAGATGATGATAAGTCATATCAGAAGATAGACACACATATAGTGGCTGATAAAGTTTTTAGTATTTATTATACATTAGATGATCTTTTGATGTCATCTGACATCACTAAGGAGTTATACGACTTTTTTAAGGTTAAAGATCCCATTATACCTATAGTCCAGGGACTTCCGAAGTACATAAATCCCTCACAGACCCACCCATACCAATTGTAGCGGGTCAAGGATGGGCTACAGAACCCCTCTCAGTCTACACGGACAATCTTTTGAGACCTTTGGTTGATGCCAACACAAGAATACTTAAAGATAGTAAACAGTTTCTGTTAGATTTATATTCTTTTACTAGGAATCTAAGAGATGACCAACCCTTTGTTATGGTAACACTTGATGTTGTAAGCCTTTTCACAGTCATTCCCAATGAAATAGGCATGTCATATATTTCTGAATATTTAGTTACTCATTCCCAGTTTACGAACACTAAGGTCGACCTTGTTGGATTATTCTTGGAAATGATTCTTACTAACAACATTTTCATGTTTGACACTGATATATACTGGGCACATCTTGTGCCAATAGCTACGCCAACTTGGTCATGGCCACCTGGGAAGACAAGTTTCTATGCACTAATGATCTATTCCAGAAATATGTCAGGATGTATCATTTGTGGACGATCTCTTTTCATTTGGTTTGGAAGTGAGGAGACCCTAGTGAGGTTTGTCCACTTCCTTGATACATCCACTGCTTCCTTAAATTCACACTCAATTTCTCAAGGATTAATATTTCTTTTCTCGATGTGGAGATAACTAGGATGGAGAATGGATTATTAAATACCTCAATTCATAGGAAGGCCTGTCATAAGAATAGTCTTTTACACAAACAAAGCATGCACCCCAGTTATGTATTTAATAATGTGCTTAGGGGTCAATTTATGAGGGCCTCACGTCTTAACCCTAATGATGAGAAATTTAAACTTGAGACTTCAGAATTAATGAATAAGTTTTTAGAAAGAGGGTATGATAAAGACAAGATCTGCAATATTATTGCAGAAGTGGAAACTATGAGACCGGGTAGAGCTAGACCCTATTTTATGGAACAACAGGTAGAGGTGGAAGCTGTGAGTGCACCTGAAGATTTTGTTAAAGCGACAATTTATTACAGCAGGAATAGTCTTGACCTAGTGAATATGCTGCACAGACATTGGGATATACTTCTTTCAGACAGTGAAGTAGCTAAGGTAGTGGGTCCAAAACCTAGACTAGTATATAGGAATTTTCCTAACTTAAAGAGAATTCTCTGCAAACCGAAATATCCACATTTAGAAGTGATGAATATGAATGATAACACAACAAGTGTAAACAATGTTGTCATATTAATACAGATACAGAGTTTACACATCCAAATACCAGAAATATTATTTTAACACCCATACCAACTGTGAAACTAAGCACGTTGTCTATTTGGCGATGTGCAAAGCATGTTCATCCTACTATGTTGGGAAAACCAACCGCATGTTAAAAGTGATCAGGGAACATAACTACCAAATTAGAATAGGCTCTGATACTAATGCATTATCTAGACATCATAAGGAATTTGGTGTTAATCATCTTTCTTTGTCTTACAGTTTTTAAAGCAGGGAATTAGAGGGGGAGGTATTATAGATAGGACCCTTGAATGTGAAATGAGATGGATTATCAGACTTAGATCTGATAATCCCCCAGGATTAAATGACAAAACACAGATCAAACCTTTCTTGAAGAACAGGAAAATTTTTAAACCCCACTGAACTAAAACCATTCTTTTTTATAAGAATAAATTTATTTGCTGTATGAGATAGTTCAACTGTCTTAGGATTTGTGCTGAATGACAAGTGCTCTTATTTGCCTTGGGTGTACTTTGATTAGTTTTTATGACACTGATTGAAGTTTTTTATAGTAGCGACTGAAACCTGTCATTATTATTAATTATTTTTTAGTTAGGACATTATATCAACTATATGTCCTTTATAGTTATAAATATTCATCCACTGCTTTATGAAAAATGGTTGATTTTTGCTTTTTACATACTGTTTTCGTTATAGTTTGAGACCACACGGACAATACTCTACTATGCATTTGTGTGCATTCAGTCTTTTTGACGAGGTAGATGTGGTATATATACACCATATTATATTGATTTAAGTTTTCTTCCCCATCCTATGTGATGTTATATGTTGATACATGGCATGTTCATATTGTAATTTTGCCATGCATTTCGTATATATATACAGCTTATAAATAGACATGTTCTCTGTGTGTATATATGTATATATTTTTTAGAGGAATGCTTTTTATTTTTTCCTATTATACACATTATTATTTTATGCTTTTCTTTACATGATAGGATTTACAACATATTTTTAATATTTGACTTTTTGCATTTTTTATATTATATTGATATTGTGTTAGATAGATGCATCTATGCTCATAGCTCAGGATGGTAGCCGCATTTGGCTTAGACATAAGGAATGTCCATTGTAGACATGATTAATGCAATATGTATTTCAATTTATGGTGCTCTTAGATTTATATACATATGAGTCACAAGCATTATTCATTGACACTTCAGTTTTAAACGCTTCTTTTGCTGACGATTTTATTGCATTGTGCACTTTATTTAATGATGCTCATTAATATTCATAATGAATAACCAATGAAATCTCATGTAAAGGTTTTTAAATGCTTGCACAAAAGTGAATTGTTGTCAGTCTGAAGAAGCGCTACAAAGCCGCCACTGTGTTCTTGTTTATTAAACAGCTTTGGTTTATTGAAGGATCAGTTTGAACTGTGTTTAAAGTCATCTAGCGTTATTTAACGCTGTACAGCCAGTTACCCAGCGTTTTATAGCCAGCAGGACAGCGTGTATGTGGTTGGTTATTTGGATTTATATTATATTTGCTTACACGTCTGTTCTTGCCTCCGCTTGTCTGCTGCTCCGCATTGGTGTTGTTGTTTTACAACTTCAGAAATGTTCACAAGTGAACTAATTTGGGTAATGTACTTACATTTGAGTTTTTATTGAATTGTTATTATAAAATGTGTTCAATTTGTGTCAAAATCCTGTTTCTTGTTTTATTTTGTGTCATTTTTTTCAAGATAGAGGCAATTTGTTAGATTTTGAAGTTACTAAAGGAGTAGGCATCTTTGAGTTAATGTGAGATCCATATGGCCTACAGTAGCTTTTCCCTGTGCATGGACCAGATTTGACGTACAGGCAGTTATCATTTTAATTAGTCAGTTTTCCTTGTTCATTTTATTTGCAATGTTTATCAAATAATTATCACAAAATAGCACAAAGTAGACACAAAGAATTAAACACAATTTCATCTTTAAAGTTGTGAAAAACAAAATAATTTCTGAAAATATACAGCATTATGACAAAAATAATAGTATGCAATTACTTACTAATATTTTTTGCATAACTCCCATGATTCAGAAAGGCATACCACCCTGCAGAAGCTTTAATCCCAAAGGTTTCCACACCATGATAATTCTTTCTGATTCAGAGACCACTTTGCCAGTATGAGTTTCACCTAGTGGTGTCCATAACGTGAAACATAGTCTCACTCAGGAAACCATAGGCTAATGAAGCAGTTTGGAGGGGCAGCTAACAGTAAATAGCCATGTGCTTTCCCCAGAAATGACTGTTGCTTCTGACTAGCTTTGTCAAGTTATTGTTTTCTCTAGTAGTAAAAAATGAATGACATCTTTTGACAGCATTTACCCATTCACTCCTATGGGAGTAGTAATGGCTCATACTGCAACTATAGGTAAGTATAGTGGAGATGTGAGTAGATGTCTTATGTTTGTCATTGTATGTGGACATATGTTTGCCATGTGAGTAGGAGCATGGATGTGGCTAAATGGATGTGTGTGCACGTGTATTGGAATATAAGTGCAGGTGCATAAGTGAGTGTCTGTGTGTTTGATCAAGTGTACAGGGACTTGTTTGTGGCTGCTTAGATGTGTGACAGTGTGAAAGAATATCTGCGAGAGAGTGTGTGTGTGTGTGTGTGTGTGTGTGTGTGTGTGTGTGTGTGTGTGTGTGTGTATCTGCATGTTTGCTCGAGTACGGCGGTCTCTGAAAGTGTGTATGTGTCTGCCTGTATGTCTGTACTGGGCACCTGTGATACCTTGACGTGTGGACATAGGGAGAACACTAGCATGGTCAGGTATGACAGCACAAAATTCCATTCAGGGAGATGATAAGGTGTTTCACTGTCCCATTTTGCCATTTCTCAGCATTGGAGATTCTGTCATCGTTGCTAACTGCCTAACACACACTGGCCAATTAATATGGGAGGAGAGAATTGTTCTGAATCCCCTAAAGTGCTTTATGAGACACAAACTTTTGCTTATGATCTTTAAGAAAATTCATTATTAGTATAATAGCAAACACAATTACTTTTCACATATTTAGTATCTGAAACATTTTTTTAATGTTTTAGTAGTACTAAATTCTAGTAATACTAGAAATGAGTAAAACTTTTATTTGAAGCATAGTTAATTTGCCTTGCTTTTGCTTGCAGACGCAGAAAACGTATGAAAACAGGAAATCATGCAGTGATTCTCTACTACAGTGAGTCATGAAAAAAGAATAAAGCAATCAAGAATACAAGGCTGCATTTTTGGCACTGTGACTCAAAAGGATTGGATGTATTGGTATAGACAGACAACATCTCTCGGCTGTTAAAAAGTCTAGTATTTAATGTTTTGATATACAAAACAGAAGACAAGTATCACAAAGAGAAATAAATAATATGTTATGGAAGCTACTACAGCTACTGTATATATAAACTGTCAACTCAGCACACATATGTTGAGAAAAAAAAATAATTGCAAAATGAGTATGATGCTTCAGTTTTATAAATTATGATACCACATCATTCTTGTCAAAATTATTCTGTGTATTGAAACAATCAAAAAGCAATATTATTAAATCTTTCAGGAAGAAAGCTTTGCCAGGTAAGCTCAGATCAGAAGACAATTTGTAGCCTTTATCAGTCAAGCACTCGGGAATGTAACAATAACTTGTCACTTCTGTGCCAGCAGTCCTGTGATGTTCATTGGCTAATACCAAAGAATAACATCCTGTCCATTTCATAAGAAGACAAAAACACTGAAGGCAGTACTCTTTAATGCCAGTGATTAGTTGTACAAAACTAGACACTGATATATCATTTTCTAATTCTCTAAAATACTAAGCAAGTGGCAACATTTTTTCCTCCAATTTGTTGACCAGAGCTGTAAATATTTTGATAGGCTGTGTTCTCAGCTTAGCTGTGCTCCACAAAAAGACAGCATTATGCTTTTTTTTATTATGTTTTAAAAGAAGACTGCTTATTTAAACCTGGCCAATGCTTCGCATTAAGCCAAGTTGCCAGACCAACTATCTTTTTTTAAGTAGCAGAGGCCATGCCCCACCTCTGTCACTAACCTTAAGGGCTTCTAATGCAAGAAATTTAAAAATATTATTCTCAAATTTAAAGCTTTGGTGAGATGATTTTTTTTTGAGGGGGGGGGGCTTGTTTTCATTTTATATATATATATATATATATATATATATATATATAGATATATATATATAAATATGGGTCTACTTCAGAATGTTGACCGTTCAGAATGCCGACTTTCATATGGCCGACACCATATGATTGACATTCTGAAAGACCAACATCCTGAAATAGCACCATTGACCTACCTGTAAACACAGTAAAATTGTGTTAATCAGGCCTCCCTGCACCACCCACACCCCCTGCTACTTAAATATTTTCACTCCGAGATTGCACTACAGTGCAGAAAAGGGGAATCTCCCAGTCCCGCACTGTGGATCTCAGCTATCATTTGTCGGCCTTTCAAATGTTCGCTTATATGGTGTCAACTATATGAGTTTCGAACATTTGACAGTTTAAAAAACTGAAGGGTTCCCATATATATTTATATTATTTATTTGTTTTAGATGTATTTTATATACATATATATAAATATAAGTGATGTATATTCTTATACCTTGATTGTATTATAAGATATTATATATATATATATATATATATATATATATATATATATATATATATATATATATATATATATATATATATATATATATATATATATATATTTGTTTGTTTTGCTTTTAAGGCTATGTAAATGTGACCTACTATTCTTGATTTACACATGTTGGACAGGTGAGTATTGCTTTCATTTTCTACTTCCAGTTACTGCTTTGTATAAAAAGGAAGTTGTGCTGTGTGACTTTATCTGATGAAGTTTCTTCATGGTGAAGAGACGAAAGTGCTAATCTTTTGTGTTAATAAATTTGTGGTTCAACTTGAAAGAATAATTTTATAGCTTGCAGTGTTTCTATTACCTGTGTACTGCAATTTGGTGCTTTATTGAGGCATTTCCATGCTCCGGTGTTTGTTTCAACAGATCATAATGAAACTAAGCCATATCCTCTCAGAAATGGTACTCTTCAATAACAGCAAGGTAATATGTCAACAATGACATAAGATGCCTGCCATAAAATATACAGACCCAGCCTTCCAGTTGTTCCCATTTGTGAACTCATGAGCAACCAACCTGTCTATCCCATAAAGCTGCCAATGCTGCCACTAAAACCTTAGCCCCAGCTACATCAGTGCTTTGAATACCAATATCAATACCATTTGAATACCACTTCCAGTAAATCAAAAGTGTCCACAAGCTCACCCTTTAAAATGTTTGTCTTTATCAGCAGCTGGCATGTGAACTGTGATGGGTGGGGGGTATTAGAAGAAACAGGACATCCAAGGAAAAACAACTCAGGTAGCTGAACTACCTGCTTAGGCATCAGAAGTGGGTCCCGAAAGAGGGCTAACTATGAAAAAGCTCCCACAGGGCCTAGTACCGAAGAAGAAATCTAGAGATCTCCTACCTCACTGTTCCACTGCTGGGATGGGAGCAAACTGTTTTCCATAATTAAATCAAACTTGTTTGTGCTACTATCCTCTGAAAAAGCTCTAAAAATTCCATAATTTGCTCTTCCTCTCAAAAAGTATGTCTCAAAACTCTGTCTTTGTTTTCAATGTCATTAACGTGTTTCTGCTGTCCTTGTTGCAGCATCTCCTGAATGAATGGCATAGGATCAAGTGGTTTCACTTTTTGTACTGACTTATAAACCCTGCTTCTTGGACTCTTGCTTGCAGCACATCTCTCCATGCAGCTTCAAGACTATATCCCTTATCTATCCACCTCTTCGACATAGACAGTGAAGCCTCCTCTATGGACCCACCTCTGACTTCTTTTTCAATAAAGGATTGCACCTACCATGAGATTTCTAACCAATGAGACCTAAACACCTCAATGCATACTAAACTTCAAAAAGAGACAAAAAATATTAACGAGTAAGGTAATCGAGTTCTGGCTGAAAATATCCTAAAACTCACAAACTACCTTCCAATTCTAAAGACACCACAAGTAGTAAGCTTCCACTTTTACTCTCACTGCTTAATTTCCATTTTATTTTGGGGAGGTGGACACGATGTAATTGCAGCTACTGCATTCTAACTTGGCACTTCCTAAACCAATAAGTATAGTAGTACACCAACCAAGACCCACCTGCATTGTTAAATTTTCCATGTTTTACCTTGTTAAACACTGAAAGTGTCTGTCTAATACTTGTTTATATGTTTTTCTCAATTAATCTTTTTTATGTTTGTGAAAGTTTATATATGTTTCATATGATAACAGTCATAAAATACTACTCAAATTGATGCCATTACAAATCCCCTAAAGTCCATAAACATCAGTTATGGCCACTTTGTCTAGATACACTGTAAATGCCTGACGGCGATAAAAAAAACAATGGTCACAGAAAACTATCCCTACTTAATTGCATATTAGTTTTGCAAAAGCAAACTAATCACTGTTTAACTTGATCATGACAGCAGCTGGACAGCAGGATCAGTCATTTCATCCACAGAGAGCCTCTGTAACCACCACATTATAACCATATTAAGTGTGTGCAGCTCAGGTCCATTTGTGGTAAAAAAAACACATGCGAATAATAATGGTCACCATAACAAATTTCAACCTCATTTCATGCAAATACACAATAAAGCATGCTTATGTACTTCACACAAATGAGCAGTTCTGCAAAGCCAAATTAGTGACTGTTTAAAAATGAGTGACAAAAGAGTTGGTTACATTCACATAGAGACAGCCCCCTACAAGTCAATTATATCCATTTTGTTGACTGCATGGAATTCAGAATATTTGGTTGCGATTAAAAAAATGTCTCCAGTAAATGTATGATTTTCAACTTTGTTTCATACAGAGGGTAACCAGGGTCACAGAATAGTGTGGCACTTCACAAAAATCATATATCTATCTAAATATATATATATATATATATATATATATATATATATATATATATATATATATATATATATATATGGGTCTACTTCGTATGATAGAAAGTTCATTTGATAGAAATTCATTTGACTGAGACCATAATACCGAAAGTTCACAACATTGAAAACCCATTTGACTGAAACTCATTGAGTTTCATCAAACACTGAGACTTTACAGTAAAAGATATATGCAATCCTTAATGATTTCAAACACAAGTGAGGCCTATGGTCTTGCATATTCATGCTAATAACCAGTAATAGCAGTCAGACATTATTACCTACAGACAACCTTTGTATCCAGAAACTGCAGCTTCTTTCCTATGATTACACAAATGCATAATTACTTGTCAGTCCCACAGTACACCCCCCCCCACTTCCACCCATCAAATGCGCAGTTGCTAACCAGCCCCATAAGTACTTCCCTTGCATATCCTTTTATTACCCACATTTGATTGCCTGCTAGGACAAAATAATGTTTAAATACCAATGAAACTGATCACCACCAAACTAATACATTCGACCGAATTGTATTCCAAAACAGAAAATGCTTTAGTAGGAATCCATAGAACCACGAACCAAAATAATGTTCACACTATACATTTCAGCTCTGTTTTACAGAAATGCAGAGTTGCCAACCAAATCCATAAGTACTTCCCCTGCAAAACCATTTATTGCTCATATCTAGTTAGAGAAATGCATAGTCACTTGTAAGTCTTACAGCATTGCTCTCAAACACTTAACTCAAAAGTCAGGAACAACACCAAAAATAATGAGGGGACAAAGGTCCAAATTAAAGAGAGATTTTAAATATTGTACATATGTTGTTAAAACCTTACTAGAATAATTAGTTTTGCATTAGCATGCATTTTCATTTTGAAAGATATAAAGTCTGAAACTCAATGCACTTCACATTTTAGTGACTGCAATCTTTGTCTGATTTGTCAGGAAACCTCAGATTTTACAAAGAGTAGGCCAAAAATATCAGGCAAAAATCAAGGGCAGTTGATAAGCATGATATGACATACTCCTCCTTTGAAGATGATCACAACCTCATCAGAACTAAGAAAGAAAAAAGTCACTTAACTCAGGCAACACAAACTTTGCCACTACTCCTCTGTACACATCTAAGAAACAGCTTTATCATTTAATGTTTATACACTTTCTGCAAATCACAGCAAAAGTCAGCTGAGTACTGGCACAGTGGAGCTTGTGGTTATATTGTTTAATGGCTAGCATTGTCCTGTAAATTAAATATTCTTTATAAAGTATCACCTACAACCAGAAGATATTGCTAGGCACATAAACTAGGAGGGAAATTCGTTTTACGTTGCATCTGTGTAATGTTTGAGAGTCCGTCAGTGAAAGACTGAGAGTAAAGGGGAAGTATTACTCATTCACTTAGTTCTTCATGCTAGAAAAAAGGATTCTTCCCAGCATCCAGCTTCTCCACATTAAAATGATTATTGATATAGGGAAGTATGACTGTGCATGGTTCATTTATGTCAGATCATAATGACAAAGAAAAAAAGATGCAACTAAGGAATGGGATTGTTCTCTGAGCCAGGGCAGACAATATACATATCTTTCTCCATTTCCAGGATTAGCAACAGCCAAGGAATAAACAGGGATGCTGGAAGAGGAACATTTATTTATTTAGGCAAGGAAGAACAAATAGGGGCATGTCTTCTTTATTTATTTGAATATGAAATTGATTATCACTGCTTGACTTCTTCAATTAAACTCCTGCTTTTCTCTTTCATAAAGGAAATAGGCTGGACTACTTTTTTGAAAGTACTGTCAAACAGGTCTAACCTCTGTTGCACTGCTGAGTTGCTGATCGCGTACAAGTGTCTAGTCCTTCTTTAATCTGTGAACAAACTCTTGTACAAAAATATGCAGAGCTCCAGTACAGGCACATTTTACTAAGTGATAATGTCCATTTTGTACATCCTGCATTTTTTACAAAGTAAGAATGCCCTTTTCGTGGATGCTGGACAGCCTTATGAGATCATTGAACCTTGGGCTCTGTGCAGCCACCCAAAGATCCTCTATCATAATCTGCCATTGTGTCTAACACTTAAATAAAAGAAAAATGCTGTTTTAAACAGGATATGTTTGCACTAGTGTTATCTGCATTATTCAGAGCAGTGCTGAATCTATGCAATAGGCACAAATGAGTTAAGAAATTAATTGTCTTGGCTATCTTTGCTATATACTACAAATGTTTGATGTACTGGTGCAGATCCAATGCAAGGAAGCATCATATTGCATTCCTTCTGGGATTGCAGCATCTTATGAAAAGAGGGATTCTGCCATAAAGACCATTTTATATTTCAACCAACTAGGCTTTCACACAAAGTAACTACATTATTGTTCTGCAGGTTAATCTTTTTCATAAACTGAATACCTACAAATGCATTTGCTGTATAATATTTGTTTTGATATTTTATCAAATCCAGGTAGCGGTGTGGTCAAATACTTCCTGTAACTTTGATTCATTACAAGAACATGTTAGTATAGCAAACATTAAGAACACCAGCCAGCTTGAATTATGATTTTGTGAAAACTGATAAAAAAGAAAGTTTACTGTCATGTCATCCATACTTATTTTGTCCCTGAACAAAATGCAAAAAAATGCAAAAATTAGTTTCTTAATCTCTAATAGAACCACCGACCCTGGTGTAGCCAGATTACATTTTTACACACCGAGTGCCTCCCCTGGCATCCATAGTGCCCAACCCCCTGCAGTCATTCATTCTGCCACAACCCCCAAAAAAAAAAAAAGATGCCCATATCCATTCCAGTTCATGGCCTGTCAGTACAAAAGCAGCTGACCTGTAGTTGACTGCTGGCTCACAACATCATGTTGTCATGTAGCTTCTTGTTTGTAGTTTTATAATACTATTTCACTCATATAAATCACTTAACACCCCACTCCAAATTTCAGCCAAACTGCTGAACTGTGAATATCTATGTACCACAAGAAGACAGCCAAGCCCACAGATCTCCACAGACAAACGTAACTGTCATGTAGTCACTGGGTTATATTGTAACAACCCATGTACCATATTAAAGTAGCCAGTCCCACAGAGATCCACTCACACCAAAGACAGCTCAGACCATAGCAGACTTGGAGTCTAAAACTTGTGCAATGAACAGTTTAGTGCTCTGTTTTTGAGTCTCTTAAACAATGATAACAACTTGAACTATTCACAGCAAACAGACTGCTTTAAATCAAACGCAGGACACTTCACCATAAACCATTTGCAACCTGCAGTCTCCTATAAATCTAAGTTGGAACACAAGAAACTAAATTATTTGTAACAAAGTGCCTCTTTTCAATCTAAGTTGAAGCACAACATATATTAAATATGCCTTAAAACAATGTTCATGCACATAGTCATGCAAGTTTTAAGTCACCTACTCCAACCTAGACAGACAACAATTGCTGGTCAGCTGCTAGGCTGGCCAGTAATCAGTGGCATCAGGCATGCGCTCATTTGTGATGCCCAACAACACTACAACACACTTATTCCTGGATTACTGGGATGAGCTGTTTGGTTCTGTGGTTTTTGTTTCTAACACAAATAACTTAAACCATTCCAGTCTACATGATACAACATAAAACATTTACTGTAAAAAGCTCCCATCCACTCAACTTCAAAACACAATAACATAAACGAATTGCAACAAGCAGATGATATAAATTCATGATCTTCCAACAATCACAGATGATATGTCCTTCTAAGATCCAGTGTAATTAAACTCTTTGATCACAGCATGCCATTGAAACAGTATACTGTAGTTAATGCTACTGCTGCACTAACCAGCAACACCTCACACAAATGAAAATACTAAACAAAATTAAATGGTGCCAAAACCACAAAGCTAAAAATTCCACATTACTTTTCAGTCTTCAGATAAGAAACATCCCATTGAACTCCATGAGTAAAGCATAAAAAGTAAGACCTTAAATCAGTTGGGACTATAGAAACACAATACATGTAGCTATGCTCAGAATAACTATAAAAAAAATGGGGATAGCTAAGTGTGGTTGTTGTTCTTATTGTAAATACATCCTTGTAGGTGGAAGTGTGGTTATTACAGGTATCAAATACAGCATCAATGGGTATTTTAACTGTGACTCACCCCAAGTTATCTGGCTAGTTGCCAGCATTGTCTGGCTTTTTATGTTGAGAAAACCTCTAGGACGTTTAAAGAGAGAATATATGAAGACCTACTTGAAATTAAAAAAAATGCAAAAATACAAATGCCCTTTTCAGGCACATTTTAGACCACCCCTTACATGTTTTTAAATTTATGGTGTTAGATCAGGCTAAGAAAGATTTGAGGGAGTTAGTAGTTGATGAATATTTACTAAAATCTGAACTGATATACCAGTTAAAATTAAATGCTTTGGAAAAGCCTGGATTGAATGAAGCATGTATAAGTTTTAGGGCAACTGCCATGCGCCCTAACTGCTGGGAGACTTGAGAAGAGCTACATGAAGTCAGTGGTTAGGGACTAGATCTTTGAAGCTTAAAAATGTCCACTTTCTTTTTTAAGGAAAAAAGACAAAAGACACATGAGGGAGTGGAGCAGCCGTGATATGTCTTATGACAAGTAGCCATTGGTCGAGGTGGTTGTTCAGTTTGACATTTAGAAATGGTGCTCTTGAAGAATAGCCTTTTACAGTGGTTAAGCATGCGCCCTACCCACATTTCTAGGAATGCATTGAAAAGTCAATTTTTGAGAATGTCTAGGTTGCACACTAATGATCATGATTACCTTAAGGTGAATGTAAAGTTAACTAAAGATTTTATAAAAAGAGGGTACAAACAGCATGAGGTTAAGCATGTTTTATCAGAGGCACATAATTTGAGGCATACCAAGGGGAGACTATATTTTTGTAGAGGTTTAGATTCTAAGGAGGCTGTTAAAGTCCCTAATGCAATATAAGTAGGGTACCCCTTACTTATGGTGTGTGATATTGTTGCTAAAAATTGCCTGAGTCTTCTTTCAGATGACAAGATAAGAGGAATTGTGGGTGATAGAGCAACATTTGTTTTAAAGAACCACTTCTCACTTAAGACAGCTCTGCTATGGTACCCATAAAAAAATAGGATACAAGATCTTCTCGTCTTTGTACGTTTCCATGTGGAAAATGCAAAGTCTGTAGTGTGATGGCATGCAGTAACACTTTCATAACATCCTACAACAGGCTTGAAATTCAATTTAGATGTTATGGAGACTGCAAGACAAAGGACTTAGTCTGTTTAGCTGAATGCAGGTCATGCAGAGCTTTGTATGTGGGTAAAACAAATAGGTTGTTAAAGGAGCTCATACTGCAACATCTTGGACATAAGAAGGGGGAGTGTGCTTAATGCTTTGTCTAAGCACATATCCCTCAATACAGATCATTCCTTTGTCTTTACTGTTGTGCAACTTATTCAAGATACTATAAGGGGAGATGATCTGCTCAACGGGACTGAAGTTGCCGAAATGAGATGACTTGCCAGTTTATAAGCTGACAAGTTTTTGGGACCGAATGGGACGGTTTTAAAGGAATATTACCAGAAAGCATGAGGATTACATTATTGATTGCTTTAATTGTCAGTTTTTTATTATTTTTTCAGAGATTTAAATTACTTGCTCATTTCCTATTACTCTAGATCTGAAGAAGCACAATTTGTGTGGAAATGCTTATCTGATGTTTGTTTTAACCTTTTTGTAATTCTGCATTATTAAAGTTTATGCCATTGGTTGTGGTGGTCACTCTATTTGTTTTTATGTTTTGGAGCTCTGTCTTATCAGTAGATCACTCTTGCACTGACCTAAGCTGTATGGGTACATTACCAGAGCTTAGAGAGATGGGGAGGAGGAAGGCTGAGGGCCCAGGAGTCCCTGAAGAATGGTCTTAGCAAAATCGGCTCTAGGCATATGAACTTTGTAGTGTGCTGTGAAAGCATGCGCAAAGGATGAAGATGCTATCTTTAGGATACTTGGATTCCTCCTCCCCTTCCAAAAAGTCACAGAAGAAGCAAAGGCTGTATTACAGTGAGCCTTAACCTTGCCTGGGAAGGACTTTTATGGTGGTTATAACAAAGGGTAATAGCATGAGACCACCGTTTGGATATTCTGTTTTGTCAGTGGTTATGCTTTTCCTTATAATTGTGGGAAATACATAGTTGATCAGAATTCCTGAAAGTTTCTTTTATGTCAAAATGGTATCCACACTATCTGTGGACATCAAGAATTTGCAAAATCTTGTCTCTATTTTAAGATTCTGGAAGGAGAACCTGGAGATGAATGTATTAAAAATGAAGAATTTGTTCTCCCAAAGTGTATTTTGAAAAATGTTGAGCCCCCCCACCACTGATAAGAGTTGGTAAATCTGATTCTTTTCTGCGGGGGTTAGAGCAGAGGTAACACTGTTTTACATTTTCTAGGGGGGTGGGTGTGCATAGCCCCTTTCAAGAAATGTTTGAATTCAGTCCATCTCATTTCAGCAACTTTGGTCCAATTGAGCAGTCTGGACAATCAGTCTGATCAATTTTTAAGGATTTTCAACTGTTTAACTGTTGTGGGCTACACACTCAAGTATGATAGCCATTTTTCTGCCTTGAAAGTGTTTCCATTGCTATACCTGCTTTACTTTTTGAAAAAAAACAAAGAAATCATATCTCACTACTCATTTCCCACCTTTCTATAACCAGTAGTATCCGGTTTTCAGATTTTGCTGAATTCTGGGCTGTTTTGTAGTTTCTGTGTTGCTCAGACCTTACTAAGGTAGAAGAAAGCTCCTCTGTTCATCAGTGAGATTGGTAAGCTTTGAGCAGCCTATCTGTCCATGGAGGAGTGGTTTCAGCTCAGAATCTGTAGCTTTATTGGCCATTTTGGGCTATTTCTATCCCTTTCATCTTTCTGTTTAAAATCCTGTGTTTGTGCAGTTTTAGCACTTGTATTACGTCAGCAAGATCCTACCTGGGTGTCCTGCAGAGTTCTACAGCAGCAGTAGAGAGAGAGAAAAGGGAGAGTTTGAGTGGATTAAGTACCTCTGTTTTGCTTTTTATTGCTTATTTTCACTAACCACACTATTCCAAGCATTTTTATTAACTTTGCAACTTCTTTGAACTGTTTGTTTGAATTCTGATACTTTTTGCACTTTAACTGATCAATTTTTAAGTGTGTTCAACTGTTTACCTGTTGTAGGCTACACACTCGTGTGATAGCCATTTTTCTGGCTTGAACGTGTTTGTATTGCTGTATCTGCTTTAATTCTAGAAAAAAATACAAAATAATCATATCTCTCTAATCGTTTCCCACCTTTCTATAACCAGTAGTCCGTTTTTCAGATTTTGTTGAATTATGGCCTGTTTTGTAGTTTCTGTGTTGCCCAGACCTTACTAAGATAGAAGAAAGCTTCTCTGTTCATCAGTGAGAGTGGTGAGTTTTGAGCAGCCTATCTGTCACTGAAGGAGGGGTTTCAGCACAGAATCTGTAGTTTTACTGGCCATTTTGGGCCATTTCTATCCCTTTCATCTTTCTTTTTAAAAACCTGTGTTTGCATGGTTTTGCACTTGTATTACCTCAGCAAGATTCTACCTGGGTGTCCTGCAGAGTTCGCCAGCAGCATAGATAGAAAAGGGAGACTTTGAGTGGATTAAGTACTTCTGTTTTGCTTTTTATTGCTTATTTTCACCAACCACACTATTCCAAGCATTTATATTAACTTTACAACTTATTTGAACTGTTTTTTTTGAATTCTGATACTGTTTGCACTTTAACTGATCGATTTGTAGGTGTTTTCAACTCTTTAACTGTTGTGGGCTACTCACTCAAGTGCAATAGCCATTTTCTGCCTTGAAAGTGTTTGCATTGCTGCATCTGCTTTAATTCTTGAAAAAAAAAACCAAAAAACAAAAATAAAAAAATCCTATCTCTCTACTCATTTCCCACCTTTCTATAATCAGTAGTGTCCAGTTTTCAGATTTTGCTTAATTCTGGGCTGTTTTATAGTTTCTGTATTGTCCAGATCATACTAAGATAGAAAGAAGCTTCTCGGTACATCAGTGAGAGTGGTGAGCTATGAGCAGCCTATCTGTCACTGGAGGAGTGATTTCAGGTCAGAATCTGTAGTTTTATTGGCCATTTTGGGCTATTTCTATCCCTTTCATCTTTCTGTACAAAAACCCGAGTTTGCACAGTTTTGCACATCACACAGTGCTGTTCAACTAGGGTTAAACTATTCCTGGTGCCAAAAAGTCTCATCTTCAAATTTTCCCTCAGAAATAGCCAGTCTTCGAGTTTTATCACTCTAAACTGTCTTCTTTGTGCTCAGCCCTTGTTCCAAACTCATTGCAAACACTAAATAATCTACATAATACTGCAGCACTCACTTGTCAAGAGGAAAACAGATTTTATTACTTAAAATATAAGCACATATCCAGTCATGTCTAAGGGTCAGCTGCTGGTGTTTTCCCCTGTCCACCTGATGAATCTGGGTATCTTGGGGCAATGTAGTAATTGCCTCATACACACCGACAGCCCTCTCCTCCTACCACTCAACACCACAACCTGTGAGAGATGCACTTATATAGCCAAACTGGAAGCCAAGATCTCTCCAGCCAAGACTGGACTAGTCAGTCAAGAGGAGAAGGTAAACACCTGCACCACACCACACTCAACATATAGTCCATCAAAACCTACACCACACCAAAACCCACACATAGAAACACAAAACACACACCTACATTCGCAGAGGCTCTCAAAAAATCTGCCGAAACACAGAGACCTCCAAAACTGAAATGCAAGTAAACACCACCCCCAATAACACCCAAATTTCACATAGCCCATAAAATCAGTGTGCCACTCAACCTCAGTCCATAAGGCAAAACAATGTACCCAACACACTAGTCATAGGTGAGTCTATAGTCAGGCACACTGATGTCCCACTCACCAGGCTAAACAAGGAGAAAATCTCTGTCTGGTGCCTGTCGGGTGCCAGGATCTGTCACATAATGCACGCACTCAGGTCACTCCGCAACAAGTACAAATATGACTCTGTCATTCTCCATGTTGATGTGAATCACCTGATATGTACCTCCCTGGACTACATGAAAAGAGACATGGAGGAGCTCTTGGATCATGTAGCTCAGGCAGGTATGACCCTAGCCCTGAGTAGCATCCTGCCATTACCCAGAATGATACGACAAAATGATTGACTTCAACAATTGGCTAAGCTTCTGGTGTCATTCTAAGGGGATCCAGTGTCTGTCTGCCTGGGATGACATACTCAATAGACCAAGATGTTTTGCCAGAGTGGCCTGCACCTGTTGCCCCTGGGATTCCGGATACTGGATAAGGCACTTGCCACCCCTATAGTGACTTTTTTAGGCAAGGTTCAAATGACAAACTCAACACCATAGCAGGTACAAGCAAGCAAAATCTGAGGTAATGCTACTCAATCCTAGAAGTCTAAACCTAAAAACACACTCACATGAGGCACTCCTTAAGATAGAGAACATCGACATCTATGCATAGACAGAGACCTGGTTCAAGGCTCCAGAGAGCACCCCTGCATTACCAGGCTATATTTAGGTAATTCATATCACACCTTTCAACCACCTACCCTGGACTGAAACACTAAAGGAGGAGGCATGTCTATATTTGTTAAGGATATCCACACCTCCAGGCTGGTTGCTCAGCATAATGCATCCAAATTTATTCAAGTGCAACTAACACTGAGCAAGACTGCAATCCAGGTTGTAGCTTGTTACAGATCCCCCGCCATGCCTGAGGATGCCCACTCCACATTTCTTGATATATTGGACACCATTAAGATACAGCCCAGTACCCTAATAATGGGGGATTTCAACTACCCCACCATCAACTGAGAAAACTACTCATGCACTAACTCATTTGCTTAACGTTTTCTGGAATTCATAAATTCTAATGACCTGGATCAGCTTGCCCATACCCCCACCAGGGGCAGCGATATCTTGGACCTGGTCATTACCAATATGGGAAACCGATGCTCCATGCCAGTGGCCAACTCCTCACTGGTCAGATCCAACCACAAGCTAATCACCCTAGACATCCATATCCTGCCCCCACCCCCTATTAAGAAAACCACCGTAACAAACTTCTCCAAAGCGAACTTCATGCTTCTTAAGACAGAAGTGGCAAACTTCACAGTACCCATTCAGCCGGGAAGCAGCAGTACGACTGCTGAATCCTATACAAATGCACTCTATAAGCACATACTCGAGTACATGGATCATGCCATCCCAAACAGAACCAAGACACTATCCTCCAAAAAAAGGAAGCCAATCTGGTGGTCCCCTGCCATAAACAAACTCTACAACAGAAGGAAGAAGCTGTTGCAAAAGAGTAAAATCCCATGATTGCAGATCCCTCATAAAATCCTCCAAAGATAGTTACAAAAATAAAATCCCCATTGATTCTAAAGACAACCACAAAGCATTCTACAGCTATGTCAAGAATCTCAATGGCAACACTTAGATCTGCTCTGAGCTACAGCACAGTGGCACTAGATATACATAACTAACTGATATCGCTAACATCCTGGATGATAGAGTCAGTGCAATCTTTACCCCCCTCACCCCCCAAAGGGCCCATCTCTATAATGGAAGTATGCAAAGCCCCAGTAATCATGAATGCACAAGTAAAGACTGCACTCTCCAAAGCCAAGAACACAGCATCCATGTGACCAGACAACATCCCAGGTTGCGTCCTGCATGAACTACAGAATGAACGGGCACCTCACCTAAGTACCATGTTCAATCATAGCCTCATTTCAGGCTTTGTGCCTAGTGAATGGCACACATTGACGGTTATCCCACTCCACAAAGGGGGTGCCACTACAAACTCCAGTAACTACTGACCCATTAGCCTAATGAGCCTGGTCTGAAAGGCCATGGAACGTATCATCATGGAGCATATAAAAAAGACATGGGTAACCTCCAAACTCTGGAACTCACTCAGTTTGGGTTTGTAAAAGGTAGATCATGTCTCCTAAACCTGATTGACTTCTTTGAAGCAGTCACCAGAGCTGAGGATGAGGGTAAGGTGGTGCACACAGCCTATCTTGACCTCGCCAAGGCTTTCCCCACCATCCCCCACTCTGGAATTATAGATAAATTCACTAGAATGGGCATAAATCCCTATGTCGCAAGATGGGTGGCCAACTGGCTCACTCGACAGAACCCACACAGTGAAAGTAGCCAACTCCAAATCCAACTTCAGACCAGTAAAAAGTGGAGTTCCACAGGGTTTAGTCCTGGATCCTCTTCTGTTTGATATTTACTTCTCAGAAGTCTAGGCTAATACAGCAGGTCTTTGGCTAATGAAATTTGCAGATGACTGCAAACTAGGAGCCATAATATAATTGCCTAATGATGTGGATATTCTACAAAGAGGCCTCACTGAGAGTGATGCTTGGTGTCAAAGCCATGGCCTCAAGCTCAATGCCAAGAAGTGCATTGTCATCCCCTTTGGGAAAAACACTGTATCCATGAACTACCACATAGACAGTAGCTTACTAAACACTGAAAGTGTGATAAGAGACCATGGGACACAGATGGACAGTAGCCTCTCCTTTGATAATCACATCACCACAGTAGTTAGGACATCCTTCTACATGGCACACCTCATCACAAAGGGGGTTCTCCTCCAGAAAAAAAGAGGTCATTGTTCCTCTGTACTCATCCCTCATCACATCCATTATAGAATACAACACCCCATTTGGCATGTACCTTGCAAGACACATACAACAGCTAGAAAGGCCACAGAAATACCTCACTAAGAGGATTACTGACCTCAAACATATACCATACACAGGCCATCTCAAAAAACTCCAGTTCTACTCTGTCGCATATCGCCTACTCGGAGGAGACCTCTGCCTAACATACAAATGCAATGTCAAACCCAGATATGTTGGAAATGCTACACTTAAAGAAATCCCAATCTCTTTGAGTCGCACGCTCCAGGGACCTAAATCTTGTCACCACAACAAACAGAACATGCTGGAGGGATAGATTCCTGTCCCAGAGACTTCCCATGCTCTGGAACAAACTACCCATTCATGTCAAACAAAGCTCCTCATTGGCCCTCTTTAAGAAAAATGTTGACAATTGGATGGGAAATAGGAAATTAACACTTCTGTGGCTCTGCTCAACAGGATCACAGGAAAATAAATTATTGGGTTGCGAAAGCCAGGGAGCTTTTTTTGGCTAGGCTTATATAGGACCTTGAGCCAATAGCCTAGTACCTACCTATGAACTTATGAACTATGAACAAAAAGGGGTGAAATCTTTGGACAATACACAAATATTTCTGAAGGATGACTCCTAATAAAGGCCAGAGAATAGGAACATTCTCAAATATTGTAGAATCAGATGCATCAGGACTTTTGTTTTTGTTCTTATTATGGCACAAACTAGAAAATAATTTCCACTTACTTGTATATAATTTTCTAGTTGCAGGCCACTTAACCTCCTTTAATTGTTGCTGCATGTCCTCAGAAAATAGGTGTCTTAAGAGTTCCATCCAGCCAATCAGTTGAAGATTTCAGGTTGGTGTGTATCAGGTAACCACTGTAGTGTGAGGCCAGTCTGTGAACATAGGCACCGGAAGCTGTTGAAGACTGGGGGGGGGGGTTGAGGGTGAGAGGGGCACTTAGTGATCTAAAAAGGGCAATTTTTTTATAACTCTTTACTACCACAACTTAGGTTCATTTGGAGGACATTTTAAGCTTAGCCAATTCCCTTTTGGTGCTTGAATTAACATTTTCTGATTGATCTTACCTATCCCCTGGCTGATAATTGTATATTAGCCCTAGTGAGAATAAATGTGATCATGCTATAGATAATTTGAGGGGACCCCTGTAAGGGATGCAGCATTAGGAACTGCCTTTCTCCATTAGTGGCATGAGGGGCAATCCTGGAGTACATTTTCTATTACCCAGCCTTAGATCCAAGTTGCATTTGAATATGGACGCATGAGCTTTGTTTTATTTTTATGGATAGTCTGTTCTGGAGCAGTAGTAGCCTCTGTGATATATATCCACCTCTCTACAACATTCAGTTTAGATACCTGGAGTGAGTATTTCTGATGCCATTTGACTTGTTGATGTTCAGTAGGTCCATCTGTATTAGGTCGGAGTTTGCCTTGTATGCCAGACATGTCACCTCTAAGCACTCTGTAGGATACTGAGTATAGTAATAAATCTTTGAGGTGGTCCATGCAATACCTATTGTTTAGGAATTGTATCCTTTTAGTAAGGTATCTCTGAAGGTATTCCAGTTGTTGCATGGGGCTGGACAGATACATGCCAAAGTGGGCATTATACAAAATGATTGACCTAATGAGAGCTTTGTAAAGGGGGACAAAAACATTTCTAGATCTAGTCACAATCAATTTGTTTATAAGCTATGCAATATAGAAAGGCTTTAACTCTGGGCACATGCTGGTCAAAAGTTAGGTCACTGTATACACAGGTTCTCAAATGCCAAACGACTGGGTCAGTTCTCAGAGTGCATTGTCATGACTTTGACACAAGTTACTATTTGGGACAAAACTTTCCGCATGATGGTTAAGTCATTTGGGGATTCAATAACTGCTCCTAGCTTGCAGTCATCTCAAACTTAGCAGGCCAAAGGCCTTTGGTATTTCCTTTTACTTTTGTGATGTATATGCCAAACAGAAAAAGTCTCAGCACCGAACCCTGGGGGACTCCATTGGTGATTGGTCTCTTCCCCTGTTTTGATCTCCTGCATCCTGTGAGCAAGTTGGCAATTCAGCTAGTGATGCAAGTGTTTGCTCCTACATTATTCATCTTTTGTACTACACCTGAGTAGGGGATTGTGTCAAACGGCTTGGCCAGGTCATGGTAATGTGGTGTGAACAGTTTTACCTTCATCCATTGCTTTGGTAACAAGAGTAAAGCTTAAACTTTGCCCATGATTTTGACCCTTTCACACTTTCCTCTGGACTGTTTTCAAACACATTTTTAGGGCCATGCATACATGTATGCATTCTTTGATTCACTTTCCTGATTGTACTAAATTATATTCCTTGTATAATACAGCACCAGTTGTTAGAATGTGTTTTAAATTGGTAGTTTTGAACAGTCTTCTAGTAAGCAATGAAACAAAATGTATGAACAAATAATGACAAAACTACCCATTTCAGAAAATTTCAACCATAAAAGAGCACTCAAGCTTCTGCCATTACAATCCACCAATATCAGTAAATATGCAAAATCTCTGCAGAAGTAAGTCATCTAAATACTTTCATATTAAAGGGATCTTTAACTAATGAAGAGGTTGCTACTAGGAAACAACTTTATATTTCATTCTTTCATCTAAAATAGAGTGGCTGTTGCCTTTGAAGAATAATTTGCCTATGTTACATTAAAAAATGATAAGCTAGTAATATTGCAGTAGGGATTTGATGGCAAGCTGATAATAAGTTCATAGTTACTAGGTAATTCCTCCAAAGGAGGGCATTCACAGGACTGCAGCATTCACACCCTTTAAAGTACAACACAGTACAGTATCAGCGATTCATCTGCATACTGTGGGAGTAGAACCCACAGCCTTTTGCCTCAAAAGTAAGGCTACTAACAATGCAAACATACTTGGTATAAGCAGCACTAAACTTCTCTTTCCCTGTAGCTCTCAGCTCCTTGCAATTTGTTTTTATTTAACAGGAAAGTCCAACTTGAAACAAAGCCAATTTTTAGCAGAGAGAAATGCTCCAGATGCATGTCTTTGTAACATGTGAGGAAACTGCAGCACCCAGAAGGAACCACAAAACACAGGAAGGGCATATAGACTCCACATAGAAGGCACCCCAGCCAAGGTTCCAACCAGAGAACCTCTTGCTGTGAGGTGACAACACTACCACTGCACCATCTACCTGACACAATAAAATCTCTCAATTTTACAGCAGAAGAAATCTGGAAAATCTCTGCAGAAGTAAGTCATCTAAATACTTTCATATTAAAGGGATCTGTAACTAATGAAGAGGTTGCTACTAGGAAACAACTTTATATTTCATTCTTTCATCTAAAATAAAGTGGCTGTTGCCTTTGAAGAATAATTTGCCTATGTTACATTAAAAAATGATAAGCTAGTAATATTGCAACAGGGAATTGATGGCAAGCTGATAACAAGTTCATAGTTACTAGGTAATTCCTCCAAAGGAGGACATTCACAGGACTGCAGCATTCACACCCTTTAAAGTACAACACAGTACAGTATCAGCGATTCATCTGCATACTGTGGGAGTAGAACCCACAGCCTTTTGCCTCAAAAGTAAGGCTACTAACAATGCAAACATACTTGGTATAAGCAGCACTAAACTTCTCTTCCCCTGTAGCTCTCAGCTCCTTGCAATTTTTTTTTATTTAACAGGAAAGTCCAACTTGAAACAAAGCCAATTTTCAGCAGAGAGAAATGCTCCAGATGCATGTCTTTGTAACATGGGAGGAAACTGCAGCACCCAGAAGGAACCACAAAACACAGGAAGGGCATATAGACTCCACATAGAAGGCACCCCAGCCAAGGTTCCAACCAGAGAACCTCTTGCTGTGAGGTGACAACACTACCACTGCACCATCTACCTGACACAACAAAATCTCTCAATTTTACAGCAGAAGAAATCTGAAAAATGCAAACATTTATTTTTTTGGGGGGGACAAAGGCCCAGAACCAGGGACACATTTTAAATAATGCTTGTATAATCTCAGAAAGTTACTAAAATAGTTTTTTGTGTTATCATGCATTTCCAAAAAAGATAAGCAGACTGAAGCTTAAAGGGCTATCATTATTTAATGAATTACATTCTCACTGATTTGCCAGTAAACCACATATTTTAAGAGACAAATAAACTAAAGTACGAGCCAAATATTTTGTGAAAATCTAGACAGTTGAGACCGATGGACTAAACTCCCTGAATCGCAAGTGGTGGTGTGGGAAGCGAATGCAGGCTGCTGTACTTAAGATACAGGGTTTGAGACTCAGAAATTCTAACCACCAGTTAAACATAACTGGAGCATTTCACACACAAGCTGCTACTACTGCAGAAATAAAACACACACACGAGCTGCTACTACTGCAGAAATAAAACACACACAAGCTGCTACTACTGCAGAAATAAAATGGAGCACCCCAGCTACTACTACTGAGGTTCATAGGCATTTACTAGGCTAATGATCACAAGGGCCTTTTTTAGCCTAGCCTTAGATCCCAATCTACCAATTACTTTCTTAACATTTTCAAAAGAATGAATTGGTTTAGAGAGAGGCAGGATCTTCCTTCGACAAAGTCAAACTGATGAGGGTTCAACATTAAGAGATTTGTCTAATCCCAGTTTCAATGTCTTGTAATAGACAAAATTATTTTAACTAATTTACATATATAATATCAAATAAGCACACTATTAGTTTAGTCAAGCTTACATCTTACTTTTATTTTAATACACGCAATGTTCTCTCAAACTCTCGCTTTAAGCTTGCAGTGTTTACCTACTTGATGTAGTATTCCAAGGGAAACGAATGCAAGCAAGATGCTTTTCTTGATAAAATGAGTTTATTATGAAGTAACATACTATTATTCTGTCTGTGATTTCACCAAAAGCACCTCTGAATAAATCAATATTGCTCTTCTCATTTTGCTTTTTGCATAAACACTACAGGAACTTTCAAAGATTCTCCCACAAACATGCAATCACCTTAGAGTAAGCTACAGTTTCATGCTAATCACTTTGTCTGTAGTCAAATGTATTCTGTGTTTGACCAACTTTGCATAGATGCCCCTCCAAAACTATGCACCACATACTTTGAGCAAATCAAATGAAGACTCTTCCATTCATAAAAATAAAAACAGCAACATGACATATTAAATAAAGCAACACCCCACCAAAAAAGTCCACACACATTGATAAAGAAGAAAGTATACACTTAGATGAACTGTTCTGACTATTTAAGAACCAATTGGCTCAATCAGAGTGGCTACTCCAGTATCTGCATTCATAACTCTCAACCTCTTAGCACAAGAAATCTGGACAAAACCAAAAATAATGGAGTCAGTGTCCCCAAATACGGGCAGTTTTTAACTCTTACTCTTACAAACTCAGAAAGTTGTTAGAATAAAAGATTGGGTCACCATGCATTTTCTGGATATTATGATGTTTGAATCTCAAACTGAATTTGATCTTCCTGGCTTTGCCAGAAAAGCACAAATTTTATGAGGAACAGATCAACCACAAAAATCTGGACAGTTGAGAGGCATGGTTGCATTTAGGATAGAGCAACAATGCACCCATTAAGACACAATTACATTAGAATGTCTCTGAAGAACAGAAGATGGGATGAGAGATAAGAAGTGTTGCACAGATTTCAAAACTTCCGCAGCAACATCAGGATGGGGTAAGCGACCTTTCTTCCCAATTCCCTATCCCAGATTGTCTTGATTAACAGGAAACCCTCTTGGCAATGACAAACATCACCATGTATAGAAAATAAATAAATTGTACATCTACTAAGCTAAAACTTTTTCCTAAGCAAGCATTCATACCCACTTTCTTACTACCTTGTCATTTTTCTCAACCCCCCCAAAATAAACTACTCTCCAGCAACTGATTTATTTAACCCAGCTGAAGTTTCATCATTGCTAGCTTTGTTTAGCTTTCAAAGTCAAGATCACAATACCTGTTAGAGCTAAATCAGCATTTTCAAAATAGCATACTACTGCACACAAATCCAGTTGCTGTTTATATTCTCCTTCCCAATAAAAAACAATAAACACTACACCAAAATGCCTCCATTCGCAGCAAACCACTTATCACCAGCAACATCCCAAAGAGTTTAATCCAGCTGATTTTTTTACACATGCACACCTCCCCCACCAAAAATATGCTAAGAACATTAGATATTCATGCACCCTTCAAAAAAATCACACCTTTTTTTTTTAATAAAAGAATTTCCATACTAACAAAAAGTTAATAAAACTACATGTCAGACTTGGAAATCCTGTAATGCGAACATGTAAATGAGCATTTATGTGTCAATCACGCAGTCCACACAGTCACCCCAAACAAATCTTTACATCATCCACTCTACACAGAGGAACATTTATGGAAGCTATTAATGCAAAACTTTCTGATTACTCGGTACTGTAATCTACCCATCATCCCTCTCCAGAGGCAGACGAAGGCCTTCACAATGTGCTATACTTGTAATATAAAAACTCCAGCTTTCCTACACTATTCTTTTGATCACCCAGCCCCTATGGCACTGGAGAACAGATTCAAGAAGAACCAAAAAATCGGAGCACACCAGCTACCACTACTGCAGAAATAAAACAGAGCACACTAGCTACTACTACTGCAGAAATAAAATGGAGCACACCAGCTACCGTGGCAGGCTTGATGCAATCAGTTATTTTTTTTTACATGCACTTTTGTGTTTAAATAGCATGTGACTCATGCATGAGTCCTTAAAGGTCTTGCAGCTGTAAAAGAGGGGGGGGGGTGCCTCGCTCTATGGTTCCTTCACCTATGCTGGGAAGCCGTTAAAGTAAAAACACGCCATGAATGTAAATTCATTTGGACGCAAAAGTGGGGGTAGTGCTCCTTCCCCCTTGCTCTATTGTTCCGGCACCCATGTCTGTGAGAAAACCCATGATAATTGCTCTTCCCCATCTTCCAAAGATGTGAGAACTACTGTTGCTAAGATCAAAGAAGTCACTGCAGCTATCTTTGGGGAGTCCTCCTGAATCTTTAGGAGGACACTGAATCATAGGTGACTCAATAGTAAGGCACACTGATGTCCCACTCACTAGGTTGAATAAGGAGAAGGTAATAGTCAGCTGCCTGCCGGAGTCAGGATATGCCACATAATGCATGCACTCAGGTCACTCCACAGCAGGTACAGATATGACTCAATCATTGTCCATGTTGGTGTGAATGACCTGAGACTTACCTTCCTGGACTACATGAAAAGAGATATGGAGTGGCTCTCAGAACATGTAGCCCAGGAAGGGATGACCCCAGCCCTGAGTAACATCTTACCATCACCCTGAATGATACCACAGTACAAATAAAAAAAATATTGCCTTCAATAATTGACTAAGGATAAGAATCCCATCCAAAGTCCAGCGACCTCATCTACCAGCTTCTTTTCTCTGCACTTTCTATCAAGGAACAAAGAAAGTATGTTATGGGCTAAGTCCACATTGTAAATCAGACCCCTGTCTACTACTTGCATCAGGGCTCCAAAGTTCGCAGTGAGCTTGAGCAGCCAGCTTCCCTTTGCCCCTCCTCTCTATCTACCCAACAGCTAACTCACCTCTACCACTTACCTAAACCCTCTCTTACTATACATCTCTTCTACCACAGTTCTACACCAGTTAGCTCCCTGCCACACTTACCTACAATACCAGGCCTGCCCTCTAGGTGGCACCCCTGTCCTATCCATCTTTCACTGCCTCTCTCTGTTCTACCTCTGTAATTTCAACTAATTTCTTATGTCCTTGACCTGATCCTCTTCATACTCACCTTGTGCCCTTTCAGTACTTTACTCCTCTGGCTCTCCTTTTTGGTAGACTCCTGTACCATCTCAGACCTTCTCCACTCAGGTCCTACCTTTCTAACCTGTAGCTAACTGCATTGCTGATAGTTTCCTCTCTAATTTCTATTCCTTTTGTCTTTTGTAGAGCCAAGACACTCTCCTCCAAAAAAGGAAGCCTATCTGCTAGTTGCCTGACATAAACAAACTCTACATCAGAAAGAAGAAACTGTTGCAGAGCAAGGTGAAGTCCCAAGACTGGAAAAACTCCCTTACAAGCCTCAACAGAAAGCTGACATCCCTCATCAAATCCTCTGAAGCTAGCTATGAAAACAAAAATTGCAGCAGATAATAAAGACAACCACAAGGCCTTCTATAGTTATGTCAAAAATCTACAAGGCAATGCTCCGTTCTGCTCAGAGCTACTACACAATGGTAACTCCTATACTGTGCCAACAGACATGGCCAAGATACTGGCCGACAGATTCAGTGCCAACTTTACCCCCCTTTCACCCCCTAAAGGGCCGATCACAATATCTGAGGAATGCCTAGTATCCAATAATACAGATGCTCAGGTCAAAATTGCACTGTCCAAGGCCAAGAATGCAGCTTCCATGGGACCCGACAATATCCCTGGCAGTGTTCTACATGAATTGCAGAATGAACTGGCACCGCACCTGTGTGCTCTGTATAATCACAGCCTCATTTCAGGCTTTGTCCCCACTGAATGGTGAACTGCTACAGTCATCCCACTCCACAAAGGGGTTGCGACTATGGACCCTGGGAACTACTTCCCCATTAGCCTGATGAGTCTGGTATGTAAGGTTATGGAGTGCATCATCATGGACCTAATAAATAAGGACATAGAGAATCTCCAGATTCTAGGGCCAATGCAGTTTGGATTTGTTAAGGGAAGATCATGTCTGCTCAAACTGATAGACTTCTTCGAGTCTGTCACCAGAGCTGCGGACAAGGGCAAAGTAGTTCATATTGCCTAGTTTGATCTGGCCAAGGTCTTCAATACAATTCCTCACTCAGGAATCATAGATAAACTCACTAAATTAGGCATCAACCCCTATGTCACAAGGTGGGTTGCAAACTGGCTTATTGATAGAACCCACACTGTGAAAGTAGCAGACTCCAAGTCAGACTACTAACCAGTCATGAGTGGAGTCCCACAGGGATCGGTCCTGGGTCCTTTCCTGTTTGGCATCTACTTTTCTGAAGTCCAGGCCAAAACCGAGGGACTTTGGTTGACCAAGTTATCAGACAATTGCAAACTGGGATCCATTATTAGCTCTCCAAGTGATGTTGATATTCTACACAATGTCCTCATGGAGACCAATGACTGGTGTCAGAACCATGACCTTAAGCTCAGTGCCAAAAAATGCATCTTCATTCCCTTTGGGAAGAACATGGTACCTATGTAGCTTGCTACAGATCCCACACCATGCCCCTGGATTCCCACTCCTCATTTCTTGATACACTGGAAAATATTAGAGTACAACCTAACACCCTAATAATGGGTGATTTCAACTACCCCACCATTAACTGGGAAAACTACTCATGTACCAACACTTGTGATCAACGTTTTCTGGAATTCAAAATTTTCAATGCCTTGGATCAACTTATCCACACCCCCACCAGGGGCAGCAATATCCTAGACCTGGTCATTACCAACATAGGCAACTGGTGTTCCATACCAGAGGTCAATTCCTCGTTGGTCAGATCCGACCACAAGCAAATCACCCTAGACATCTACATCCCATCCCCACCCCCCCATTAGGGAAACCACCATAAAATAATTTCTCCAAAGCCAACTTCACGCTTCTTAAGACAGAAGTGGCAAACTTCATTACACCCATGCTATCGGGCAATAGAGATACAACTGCTGAATCTTATAGAATTGCACTTTATAAGCACTTACACAAGTGCATGGATCATGCAATCCTAACAGAACCAAGATTCTATCCTCCAAAAAAGAAAGGCAATCTGGTGGTCCCCTGCTATAATAAAACTTTACAACAGAAGAAAGAAACTGTTGCAAAAAAATAGTAAAATCCCATGATTGGAGGAACTCCATGGTCAGCCTCAGTAAGAAGCTGAGATCCCTCATAAAATCCTCCAAAGCTAGTTATGAAAACAAAATCGCCACTGATTCTAAAGACAACCACAAAGCATTCTATAGCCATGTCAAGAATCTCAATGGCAACACTCAGATCTGCCCTGAGTTACAGCACAATAGCACTAAATATACAGAACCAACTGATACTGTCAACATCCTGGCAGATAGGTTAAGTGCTAACTTTACCCCTCTCTCATCCCCTAAAGGGCCCATCTCTATACCGGAAGAATGCAAAGTACCTGTAATCATGACTGCACAGGTAAAAAACACACTCTCCAGAGCCAAGAACACAGCATCCATGGCACCTGACAACATCCCAGGCTGGATTCTACATGAACTAAACAACGAACTGGCACCCCACCTAATTACCATGTTCAATCATAGCCTCACCTCAGGCTTTGTGCCCACTGAATGGCGCACAGCAATGGAAATTCCACTCCACAAAGGGGGAGCCACCACGGACCCCTGGAACTACTGCTCCATTAGCCTGACGAGCCTGGTCTGCAGGGCTATGGAGCATATCATCATGGAACTTATAAACAATGACATTGGTAATCTCCAAACTCTGGACCCTACAAAGTTCGGGTTTGTAAAAGGCAGATCATGTCTCCTAAACCTGATAGACTTCTTTGAAGTGGTCACCAAAGCCGTAGATGAGGGTAAGGTGGTTCACACAGCCTATCTAGATCTCGCCAAGGCTTTCAACACCATCCCCCATTCTGGAATTATAGACAAATTCACTAAACTAGGTATAAATCCCTATGTCACCAGATGGGTTGCCAACTGGCTCACTGACAGAACCTACACTGTGAAAGTAGAAGACTCTAAATCCCACTTCAGACCAGTGACAAGTGGAGTACCACAGGGTTCAGTCCTAGGTCCTCCCTGTTTGGTAAATATACTTCTCTGAAGTACAGGCTAACACAGAAGGTCTTTGGCTAACAAGGTTTGCAGATGACTGCAAACTAGGAGCCATAATCAAAACTCCTAACGATGTGGACATCCTACAAAAAGGCCTCACTGAGACAGATGCCTGGTGTCAAAGCTATGGCCTCAAGCTCAATGCCAAAAAGTGCATTGTCATCCCTTTTGGTAAAAACTCTGTACCCATGAACTACCACATAGGCGGTAGTCTATTTAACACTGAAAGTGTGATAAGAGACCTTGGGACACAGGTGCACAGTAGTCTCTCCTTTGATAATCACATCGCCACAGTAGTCAGGAAATCCTTCTACATGGCACACCTCATCACAAAATGTTTCTCATCCAGGAAAAAAGAGGTCATTGTTCCCCTCTGTTCATCACTCATTAGACCCATTATAGAGTACAATGCCCCTTTTGGTGTGTACCTCACAAGACATCTACAACAACAGGAAAGGCCACAGAAATACCTCACAAAGAGGATTACTGGCCTCAAACAGATGCCCTATGCAGACCGTCTCAAAAAACTCCAGCTTTACTCTGTCACATATCGCCTACTCAGAGGCGATCTCTGCCTAACATACAAAGCTATGTCAAACCCTGAGCTGTTGGACATGCTCCATGTAAAGAATTCCCAATCCCTCCGAGCTACATGCTCTCGGGACCTAAACCTTCTCACCACAATAAACAAAACATGCTGGAGGGATAGATTCCTGTCCCAGAGACTTCCCATACTCTGAAACAAACTACCTCTCTATATCAAACAAAGCGCCTCTTTAGCACTCTTCAAGAAAAATCTTGATGATTGGATGGGAGATAGGAAATTCACCCTGGGGATCACTTCTGTGGCACTGCTTGACAGGGGCACAGGAAAATAATTTTCTTGGGTGGCAAAAGCCAGGGTACTGTTTGCCTAGACTTATATAGGCCCTAGGGCCAATAGCCTTGTACCTACCTATGAACCTATGAACCTATGAACATCAATGGTAGTCTACTGAACAGCTAAGGTGTTATAAGAGATGTGGGAACACAAGTGGGTAGCAACCTCTCCTTTGACAATCACATTGCCACTGTGGTCAGAAAATCCTTCTATGTGGCACATCTCATTACAAAGGGTTTTGCATCCAGGAAGAAAGAGGTCATTGTCTCTCCCTCTGCTCTTCCCTCATTAGACTGATTATAGAGTACAATTCCCCATTTGGCATGTACCTCACTAGACATATGCAACAACTAGAAAGACCACAAAAATTCCTCACTAAGAGGATCCTAGGCCTTAAACACTTGCCCTATGCAGAAAGACTAAAAAAACTCCAGCTTTTCTCGGTATCATATCGCCTAGTTAGAGGCGATCTCTGCTTGACCTACAAAGCCATGTCAGACCCAGCACTGTTAGATATGCGACAACTAATGAAATCCAAATCCCTCTGTGCCACATGCTTCAGAGGCCTCAACCTCATTACCACAATCAACAGAACTTGCTGGAGGGACAGGTTCCTAACCCAGAGACTGCCCATGCTCTGGAATAGACTTCCCTTACAAGCCAAGCAGAGCACCTCACTGGCCTCTTCAAGAGAAATATTGACGAGTGGATAGGAAATAGAAAGTTCACACCAGGGATCATTTCAGTGAACCTCCTGAACAGAGGCACTGGGAAATAACGCCGGGCAGCATGTTGCCAAGGAATCCTTTGGACTAGGCTTGTAAAGGCTCCATGGCCATTAGCCTCGTACACTCCTATGAACCTATGAACCTATGTTTGATTTAATCAGTGTTAAAATTAAAACAACTGGAGTACAACACCATTTTACATTTAGCATGCAGTTGTGCACATATATATGTTTTTAGTATTGATTTGAATACTACTTTTAAGTACTGTTAAGTAATATTTAAGAGCACTATTGCCATTTGATGTCTGCTTTTTGTTTGCTATTGGTCAATTTTTGCAACACATGACATGAAATGATTGTATTTATTCTGGGTATTTTATGACATCCAACAGTTCTGACAAAGTCCCTTAAAGAGAATAAAGCACTCAACAGCTGTGGATATTTGTTATTAAACTTTTCAGCTGCATTTCTTTATTGCTGATCACTTCATTTCTGACTGTTAGCAGCAGTGCTGTTTGATTCCAGTGGTGGCAGTGCTTTTTACTATCCTTTTTGGTGTTTTTGGTGTTTTATTTGGTTCCAGTTTGTGTTTTCTTAATTTTTCACAAGAAACACAAAACTTTGAAGAAATATGTAAGTGAAAGGACCCAGTTAGTTTTATGTTATAGAAATGTATTATGGCATGTCTGTAAATATATATAAAGAATGCTTGAGATAAAAATCATTATCTGCTAAGTGTCCCACTGAAACATTTTCAGAAATGAACTAAAGATTCATTACCACCAAATAATAACAAATTATTAAATGAAAATGAACTTCAGCCAGCCATGACATGGAGGGAGAAACACCAAACATCATTTTTATGCTGATCTGTGTATAGGCAATCTAAGTTATATGGGGGTGATCAATGATATTATAAATTAACAATGGTGGTATGAATGCAACTGAGCACCTTATCTGATTTGAAGACTACATTTTTCTTTTCTTTTCTGCACATAGAAGCCCTTAATCCTCTCTATAGAATGACTTTCCTCACCTCAACTCACAAGTTAGTTCCCAGATAATGTCTGAAGTAATTTACTGCACCACATTCTCACAGATGAAAAAAAGAAAGACAAACAACAGGAATTTGACTGGAATGTATAATGGTCACAATTCTTGATCGAAGCCAGAACTCCATGGGTGCTACTTATCTTGATGCTGATTTGCAATGCTGCCATGTTCATCTCATGCACAAAAAGAAACACAGACAATGTTGCCATGCTCATCTCATGCACAAAAAGAAACACTGACAATGCTGCCATGCTCATCTTATGCACAAACATAAATACTGACAATGCTGCCATGCTCATCTTATGCACAAACAAAAACAATGCTGCCATGCTCATCTTATGTACAAACAAAAACAATGCTGCCATGCTCATCTTATGCACAAACATAAGCACTGCCAACGCTGCCATGCTCATTTTATACACAAGCATAAACACCGACAATGCTGCCATGTTCGTTTTATGCACAAACAGAAACACACTGACAATGCTGCCATGCTCATCATATGCACAAACAGAAACACTGACAATGCTGCCATGCTCATCTTATGCACAAACAAAAACAATGCTGCCATGCTCATCTTATGCACAAACATAAACACTGACAATGTTGCCATGCTCATTTTATACACAAGCATAAACACCGACAGTGCTGCCATGCTTGTCTTATGCACAAGCATAAACACAGACAATCCTGGTATGCTCATGTTATGCACTAACAAAAACACTGACAATGCTGCCATGCTTATCTTATGCACAAACAGAAACACTGACAATGCTGCCATACTCATCTTATGCATAGACATTAACACTGACAAGGCTGCCATGCTCATCTTATGCACAAACATAAACACCGACAATGCTGCCATGCTCATCATATGCACAAACATAAACACTGACAATGCTGCCATGGTCACCTTATGCTAAATGCATAAACACAGACGATACTGCCATGCTCATCTTATGCACAAGCATAAACAATGACAATGCTGACATGCTCATCTTATGCACAAACAGAAACACTGACAATGCTGCCATACTCATCTTATGCACAAACAGAAACACTGACAATGCTGCCATGCTCATCTTATGCACAAACAGAAACACTGATATGTACAAGCTGCTAGAGGGTGCAATTGTTACAGTGAATAGAATACTAAGGTCAGATCCTCGCAGAAGTCTTTTAATCTGAAGTTCATACTAAACTGCTAAACTGACAATACACCAGTCACCAACATGGTATTGCCTGTGATGCCAACAACTTACTCATAACCAATCAGAAACATGCTTACATGGATGTCAGAGCTGCTTACCAATGTCAGTCAGCACAGTTATGATACTGGTATGTTTTATTTTTGGGAAGCCGCTTTTCCATCAACTAGCTGGCTGTGCAGGGAGAGGTATTTCTTTCACACAAACCCACAACCAAATCAATGACTGTCCATCAGATAATTGTAGCATGAATTATAGCAACTTAATGAGCTGAGAATGAATTTATGAGTGGCAGCACTGCTGGCATACAAGATGAAATCAACAACCACTTAGGCTAAAGTTCAAATGGAGACGGAAAACCATCATCAATTTAGAATGCACCTAAATAATGAAAGGATTGCTATGGGCCAGGGAATATTTCACTTATTTCATATATTTTTTTCTTTTTGCTGTTTATTTGTATTTGCACAGCTGTATACCTTGGGGGATAAATGAGTATGTCAGCATACATAGAGTATGCTTGCAGACATTCTTGCTTCCAGTAACAAAACAAAACATCACACACTTGTCAGCAATGTGGCAGACTGTTTTTACTGAAAAAAAACATTCTTCCCTTGCTGTCTTGTTTGTCTCCCCCCCCCCCCCCCACTCACACCATGCTGCCAATTCTCCAACTGCTTAAACAAAACTGCATTTTCTCTGTGGCATCTCAGTGCCCCTCATATGCCATTTGTGTGTGTTTTCCTGAAAACAAGTGAGATTCATTTTCTTTTAGTCTAGCACCTAACAAAAACATCATATTATCTTGATCTCAAACAAATAGGAATATCCGTTTGTCTTGCTCGCTTGTTCATTTATTTGAATTTGCTTACTTGGATAGGTCACTGAGCTATCAAGACCGTTTACAGACCCCCATACAGGAGTACATACCCAGAATGTGTACTCAGTAAATAAAATAAAATGTTATAAAGTGAAAAACTGGTACAAAGTATAAAAATAATTCACAAGCAAACTAGGTAAGATACAGAAATCAGGTTAAATCAATGCACATAGACACTGTATAAAGATGTTATCTATAGTAGGCTTAGATGTGTGAAAAAATACATTAATCAAAAAAAAGGCAATGTATCTCACTAAAACAACCTAATTAATGTAATTCTAATTGAAGTACAGAATGTATATAAACCAAATAGTGAAAATATGTAAAAAATATGCATATTAGAAATAGTTGTAACTGGAGGTGGACAAAGATAGCACTTAAATGAAAGTCTGTTGTCACTGAAGTCTAGGCACCCAATCGCCTCACAAATAAAAAAATATAACAAAAACATGCTTTTGCAGGGGTACAAGCCATCTTGCACCCCTCATGCGGGGGGCTGTGCCCCCACACCCCCCTACTTAAATATACCAACTTCGAGATCACACTACAGCAAGGAAAAGGGAATATTCCCATTCCATACTGTATAGTGATCTCTATAGTTAGTTTTTGAAGTTTCACTACTTCGAACAAGTGGGTTCATACAAGTGAAGTTCGAAGTACTGAAACTTCGACCAAACATAGTAGACCGATATACACATATATATATATATATATATATATATATATATATATATATAGATACACACACACACACACACACACACACACACACACACACACACACACACACACACACACACACATATATCTATATGATTAATGTGTTTGTAACTGAAAAATAAGCAATACAATATATCTATGTCAGAAGGAAAGAAGCAAAACAATGGGGAAGGGGATTTAGAAGTGCAAACATTTTTTATGTATTTTAACAGAAGAAACATATAGAAATAAAGAGAAAAGTAAGAATAATGTTGATAATGACTATACATCTCAACTGTCCCTGTTTTGCAAAATTCCTCTGATTTTGCCTCATATTTTTGACATGTTCCTTTTAAAATTGTTGATTTTCTGGTAAATCACTGAGGATTGCAGTGAACCAGTAATGCTAGACATTATACTGAATTGTTCTGAAAATGCATATTGATGTAAAACATGTTGTGCTATTAATCTTTCAAGGGAACCTGAGTAATATTTAAACAATTCCCTGAATTTTGACCTTCTTCCCCTATTATGTTTGGCTTTGTCAGAATTTTTGTTCAAAGAAGTTGAAAGATATGATAAGGACTGCTGGAGTCATAGCAGCCATGGAAGCACTTAACATTATATCGATTCAAGGGGATAACTTCTAAGAACTTTGCAAAACATTTTATAAGATTCATTATTCCTTAGATAGTCAGAAGGGGAATCCCATGGTGATGGCTCTAGTACAGAGAAGCTGTAATTGCTACATGAAATTCTATTGTGGGGATTTGAAGGGAGACTGCTTTGGGTAGAAAAACGTTCTTCATTTAAGCCTGTTGGAGTAGAAGGTGATGGTTGAAATTCAGAGGTTTATGGGAAATTGAATGGAGTAGGTGAGCTTCATACTACTTTAGAAGCTATTTGGCTTTGTCTGAGACTTGCCAATGATCTACACAGCAAGGAGTAAGAATAATAAATTGGCATAGCTTTCTTGGAGGTTTCTGCAGTAAGAGGAGGCTGTGATCAAGATGAGAAAGTAAAATCTGACTATAGCTGATCTGTATTTCACAGTCAGTAAGTGTCAAATTTTCCAGACACAGAATAAGTACAAAGTTTATTAGTTTTAGTCATTATTAACTCAATGTGATGTTGAAAGATTAGGTTTGGATCTAGTAAAATCCCTGGGTACCTAAAACTTTCTATAGTTTCCACACACCATCAGTGCTGTTGAACTAGATCTGCCATTTCAGTCTATTAAAGCAAGTTTTTCCTGGATGCCAAATAACATTGTTTTTATTTTTCTAAAGTTAAATATGAGCTGCACATTGTTAAGCCAAGAGGAGAAGTGGTGAAGGTAATGATCTAGGAAATTTATCATTACTATGTGGGAGGAGCAGATCTACAAATAACCACAGTATATGCAAATACGAGGTTTGGTGTTTTTGGTAACTCAAAAAGATGTCTGTTTATAAAGGTATAGAAATGAAGAGGATAATAACTAATCCTTTAGCGAGTCTTTTATGAACTGCAGCAAACTTAGATAGGGACAAACCACCTCTGACTATGAAGTATCTGTATGAAATAAAGTCTTTAAACCAGTTTGCAACTTTATCACTACATGTACCAAGCATAAGAGGGAGTCGTGTCTGTTATCAGAGACCCAGGAACATTGGCTAACAACAAACTCTCCTTTGGCTACCATGCAGACATGAACATTAGGAATTCCTTCTATTTAGCTCATCTGATTAGCAAAGGAATTTCCTCAAGCACCATGGGTGTTATGTTAACCATCTACTCCTCTCTTATTAAACTCATAATTAAATACAATGTTCTTTTTGGCATGTGCCTGTCCAGACATGTGATCTAGCCTGAAAGACCTCAGAGTCTCCTCACTAATAAAATTAAAGGTTTAAGCTCAATTACTCATGCATAACACCTTAGAGCTCTATCACTGTTTTCTATCTCATACAGAATCCTTTAGAGTGATCTCTGACTGGCCTACAAGGCCCCATATGACCCTGTTCAGAATGACCTTTTTCATATTTGTAATTCTGACAATACCATGAGTACCTGCACAAAATACCTTAACCTTCTTTGAAATATATATTCTGGATTAATAGATACTGCAATCAAAGAATTTCTTTGCTTGGAAGAAGACTCCCACCTTCATATCAATAAAAGTAGCATGCTTACGGTCTCCAAACACAGTCTAGATAAATAGATGAGCAACTGATCTACACCCCTGATCTTGCCAGACTATCATTCATAAAAATGAGTAGCAAGTGGGAATTGCAGTAGCCAAAATTCAAATGATCTGTTTGATCAGTTCCCTAGTAATAACCCACAGATCTATAAATTGTGGTTTGCTAAGTCAATGAACATGGTAAGGTCAATCTGAACTGCACCAGTGAGAATTTCCTCTAGCCATTTTAATTAAATTATCATCAAAAAGGATCCTGATTGCAATCATTCTACTCCTACAAATCCAAAAAACATTGTAGCATCTGAAGCAAAGGTGGCCTTGTTGGATATGGGTAAAATGTTTTAAACAGACTATCTTCAAAAGGAGTATCACTATGAAATGAGAAATGAAAATGGGTTAAATCATAAAGATAAGAAGGTTTAAATATTTTAAATTGGCTTTATTAGTGTAGTTTTCCAGATGAAGTGGGAAATATTGTGTGATAGAGCTATATTAAATTTATGGTGAAAGGAATTTGTCAAATGTGTTCATTACAGCATAAGCTGTAACAGGGCTATATCTGGCTACTGGGGCATCAAGAGGTGTTGACTCTAGCAGTTTTTCAGTTCTTTTATATTTATGTAATAAAAATATAGAGGAGATTACATTCAGGAGAGTTAGAAAGGGACAGGGGGAGTTGTGGGAATAAAAAGAGAAAAGGAAATTAGCCCGGACAAAGGGAAATAACTATTTATGGAATTCATGACAGGAAAAGGTCCCATTTATGGCATTTGGCATTAGAATGGATAGAGCTAGCTTTGGCTTTGTGATACCTAACTTTTTTTTTTTTTGCTAAATTTCTAAGAATAATTATTCTGTCCATATTCAACAAAGGCTGGATGTAGTATTAGATGTTGCACTGTTTCAGAAAGAATTACGAGTTTGGCCCACCACTAACAGAGTAGAGTATGCTGCATTAGAAATGGATTATAGGTCACCAATAAAGTACATGCCAGAATGACCAAAAGATAAAAAGAACAAAAAAGCAACACTGGGCCATATTTTAGCCATACAGCAATGTAGGAAAAGGGGAAGTAGAATTCTAGAACAATGCAATGAAAAGTTTAGAAACTTAAGTTTGGAGCAGACAATAACCTCTTTCTAAAAATAATAAAGACTGGGCTCCATGTTTAGTGATTGGTGATTGCAGATCAAAACAAAATATATTTAGTTATCTCCAAACAATTGAAATAATTCATTCCTAAAAAAGTTATTGGTTGGTGAGACGAAGTGTCAGTAAAAGGAATAAGAAATAGTTTAATAAACTTGAAATACAAATCAGACAAATTATAAAAAGAGGCAAACAAGGATGCAAATACATTAAGACTAAATATTACGAACAATAGTAACAAGGCTTGTTTTCATTTTCTGAGAATTTTTAAAGGAAACTGTAAGTGATAAATCTAAAGGGGAAGTGCAAAATAATTCAGTTTTCATTATATACATAATAGAGTTTAAAACATGACTGTTGTATTTATGTTATTTTTAAGTCTCTTGACATGATACTTGGTAATAAGGGGAATATAGATTTAATACAACACATATACAGGACTTGAGCATCAACTCTGACCAATAGTTTGAGATTTTTGAAGTCAATATCAGGCACCTTGGATATGGACGTACAGGTAAATATTGCCATAGATTTCAGTAAAATCTTTGAATCAGTTGATCATAGTCTACTAGTTAAAACATTGTTCTTTCTGAAAACATAATGACACATACACACCAATTTGAGACTTAACTGAGCACAAAGTAATCACATTTAATATTAGGGGTAGAGTGTTAAAATTGAGTAGTATGAACAAAGGGGTGGCCCAAGGCTCTTCTTTAGAACCAGTGTTATTCAACATATATTCAGGTGATATAACATTTCCTAATCAAAGCTGTTGTATTAAATACTCAGATGATAAAGATATTGGAATTTGCATCACAAATATGGAAAGTGACACTGTGATTCAAAGAGTCATTAACATTACATATTTGGAAAAGCAAGGTTAAATTGCAGCTAAATTTGAGCTAAATAGCTATAATGATATTTGGTAGAGTTAAGGTAGGATCTCTGTATTATTAATGGGATGGTAACCATATCAACAAGATTAGGCAGTATAACAATTTGCCTGTAGTGATTGGTACTGAAGTGAAACTTAAGAATTTGTATCCATAAAATTATCTCTACAGCTAATCATAAACTGAGAACACTTCTGGGACTCAACAATTTGGGTATCACTTTATACTACCATAATAGAGCCTGTTTGGTATTTCATTAATAATGTCTGGACCCTACACCAAAGAATACAATAATAAAATAGAGAAGGCCCAAAACATTTTCACTAGGAAAATCATGGACCTAACGTGATTTCTTTGCTATGACATATGTGTCTCTTTTCTCTATGTTTCAGACAATTAAGAGGTGATATTATTCTGACCTTTAGAGCATTAAAGAATGACTACAAGTTTGAATATCTGGGTGTCAAATAGGTACATCATGGAAAGAATGTTAATGAAGGAGAGAGTAAAAAGTGATTGTTCATACATTTAGAAAAAATAAAAGGAAAAAATGTTCAACCAAAAGGCAACCAAAGAATGGAAACCTCTGCCAAGTCACACTCTGAAAGCATCCACAATAGATTAGTTCAAGATATTCCTTGGCAATTGTCTTGGGAGATAAGGTATATAGTCTTATTTGGAACAGGCAAAAGTGAAGTCTTGATTTGTTATTAATATATTATATAATATGAGAATTCCAGTATGGTGGCACATAGATGAGGACAGAAAGAGAGTGGGTTTACATCATCCAGAGTAATAAACATGATAATCTACCCAGTGCAACTAACATCATAAGCTAGAAGCATAAACACACACAGACAGAAGAAAAAAAGGCTCCCTGTTGAAATCTTGGCACTCATATTCTGAATCTTATTCGTCTTCTTTAAGCTTGTTTTTTTCAAGCCCTCCTTACCCCTTAACCTATATATAACATTCCTCAAAGAATGGAGAATATGCCAAAAAAGGCCCACTTGGACTTAATATATGTAAATCCAATTTTCAACCATTCCTTGTCATATTTTAGGACTCATTCTAGTGGGTCCAGACATTTCAAATGATCACCATTACAGAAAGGAATGCAGGTGTTAAGGAAAATGGTGGAGAAAGTGTGAATACTGCTTGCTTAAATCAGGATGAGGGTCAGTGGAAAGAACTTGTGGAAATGGATGAATCATAAAACAGCCAAGAAGATTCTATGGAATTTAATATCATGCAGAAATATTTAAAATCAGTGGAGTTTTAAATTAATATATAAAATCAAACATCCAAAAAAATTAATTGGCTAGAGAAGGCTGCATCTCATCCAACTCATGCATTGGCTACTTTACAGGAATATGACAACTGCACCAAGGAAAGTATGGTAGAGATGGATACAATGTAAAAGCATTTATAACAAAAACCTACAGACCTTGGGAATAGATAGCAAAGATAGAACATACTGTTTTCAGCAATATCAGAAGCAGTTGAGTGGACTGACTTTAGGGACATTATGCAGCATTGCTTAGCAGAAAGGGTAGGAATATCTTGGGCACACTAAGTAGTCACTCCATGTGGTTGTGGCAAGGAAAGACCATGGCCAGTCCTAGTTAAATTTGGCTCCTACAAGGAAAATGAGCTGATAATTTAAAAACTGCTGAAGAAAGAAACTATTTATAAAGTTAGCATGGCAGGAGTGTATGCTGAAAATGATTATTGGTTAACAACCAGATTGTGAAGGAATACCTATCAAACAACAAAGAGGCAATGCAAAGCACAAACCTGAACTATAAATTGCTGAACCCAACCATATCGAGTGATTTACCAGCTATGCAAAAAAAAAAAAAAAAAAAAAAAAAATGTAATCTTTGAACAGGCAAAGGAGGGCTTCTGTAAACATTCAATAGATACATCTAAGGGACACTGAGAAGCCCAGAAGAGATTGGACATCTCAGAAACAAAGAGAAGAAAAGGAAGTGGAATCTTTAGAGAACAGAATTCCTGCAAAACCTGTTCCAGTTTTTCAGTGGAAAACGATAAAGAAAACAGAACCAACGAGAAAACATTCCAAGGCAGCTATGCAGTCCAGTGCACTGAATGATGAGGATGAGCTAGAAACAGATGAGGGGAATGAGATGGCTTTGACACAGCAACAATAATAGTAATTCCAGAACTGTAAACTGTAAGCTACTACACAAATCAGTATATAATGTAGTGTTCATTTTTATCAGATCTATTGCTTGTTGTGCTTGCCAGGATAAGCTAGCTGTTTTGTTCATAATAACATTCTGTTGTAAATTAAATGAAAACTAGGGAGAAACCACTCCAGATTAAATGTACACTAGTAATGTGAAATATTAAATACCCTCCCAGAGAGCAAAATATTGAGTTATAGTTATTATATATGTACAATACCGGGACATAACAGTGGGAGAGCATCAATAGTTAATGGGAATGGTATGAATTCAGGTGGGCATATAGTACAATCAATAGATGGGTAATGACAAAGCAAGGTAAAATAAGCAGAGGAAGAGAAGAGGAAACTATAGAAAGGAAATGAGGGACAGTACTGGCAGGGTTTTCAAATGCCATGAGAAGAATATATTGAATTTAAACTGTTACATAATTTATCAGAAGAAAATTGTTAACATAACAAGATAAAAGTAAATGGATCTGAAAGCTGGGGATAAGGACCAGAGTGACAACAAACTTATGGTGTAAAACAGAGGTAATCCTGAAGCATTGAGTCAAGTCCCACCTATGACCCAGAGAGTGACATGACAAGCAAAAACCAGAGTACAAAGAATTAGTCCAGATAAAATCACTTTAGCTAGCAGGTCTAAGAGACTCTCTCTCTTTCTCATACCCTCCCTGTGGGAGCAATAAAGATGCCTTTTTGAAGTAGGTAGATGGATATGTGTTCTTGTTCTAATATATTACATTCAACATATCAGTTATTTAAATTCAGTTACAGACAATGGTGGGAGGATCCATGAAAGCTGACTGAAGGAAAATCTGGGAGATGGAAAAATAAGGAGCCAATCTCAAGCCTTAGAGGTTAGTCCCTTATTTGAATATTCCTGAAAGACCAATGAGGATGGGCACCTCATTCTTAGTTAGCTACCACTATAGAACTATATTTAAGAAAACACTTTCACCCAAGCTTCATCAAGTCCATCTAATATTGTGGTATACACTTTAATCATTGAAAATGCCCACTTTTATGAGGCTACTTTTTAGCCTGTTTTGTAACACATGTAAAATCAGAGACTGTGTCTATCTTTGTGGTGCTTATATTCCTTGGAGCTAATTATAAAACCATTATTACAGAACTTTTTTCCATTTTTTTTGTTGGTTGTGGAATTTTCCTTTGTTGCTGACTTGTCCTTATCAATGCTTATACCACATGCAATATGAGAGGCTGTGTCCACTTTTACAAGGTTCATATCTCCTGAAAACCTGTCTCATGAAGGACCAAACTTCTCTTGCATACCAAACAGGTTTACAATGCCTGCTTATAAGATGTTCATATACAGGGTTTATATTACCTTATCGAAAAACCTCTGCATCAAACATCTGTTCACTGACCAATAAACAGCAAACTCACACATCTTCGAACGGCCACTTCAACTAATTTTTTTCCAGGGGAAAGAAAAGCTTGGCCATTGTTGGGAGTTTGCCCTTTTCCCCACTGTAGCACTCTCTTGGAGTTGGTATATTTAATTGGGGGTGGGGGCACAGCCCCCCACATTGGGGGTGTGGGGGCAAAGCCCTCCACTTTGTAGCATTTAAAAGTTTGTTTGTTGGCCAAGTGATTTTTCCCCCTGGGAAAAAAAATTGCTGAAATACTGTTGAAAGATGTGCGAGTTCGCTGTTTATTGGTCAGCAAATAGGCGTTCGATGCAGCAGTTTTTATAATAGGTAATATAGATCTTCATATACGTTATAGCTCTCAACCTCTTAGAGCAATAAATCTGGACAAGCTGTAAATAAAAGGGGGGCAAAGGCCTAAAAAACAGGGACCATTTTTAAATATTGTTCTTATAAACTTAGAAAGTTGATAAAATAATAGGTTTTGCATTTGCATGAATTTTCTGTATGGTATGAAGTCTGAAACTCAAATGTCTTTCATTTTTTTCTAACTTCAGTCATTAATGATTTGTGTGTATTTTGAAGAAACCAAGTTTCTTTCATAAAACAAAAAAGTATTTATTCCAGAAAGTAAAAAGATAGTATTCAATAAAATAAGCATAACCCAAGTACTTTACATTTTAAATTTCAGGTTTTAGGGAAGGTTGAAGTTAATCAGCGGAAAGGTGATATTAGAATGTCTGGAAAGTAAATGGATAGCTAGGTTAAGAGCAGATTATGGTTCAGGATTAAATTAAAAAGTACCCATTAAACCTATGCTTAAGTCATGGTCACTTTTTAGGTAAATATTAGTCTGGTGTTAAATCATTTTTGTATATATAAGTGTAGGTTACACTGATAGTTTTATGGGTGGTGTTAAATTTGTTGGGTACATTTGCTGTTTTAATGTAAAGTATTTGGGTTATATCTATTTTATTGAATACTATCTTTTTAAGAGTTAATTAATTTGGTTGAACATGTGACTAGGAATGAGATATATATAAGTTGATTTAGTATGTGATGGTTTTTATATATCTGATGAAGCAGCATATGTAGCTGCGAAAGTGCTTGTGCTATTCTGGAATAAATACTTTTTTGTTTTATGAAAGAAGCCTGGTTTCCTCTTAATACACTTCTTTGCACTGGGATTTACTATTTATTGTGTTTCCTGGGATGTTTGCTTAGCATATACAGGTCTTGGAATTTGGTTAAATGTCTTTTTGTTAGACCTGCTGCTGAGGCCCTGGCTGAAGGAGGTATCACTGCTATGGAACTTGACTATGTACCAACAAAAACTGCAGAGAGGTTTGCCAAATGTCCACTGAAAGATAAGTTACAGCACTGTTTACAGAGAGAAGACAACCCTTTAATTAATATATCATTGGAGTGTGTTACTATCGAAAATGATATGGACATACGGACACTCAGGGTGAGCATGTCTAAAGTAGAGAACATGTTATATAAGCTAAAAAGGGCACACTGCCAGAATTACCATTTAGAGATGTGCTTAAAATTGAACGTTGCACCTAGGGGCCTATGCATCTTGAAAATGCCAGCACAAGGTAACACACATTTGGCTCTTTTAAGTGAATGGCAAAAGCTAAATCTTGAACTAAGTTACAAGTATTTTAAACTTTTAATAGACTCTGCATTAAAGGAAGAAAATTAATTAATCACATTAATTAAAGACAATTTTGCTGAAATGTATAAACTGCATTCAGTGGACATAGTAGACAAGGTATTACAAACAGTAATGGATGCTGTATATTTGTACGAACAGAAATTGTTACATACAAAAGTTAAGAAATTAATTAGAGATCGGAATGACAATGAAAATGGCAGAGTTTTCGCTTGGCTGAGAGAAAATGCTTTTTCCAATGACAATGCAGCAAATGAGGCACCTCATGTGATTGTTAAGCAAACAGACTTTATTGCTCCATCAACAACCAATGTGATCCTTCCAACGACACAGAGTGATGTCATAGAAGTCCCTGATGCACTAACGGCTAACAGAAATCTTGGGGCTGGAAAGAAAATGGATAGCTAGGTTAGGAGCAGATTGTGATTCAGGATTAAATGAAAAAGTACCCATTAAACCTATGCTTAAGGCATGGTCACTTTTTAGGTAAATATTAGTCTGGGTTAAATAATTTTTGTATATATAAGTGTAGGTTACACTGATAGTTTTATGGGTGGTGTTAAATTTGCTAGGTACATGTGTTGTTTTAATGTAAAGTATTTGGGTTATACCTATTTTATCGAATACTATCTTTTTAAGAGTTAATTGATTTGGCTGAACATGACTAGGAATGATATATATATAAGTTGATTTAGTATGTGATGTTTTTTCAACATCTAATGAAGCAGCATATGCTTATGTTATTCTGGAATAAATACTTTTTTGTTTTATAAATGAAGCCTGCTTTCTATTCAATACACTTCTTTACGCTGGGATTTACTATGTATTGTGTTTCCTGGGGTGTTTGCTTAGCATATACAGGTCTTGGAACTTCTTTAAGGATTTGTCACTTATTTGTCAGAAAACCACAATTTTATGAAAAATGGACAAAAAATATAAGGCAAAACTCTGGACATTCTCTGAAAATCTGTTCAAGAGGTATGATATACATGTGTTACTGACAGTCAAATATTTTTCTTCTTGATGAGAGAGACTTTTTTTATACACAGGGATGGTCGTCACTTATAATTACAGTTGGTGATGCCCATTTTTTGAATAATACATGCATCTAAAGGAATAGCTTACAGTGGAAATATGTCACAGTGCTCATTTTATAGAGCTCATGGATGTGGTCAAGTAGGAGGAAAAACATCAGTAAAGTTTGAGACCTCAGAACCTTTTGTATAGACTTTCTGTGCCCACAGAATAAAAATCCATCAAGTAGTAACCTGCGGAATATAAAAACCTTTAATAAAAATATGAATCTCAGATCTTCTTTGAGCATAGGCAGACTGTGCTTCTTTCCTACTCCCCACCTTATTATATGCTTCTCCAATCTTAACCAATCTCTACTCCTCTCTGTCAACCAAACTAGAACAGTGCTGCAATGAAATAGTCCTATTCCCAACCAACAATACAGATCACATCACTGCCTGTCTCTAAAACAACTAAACTGGCTCAAACTAAATAATTCTCTGTTGTACTCAGTAAATTACAATCTTCAAACTACAGCACAACCATGAAAAAATTCCATCTGTTCGGTCTATCTTTCAACCTGATACTACTAAGAAACCTCTGCGCTTCACTGACAAATTATTACTCACCATAACTAACACCTGACAACCTCACCTAACAACAATACAAGATACTCACTATATCCATGCTGTATTTCTAATAGCTAGAACAATCTGCAACCTGAAATACTTTAAATCCCAACTGAAGCAATACCTAACAGATAAATCACTCTGCACCTGCACCACCCCTGGTTAAACTGTTACTAATATACCTATATGAATTTGTGCCATAACTCTTTGCTGCAAAACTTAATACACTGTTATCACAACGAGACCTACTCCATCATCTCAGCAGCTTTAACTTCCTTGTGTCACCTCCTCTCCTTCCTTTCTTTGGGCTGCTCTAATTCAGTCTGTGTGTACTGATGATTGCATTGCATATATTTCCCGGTATTTAAAAATGTATTTATATAAAATCCAATGCAACTGTTGTTTTAATCATAACTGTAAGTGATGTAACTGATAGCATGGCTGTCTGAAAAATAGAACTATTACTCATGAATGCAACTGATTATAAATAAAGAAACAATACAAATGATGCCCATGATGTCTGTGTAATGGAGATTTTCTCCTCTGAGGCTTCCACAGAAAAACAACATTGCTCAGTCAGAGCTTCCTGGTAAACAAATGTCTGTAAATAAATATACATGACAGGCTGTCAGATAGTAGTACTACAATAAATGCATCTAATAAAGATATAGAGTGTGGGACTATTAAAAAGAGGCTAGGATGGCGGGAGATTAATCTAGTTTGAACAAAGTAGAGGGATTATGATTATGTACAGCAGGAAGGTGGAGTTTATAGTGGATTGACTTAGTAGATATGCAGTGATACAGGGGAACTGGAGAGGTATGGATATTACATTAACAATTTTGTATATGCCTCTCAAAACTAACAAGAGAAGTAGTCAGGAACATATTAAGGGAAATAATACTGGTCTGATACTGATGGTAAAATGGAATGTAGTAAGAAGGACATAAAATGTATTGGGGGAATCAAAGAAAATAAAACCCAAACTGAAGGTCTTTGTCTAGCTAGAGAATATGTGAAGACATTTGGCACAGAAGATGTTATAACTAAAGCACTGGAACATACCACAAATTTCACCTATTATTCTGGCAAGTACATGACAGAGGTAAGAGTTTTCAGGGAATATATTACAAAAGAACATGCGTACAAAGTGGAATGGGTTATTATACACCCTACTATAATAAGTAATCCTGAACCAATAATAATAAGAATGGAACTACAAATGGATAAGGGAAAAAGGAGCCAGAAACTACCAATTTCCAACATAGTTGCTTAAAAATGTGCATTTTATGAAATGGTTAGGTGAGGAATTTGAACAGGAACCATTATGATGAGTTGCAAAGCAGATGAAACCAAAAGCAGAATCAAAGGTGGAGAATACATTGTATGGAAGTAGACAGAAATATGTAACTGCACTGAACAACATCAAACAAATTCAGGAACGAAAGGGACAGGAAGAGGGAAAAATAAAAAAGCCAAACTAATAGAAGCTGAAAAATGGAAGAATATTTAGATAGGCTTAATGCTTTTAGGGCAAAAGCAATAAGGCAAGGGTTTTATATAACTATTTCAAAAGTAAATAAATACTTGGCACAAAAAAATTAGCAATAAAAAAGATGAGAGAATGGTCACAGAGCTGTGGGATCCCAGCACTAGTAAGAAAGCTAAGGAACCTGTAGAGTGAACTGTATAGACAATAAGATAGGACTGAACAAAGACTACAGGAAATACAAGATTATCTGAGCAGATTACAGTTAGGTATGATAGGAGAAGATGACAGGCAAAGCCTTATGGAGAGGTTAAGCTTAGAAGAGATTAAAGAGGCAATCAGTAAGCTGAAGGGAGGAAAGTCATTAGGCTCAGATAGTATACCTGTGGAAATATGGAAAAGAGGCTTAGATATGAGGGTAAAGATTTGGTGTAAGCTGTCTAATTACACAGTAGGAGAAGGCCACAACCCAGAATCATGGAAGTCAGCAGTGGTGCAGGTTATTTGGGTCTATATTAAATCAACAAATGCTTAAAAAAGTGAAGGCTGATTTATCGACCCAATGTAAGCGAAAGCTTACAATCGCAAACACTTAGAACAGAGATTTTTTTCCCAGGGAAAAAAATCGCTGTCCCAAAAAAGAAAAATAAATTTTAAAACATTACATAAAGTGAAGGGATTTTCCCCCTATACCCCCTGACAAATTATACCAACTCCAAGATCGCACTACAGTGATGAAAAGGGCAAAATAACGTAGGCGAACAAGCAATTTCTTTCCCAGGGAATGAATTTGCTTATATGCCATTTCGATATTTTGCCATTTCATGCTTTCAAGTTTGATCAAGACGCATTCAAGAGAATGCATCTTCGATCATGTAATAGGGAACCGGTTATTTCTATGAAAGGAAAGCGCCCATTACATTCATGGTCCTACTGACCCACAGTTGTCTTGAACAGTGACTATAAAGTATTTATGCTAGTTATTACAAGAACATTTAAATAATATTTACTACAACTATATATTGGGATCAATGTGATTTTGTAGAGGGGAGACAAGCATCTGACAACATTCAAAGAAAAATGTTAATTCTCAAGATGCATCATGGAAGGGTAATAAATTAGAAATGATGGCCCTGGATGCACAGAAAGCATTTGACAAGCTTGGATCTTCTTGGTATATTTTTGAAGAAAATAGAATTTCCAAATGATCGGATAGAAATGATGCTTAGATATATCGGGGTTCAAAAGCAAACATAAAATGTGCCAGTGGGATAACAGATACTATTGAGTTTACCACAGGCACTAGATAATGTTGCCCCCTATCTCCAGTATTGTTTTCAGTATGTATGGATCCATTTGCCCAGAAAGTAAAGGAGGGTATGATAAATATATAAAACTGTGAAGAGTGACAGAAAGAAGCTGATGATATACTGGCATATTTGAGAAACCCAGATACTTATATTAGTATATTATTTAGATAGACAGCAAGATTCAGTATCATTTCTGGGTATAAAATAAATTAGCAGAAAACCAAAGCTATAACGATCAATTATAGTCTGACATACCAATTGGTGCAAAAATGCCCATTTCTCTGAGACCATCAATGACTGAATTATTTATGTGCATGGATCAGGGCCATACAGCAGGCCACAAGAGAAATGCAAGAAGAGACAGCTGGCAAGATAATGGCCAACATAAGTAGATGGATAATGATGCACATTGAGAAGAATCATAAAATATAAGCAATAAAGATGTTTGCTGCTCCCTTGATACTATACATGAGTAGTTCCTACCAATACATTTGCAGGAAAATGATGGTATGGACTAGAAAAAGAAATTAAGGAGTTTATTTGGAATGGAAAAAGAAGTAGAATGCAATGAGATAGAATCAAATTTGCAATTACAAAAACAGGTATTGTCATGATGGATTTAACGGCTTATCATAAGGCAACACAAGTTAGAATGATAAGCTTGATACAGACAGAGAGTTATACAGAGATAAAGAAACAAATGGTGCAGGCCAACATTGATAGATGAGGGGAAAGTCAAAGGTTATGCCTTTGGATCTGTACAAAAAGACAGGTGTTATAAATGAGTCTGTGCAGGACTAAGCAGTGTTCTGAATATTAAACTTATAGAGCCATAGACATGCATACTATTGCCTGTTGGATACAATCTGTCAGATAGATTTAAGACATCAGCACTGGATTGCCTCAGATGTTTGGAGAAGGAAAGCCAAAGAGTCTAGGTATGGGAACAGTTATTAGGGAGCAAATAAATTAAGTCCTGACAAAGAGCCAAACAAGTATTCCAGCTAGAAGACAGAGAATGTTTAGACTATCTGGGGTTACCTTCACAGATAGCAAACTGGAAAGCAAGTGGAGGATACAGGGACAGAAACTGAACTTGGTAGGGATTCTAAAAGAGGCAATATGGGAGAGTGAAATGGCTGAAGAAAAAGGGATAACATAGACTTGGAGAAATAAAATCTTGAGAACTATCCCAGAAGATGAATGAGCTAAAATATTCTTAGCACAAAGGTATGCTACAAAAGCAAGGACATTTAGAATATTTGTATAGAAGTGTTTCCTCGTGTACTATTAGATTTCAAAAAAAGCTTATAAAGATGTTCCTGCAAGGTTTAGGTCAGCGTTGGGATAAGGAAGGTACTTGGGAGTGTATATTTGGGGATTGTGGTAGATTGGACCAGTTTAAGCAACAATTGCAGGCTGGGTTAACAAAATAGGAGTGCAAACATTGAGACTGAGTAACGAGGGACTTGTTCTACATTCAATAAAGGGCTAACAAACAAATATAAGAATAGCATTTGCTATTACATTAAATTTCATGGGAAAACTTTAAGGATATGGCAATAAAATGTATATCAGCACACAAAATGTGCACGAATAGTAAAAAGAAAAAGAATTATTTTAAAAAATATTGGGAAACTCTCCTTAATCTAATCCGGAATAAGTAAAATCCAACAAAATGTTTTCTTATACATTTACTTTCCAAGCTGGATCCTTTTTGTACTAGGTACAGTCCAAAATGATTTCATAATGTAAACATTACACTTTACTAATTGTCTTATGTCATTTTATTCAGAGAGGTCCTCTGACATCCATGATGTAAATATATTTTAAATATGGTGTAAATAGGTTTTTAGGACATGTATAGTTTACCTTAGGTGGTGTACCCCCAAAATAGTTAATAGTTTATACTTTATATAATAGTATGTTATCTGATTAAAGTTATCCTCCTCTTGGAAGGCCTGATTTCTATTTGTATTATGTTTGTCTGGGGCACCCTAGCGAATGGTTTACCCATTCAGGAGTAAGGTACTTGTTACAAAAACTGCTTGTCTATAAATCAAAATGTGATGTTAACTGTTTGTATTCATTTAGAATGCACTTTACTTTCTTTTCCTTGGTTTGATGTACCTTACAAGTTAAAAAAAATGGCCTCGGTTGCAACGAGATGAAGAAAGATAAAAATTTCCAAATAGGCAACTAAGAAGTGCTTAAAAAAGAGAACTTTAATTTAACAAATGAAAATAAAAATAAATCAGATACATCAAGTAAATCATCTCCAACCATTTGGAGACTTTATCAAGACAGAGCATGCCCCAACTGCTAGTAAATTTATAATACAAAGTTAATTACTGAACCAATCAACATCCTTGCATCCTTTGCAAAACATTGCATGGAATGGCCCAGACATGACTTTAAATTCACTGTTATTGAAGTTATTGAACTAGACCCAAGACCTTGGACTTTATATTTGGAGAGAAGTGAGGCCTTATGGCAGTTGAGAACGAATGCAACTCAATGGCCAGGCTTAAACGAATCTGTTGCAATTACTTGTTTTTTTAAGATTAAAAGCTTTAGACAGATGCTTTTAAAGGAATGTTCTTGTAATTCTTAGTAGTTGAAACATATGCATTATTTTTATGTCTTATATGTATACATTGGTGAATTTTATACTGTATCTATTATGTATTTATACATGTATTTATACTATAATACACTGGGGTCATTTGAGGTGTACAACATATAGGAAATGTTGAGTTTTATTAGATTTTTTTATTAATAATGTATTTTTAGTTATGTATTTATATGTATTATAGTGGGTAATATTTAGGATGATGAATGTTTTATGTGTGGTTATTTGACATTCTAAGATGTAAATTGTAGGAATAGTCATTGCTCATGAATTATTCATGAACCCTAGATGTTAATTGGTTCAGTAATTAACTTTGTATTATAAATTTACTAGCAGTTGGGGCATGCTCTGTCTTGATAAAGTCTCCAAATGGTTGGAGATGAAAGCGCTTGATTTACTGGATGTATCTGATTTATTTTTATTTTCATTTGTTAAATTAAAGTTCTCTTTTTTTAAGCACTTCTTAGTTGCTTATTTGGAAATTTTTATCTTTCTTCATCTCGTTGCAACCAAGGCCATTTTTCTGAATTGTGTTTTGTTTTTGGGCCTTTAAAAGTTTGTACCTTACAAGTTCCTTATCTTGTATTTATTTTCATTTCTTTTTTGTAAAAGTTTTAAAACTAATAAAAATATTTTTGAAAAAAAGAAAAGAGTAGCATTTGCATATTGCTTGTGATAGTTGCAAAAATTGCAATCACAAGATTATGTGAAAAAAAATGTCAAAAAGAAGAGATAGAAAAACTAGTAACCAGAATGAAAACACATCTGAAGTACAAAAAAAAAAAACAAAACAAACAAAAAAAAACAATAAAGAAAAGAGCTGTAAACCACTTGACAAAACAAGATCTGATCACATTCATCTAGCTGCAATGCTCTAATGAAGTCAGGGGAAGACTGAAGGACAATGTAATGCAGAAGTACATGAGGGAAGAGTGACTGGCAAGATGGGAAATTTCATTACATAGAGGACAGCCAGTAGTAGACAAATAGAGGAGAGGGACAGGGCAAAGCAGCAGAAGGGAAAAGATGCATTACATCTTCCTTCAATCCTCCCCTGACTTCATTAGAGCACTCCCACTACTAAACTGTAGTTCCTTCGTATCATGCATTATAGTTTCAAAATAATACTCGCTCCCTCCTTTCATCTCAGCTTTATAACAAACAAGATGATATGAATTTGAGAACAGCAGCTACAATGTAGAATAAGCTGATTGGTTCTCTTTAGCTCCAAGGTAGGTGAGTTACACAGGGATTCATAAATTCATCCCCTGTCTAGCTCTTTAAAACATTATAGTTACAGAATGTAAGTAGGGGAAGTTAAAAGACTAGGATCCAAATGCTCTGCTGAACAGCTAGCCTAAAATACATACCAATGACCTTCTGAAGTACTACCATTACACAATTTAGCTAGATACTTTGGATAAGCTGTCTCACCAACAGAAATTAAAAGCCGGGAATTTAATGGCAATATGGAGTTTGGTGAGGATGCATCTATATTTAGTCTGTGCTCTGTAGGTGGATCAGGGGATTTATGAACTCTCGGAATGTGCAGATGGGAGAAAACAAAGCAGGAAATCTTTCTTTTTGTAAACTTGAATATGGGCAGTATGTGTTGGGAGGAAGCATTTTTAAAAATATGTAGGAAAAAGGGAGGCACAGCAAATCAAAGCTGAATGAAGTGCTAATATTAGACATTAATAATAAATGCATAATGTGAATGTAAAGATTCTCCATGCTCCATTGTGTACCAGGACCTGAAATGGACTGATAAGACTGCAGAACTGTGAAACTGAATTTTAAGACATGTTAGATGTGCTCTGTAATATGAAAGACAAATGTATTTGGGATGCAAATGTGTGTTGTTCCATTTACTGTATGATAAATGTATATAGCTGTTAGATTGCTAAGGCTGTTTATATAATCTTTGAGGAATACATGGTGAACAAAATGAGACTAGGAAGCACTGGTATTAAAATATGTTTATAATTTTTTTTTGTAAAATTCTCTTGAAAATAACTTTGAAAGTCAGAAATGATTTTACCTTCAGTTATATATCAATAGTATATTCCAAGACAAACCATATTAAGTCATATAGATGGAGAACAGTATGTAACATGAGCAGATACAGAGGCTGTAAATCATTTTTATGTCATTATTATTAAATATCATGTATTGCATTACATCCACAGATTGAAGCAGTATTACTTGAACCTCACATGATAAATGAATACTTTGTCCTACTACTGTCTGTACGCAAAGTACAAAAGTATAACTAATATTGTTACTTAACATGAAACTTTCCCCTGATACTTTGACCTTATTTGTGATTGTGCACAGGATACACATTTATGAGCTATAATTTTACATCCATGATATAAGCTATTATGTTCAGAAAGTAAAATTTAACATTTCTGTTATTATCATGCACACTTATCTTAGGTTCATAGATACTTACTAGGTTATTGATATGGAAGGATCTTGAGAAGCCTAGCTTTACTTTCCTTCGTATATTTTAGCCCTTATATTTTACATATGAGGATATGTTGGGACATTTACTTGTTGCCCCTAACCTTGTGGGATAGGGGTGCTAAACCTGGGGGGAGGTAAATATTTTCCACGGTACATTTTATTAGAGTAAGAGAAGAACTTCACTTTATGTGGAGTAGAAGATAGTTTGACAGCAGAGGTATTAACTGTGATTCATACCTATCTCTCCAAAATAGTATATTTATGGTACAAAAAATATATGCATATATAGATATAGATAGATATGAGATCCCTTGAGCATGTGCTCATGATATCACTGAACTTGTGAATGTTTAATATATATGACAGAATAGGGTTGCTTATCGATCTATACACAAGGCAGAGGTCACCTCTTAGTAGCCTGTATGGTACCAAAAAGAGTGTCCAAGCCTTTGAGATGGCCTACATAGTTTTTGTGATTTAAGGCCCTTGATGTGTTTAGTGAGAAAGCATTGCAGTCACGCCATAGGTTCATAGGTATATACTAGGCTGATGAAAACTGCGGTCTTTATAATCCTAGCCATGCAACACAAATGTATTCCATAGACTATTTTGCCGTAGAGGTTGTTTTAAGGATACGTATGTTATTTAGGGCATAATTTAACTGATGCATCTGTCCATCAGAGACATAGGTGTCAGATCAGGGGTGAATTTTCAATTATCCATCAACTTGTCCAGGAAACACTTAAATAGAGTTAGATAAGGGCTCTGCTTCACATGGATGGGAAGCCTATTCCAGAGAATGGGAATTCTCTGAGCTATATATCTGTCCCTCCAACATGCCTTATTTAAATCACAAGCAAAATTTAAATCATTGGATCTAGTAGTTCTGATGCTGTTTGTTTTGCAGATATGCAAAAAGTCCATCAGGGTCAAGCACAATTCTCTTCTCAGCAGTCTATAGAAACAAAGTATAGGGATAGGGCATTGAGGTGATCTGCAAAGAGCATAATGTTTATACCCTATATTCTTTAAGTGAGGAATCTCTGTAGATGTTTCAGTTGTTGCATGTGCCAGGTCAGGTACATATTGAAGGAAGCATTATACTTAATGATGGGGTCTGATGAGGGCTTAGTATATTGGCACAATGACTTCTTTGGACCTAAATGCCATCTGGACCTAGATGCCTACTTATAAGCTCAGTGACCTAGAATGATTTTCTTACTACCATAGACACATGTTAGTCAAAAGCCAGGATATCCACTGTATAAGTCCCTAATTCCCTGACTACTGTGTCTACTTTTGGAGCTGTTTTATTGATGAGGTAGTTCCCAGGGTGGCAGACTTCTCAATAGATACTGTTAAGCATTTCTTGGCAGTGAGTCTTACTCCATAGCTTTGGCACAAGTAATATGGCCATTTCAGACCTTCCTGTAACAGGTTAGGATCTTGGAGAGTTTCTGTGATTGCTCCCAGCTTGCAGTCATCTGAAAACTTAACATTGACTCCGAAGAAATAGATGCTAAAGAGATGCACTAACCTCCTGGGTCCATTTCATATTTCAGGAAATTTACATGACATCCTAGGATATTACCTGGGGCTAACAAAGCTGCATTCTTGGCTTTAGAGTGCACCTTTAAAACTTGTTCTCTACTGATACTTTAAAGAGTTATGTTAGATTGCATTTCTTGAGGGGGAGATAAGAAAGGATTAAAACTGAAGCTTGATTCAGGGGCTATATCATGTAGTCGAAATTCTGTAAGTTCGAACACCATATGTTCGAACCTATATGTTCAAACTTACAGAATTTCAAACATGTAAAAAAAAAAAAAAAAAACAACAGAAAAGAAAATAAAGGGTTGTAAGCAGCCCCACACCCCCCTCCCATTCTTTAAATATAGCAACGCCGAGACTGCACTACATTGTGGTAAAGGAAATTGGCCCCCCTGCTTATGACTGTCAGGAAGTTGTTCCTGTTTTTTTTATTTATTTATTTATTTATTTTTTTGTATTCGAAGTATAACAACTTCGAACATATGGTCTCAACCATATAAAGTTCAAAGTTGTTATACTTCGACTACGTGAAGAAAATAGGCAAACAAAACAAACTACTCAAAAGTCCAAAAACCAAAGAATGGCAAACAAAAGTCAGAGGACAAAGTAGATTCACTCTATAAACTTTTACTTAAAAAAATACAAGATAAACATGAAGCACTTTTCGTCTTGTTAAATACAAAGACTTCTTCAGATGCAAGTAAAACTTGTCTTAAAACATTTTAAATAGATGAATACATTGTCATGTGATCCCAACCCACCCATTGAAATCCAATTAAGGATCTATGCATGTTTTACACTTAAAAATGTTAGTCCTATTTTACACTTTAGTGCCATTGCTTCTTTCAACAATGAAGAATACATCCTACCCACCCCACTTATTGTACCATACAATGACTAGTATGTTCCCTTTGAGCAACAATTATTATCAAGAACACACAAAAGAAGCAGAAAAAATAAAGTAGAAAAAATAAAAACAATACAAGAAAAATGAAGGAACATTCTCATTCTAAGTGGAAACAAGTAGTCTATGTTACAATAAGGAATCATGCTATTTACAATAAAACAACCAAGAACAACTTTAATTTGAAGTATGCACCAGTTAAGCGATGACCTTATCACTCCCAGCACCTGGTCACAACTCATATGTGGTTAATACTCCAGTCATCTGTGCAAAGTTTTAAGTTTTAAAATACTAGAAATTGTACATGATTCATTCAATCAAAGGGAACGTACTAGTCCAGGATCCATGAGCTAGAGATTTGCTATATCTCCTGGTTTTGTGAATGTGGCTGTATTTACTAGCAATTCAGCACACTGCTGTGTGCTGCCTTTCAGGTTTCAGACATAGCTGAAGAAGGCATTATGGATGCCAATGGCCATGGATGCTATCTTTATCTCAAAATTTGCTTTGTTGTACTTAATTAGTCCTCTTAGCTGTCTTTGATGAGTTTTTATCACTTTAGTTATTGCACTTCTTAATTCTAGCTATGATTTATTTATTTTGTTATGCAATTTGCTTAATTTTGGATTCCACCAGGTTGATTTGTTTTTTAAGTTAGCTTTGGGATTATTTCTGGTAGGTACAGCCATCTCTATCCTAACACTAACATGGCTGTAAACAACTTCTGTGAATAATTCCTCATAGGCTGCTGTGTTAGCTGGGTTTGGTGGGGCTTGAAATGTTGACAGGTTATCATTTAACAAGAAAGGGTTGCCATGGTGGTGCAGCGGTTAGCGTTGCTGCCTCACAGCAAGAGGTTCTCTGGTTTGATTCTAGGCTGGGGTGCCTTCTGTGTGGAGTCTGCATGTCCTCCCTGTGGTCACATAGGTTTCCTCCAGGTGCTCCAGTTTCCTACCACATCCCAAAGACATGCAGTAGGCGGATTGGACACTCTAAATTGGCCCTTGGTGTGTGTGTGTGTGTGTGTGTGTGTGTGTGTGTGTGTGTGTGTGTGCCTTCTGTGGAAGGTTGGGTGCCAGGCTGGCAACTCGACACCGTAAAACTCCACTGCCAATCATGAGCAGACAGATGATCCACTGTGACGAACCCTAACCGGAAAAAGAAGATCATTTAACAAGACAGTAGTTTGCTATGGAGTAGCTCTTAACTGTGACAGGGTTTACTTAGGTTACACAACTGATTTTTATTTCAAAGAACACTGCTTTATGGCCTAACCTTACCAGAGGAAACACAACACTGTGGGGGAAGTGGGTGCAGCATTGTCCCATGTTTGATCCAGGTGCAATATGTTTGTACCTCTGATATATGTATGCACTATCTTGTCCAAGTTTTTTGTGTATATAAAGTCTAGGAATCTCTATGCCTGCAAATTTGGGGATGTGTAGGATTCCCAGGTTTTAGAGGTACAATTAAAGTCCCCCATGAGTATGATATTTGGTTGAATGGTTAGTGTCTCCAACAGGTCTAAGTATGAGTTATGGGTTTCATGGGACATAGAGGGTGACCTTTAACTTGCTAGGATGTCATATGGGGCTTTGTGTCTGGTAATCTGGATGTGGATGAACTCCAGTGTGTCATCTTGTTTAACCAATTTAGAGATATGGTTGTTATTAACGTAGATCAAGATACTTCCACCTTTATACCCTGTGTGTGCATTTGTTGGTCTAAATGAGTGGAAGGGCACTGAAGCCTTGCACTGCAGGGGTAGTTATCATGGTGTTAAATCATGTCTTGGTAACTGCACAGATGTCTGCATTCTCCAGGTGAGGAAAGCTTGGACGGAGTCGAGCTTCTTGTTTAGAGTCCTGGCACTGAACAGTAATAACTTTTGATTTGATGGCAGTTTTTTTTAATTTAGAACTTGGTAGAAAAAGGCTCTATGGTGAAGGGCAAAGTTTTACCCAGTATTTGAAATCCATTTGTAAACCTCACCACCCAGCCCAACAAATCCAAATGTATTTAGTTAGTTACAAATATCTCTTGCACCACCCCTCACAAATCACAAAAAGAGGATCCACAGCCATGGATGTGCACTTTCCTACTGTTTTTGCAGCCAGAAATGGGCATCCTTAGACAATGTAGCATTTCACTCATATTTACTAACAATCACCTTATTTCTAAGCAGACTGACACAGTATGGGAGATATGTAATTATACTATGTCTTTGGAAAGAAGCTCTCACATACAGACACTGATATCTCCAAACAGGTTGCCAGTAACTCACATACACACAGTATGGCTCAGACACATAAACTCACATATGCTGAGGATCTTAAATGCAATCTGCCCAGACCTCAAAGGTATCCCACACAAATGTCCTCAGCAGCTTCCACACACTCTACAAAGGCAATACTCCCCAGGACTCATATAACCACATCTTACAATATCTTAACCTTTAAGCCCTTAAGGCAAACTGCCATACAACCCAATGTATTGGTCATTGAAGACTGTATTATGAAACATACTGATGCCCCTGACACCAGGCTGAGCAAGGAGATAGTCGCAGTCAGTTGCCTATCAGGGGCAAAGATCCAACAGATCACACATGTTTTCAAGCCATTGAAACACAAGTACCAGTATGACTCATTCATAGTCCATGTGGATGTTAATGATGCAAATTGTATCTCCTTGGACTATATGCAGAGAGGCATAATAGAACTTTCAGATTATATATTTGTGTATCCCACGTAGATATCAGCCTAACACTCATCAGTATTCTACCTTCTCCAAGACTGATACCATGACATAAACAGGATATGATGGACTTTAACAATTGGCTAGTCACTGTTGTCATTCTAGGGGGTTCCAGTGTTTGCTGACTTGGGAAGATATGATCGACAGACCACAGTACTTTGCCAGGGATAGTCAGCACCTGTCCCACTAGGCTTTCAGACATTGGCCAAAACATCATCCAACCTTATAATGCCTTTTTAGGCAATGCCAATCTGATAAACCTTCGGCCATAGTAAATTCTACCCAAGATAAACTAAAGGTAATACTGCTCAATGCTAGGAGACTCAGAAAGATCCTCCACTGCCTGGAAGTGCTCCTAACCCTGGTGAGTGTTGGCATCTCCACAGTTACTGAGACATGGTTTAATGCCATGGAAGATACTCTGGCAGAGCAAGTCTATAATGCCTTCCACACATTTAAGCCAGCTTCTGCACAAGAAAGGCAAGAGATGGAGGCGTATCAATCTACATAAAAAGTAAGCACAGCTAAAGATTGCAAAACAATATGACATGCTTGAACTACTCCATGTCAAACTAACCTTAGGTAAAGTCCCACAGCATATCCTTGCTAGCTTTAGGTCCCCATCTATGACCCAGGGTAACCATATCATGTACTTAAATGTACTGGAGTCACTCACCATTCAGCCCAACACCATATTCATAGGTGATTTCAACTGTCTCACCATAAACTGGGATATATACACAACCACTAACATGCAGCCTCAACTATTCATAGATTTTGTCAATTAAAACACTCTGGAACAGCTGGTCTGCATACCTACTAGAGCTGCAAATATCATGCATCTGGTAGTCACAAATGTTAGGGAATGTTGAACACCTCTGTAGTGTAATGTCCTCACTGGTCAGCTCAGATCACAAAGTGGTCACCCATGAAATAAATATAAAGCCCAAACTCTCAGCAAACTCCAGAACATTTAAGATTTTTTTTCAAACCTAAGTACATCTTCTAAAGCTACAGCATACCTAAATTTCAGACACCCCAAAACTGAATGAGCACAACGTCCTATGCAGCAGTGTTTACAGAAAACCTGTACAAGCATATAAATAACTGCACAGAAACAGCAGTACCAAACCGAAATTAACTTAGTATAAACTCCAAAAACATGCCCCCCTCCCGGTGGACCTCTAGTAGATACATTTTGTACAGCAAAACAAAGAAAATCCCACTGAAAAATAGAAATGGTGATGACCAACAGACAAAAACTTCCTCATCAGCCTTCACAAGCAGCAAAAGGAATAATCAAGTCCACCAAAGCCAACTGTGAGGCAATTTCACCCCACCCCATCATCCTTAGTTAACTACCCAAGAAATACCTTTACCATTTCTCCCCCAACTATTACTAAACAACAGGTTGTCATTGCACTCTCTAATGCTAAAAAGAATTCATCAGTAGGTCCTGATAATATCCCAGGATGTCTCCAAAACAGCCTGAAACATGAACTGTCAGGGCCATTAGAATCTCCATCCAAACACAGCCTAAGAGAGGCTTTATCCCTAGGGAATGGAGAACTGTAACAGTCTTCCCACTACACAAGAAGGGACCATCAACACACCCAGGGAAGTACAGAATCATAAATATCACTGGTCTTATGTGTAAGGCCATAGAAATAATTATTATAGACCTGATAAAGTCATCTTCAAACACTAGACTCATTCCAGTTCAGTTTTGTCAAAGGCAGGTCATGCCTACTAACCTTGGTAGACTTCTTTGAGAAGGTTATTTGAGCCATGGATGAAGGCAAAACAGTGCATATTACATGCTTCAACCTGGCTAAGGCATTTGACACAATACCTCCCCAGGTATAATAGACAAACTCGCAAATGTATGTGTCAATCCCTATGTCACCTGATGGATATCCAAATGGCTCATGGATAGGACACATTAAGTTAGGGTTGGGGAATCCACCTCCACCAAGAGGCCTATTACAGTGGTATCCCACAGACCTCAGTAATGGGACCTTTTCTATTCAGAATGTACTTCTCTGAAGTCAAGGTAAATGCTCATGGCCTTTGACTGAATACATTTGCTGAGGACTGCAAGCTGGGAGCAGTCAATAAATCCTTGAAAGATACAAATATCCTCCAGGAGGGTCCGACACAGACAAATAACTGGTCCAGAGCCGTAGCCTAAAACTCAATGCAAAAAATGCATAATTATACCCTTTGGGAAGATTACCACTCTGCAAATTGCAACATTGATAACACTCCCTATAGAGTAGATCCAGTCGTAAGGGACTTGGGAACTTAGGTTGTCGGTAACCTAAACTTTGATTAGCATGTGTTCATGAGGATGAGAAAATCCTTCTATGTGGCAGAACTTATAAGTAGGGTTATGACATCCAGATCTAACAAGATCATAACCCCCTATACTCAGCCCTAATTAGACCAACAATTGAGTACAATCCACCCTTTGTCATGTACTTCACCAGGCATTTAAAACATCTGGGGTGGCCACAGAGGTTTCTCACTAAAAAAATACAAGGTGCAAATAGCACGTCCTAATTTAACTGCCTCAAAGCAGTATCCCTGTACTCAGTCTCCTACAGACTACTGACAAAAGCATTCTCCAATCCAACCATGATGAATTTGCTACACATTTGCAAGACATACAACACTATAATTACCTTATCTAAGGATCTAAAGCTAGTCTGTAACATAAACAAAACATGTTGGAGGGACAGGTATGTGTCTCAGTAATAACACCTTCCCCATTCATGTAAAGCAGAGGTCTTCCATAAGCCTATTCAAATGCAATTTGGAACAATGGATAAGAAATTGCAAATTCACCCTTGGCTTGTCAGCTGTGTCCCTTAAGGACAGGGGCAAGTTGTAGAAGCCCTAGAGCACAGGCATATACCAAAGACATTCTAATCTTTGGGCATTGATAAATGGGAGAATTGTGGTATAAATGGTTAGGCTTAAAAAGGCATTAGGTTCATTAGTGTAGCAACCTACTATGATCCTATGATCCTAAGAGGGGATGGGTGTAGACCATCCTGGGCAAAGCAACATGGTTTGTTAACCATATCCTCCCGTGCTGACAAATATTTTATCCCTCTGCAATGACACCAGAAGCTAAGCTAATTATTAAAATCTGTCATCTTCTGTTCATATTGTGGCATCATCCTTGGTCATGGTAGAATGCTGCACAGTGTCAAGCACTTATCAGCCTTTGCACATAGTCTGAGAGCTCCATAATGTCTCTCTTCATATAATTTAGGAAAGTATGTCTCAGGTCAGTTACATGTACATGGACTAAGACTAAATCATACTGATACCTGTGGTGCATTGACTTGAGTGCATGCAAGACTTATTGGAACCTGGCCCCCGATAGACAACTGACAAACTCTGGCAGTCATGCTTACCAAGATAATCATGTGGGTCCACCACTTTTGACAGATATTTTGTTGGAGGTAGACCCATCCACCCTAATCAATTGCAGTTCATGTTTAGACAGGTGCATAGAAAATGAGCCATTATATTCAATGCCAGGTAAAGTGTAATGACTATATCCCTGGACCTGGACACCATACCCATAGATATAAGGTTTGCAATGAAAAAGTACTTTCTTATAATAGTGAATATATGGTGATGAAATGACAGTTTATTATTGACATTGGTTCCCAGATCCCTGACTACAGGATCAACTTTCAAAGGTGTGTTACTAATGTGATAGTTACAAGAAAGGTAATCTTACCAAAGGATACATTTACACATTTATTGTCATTTAGTTTAAGCCCATGGTCTTGACATCTGCTATTTGTTTATGAAAGGCCATCTTAGAGGATTTTCGTGTTTGACGGAGATTTTATGATGGTACCATGTTCACTGTTGTCTGCAAACTTTGTCAGCCCTAAACATTTAACATTTGCTTTGAACTTCAAAAAGCAAATGAGAAAGGCATGTTTCCCAAGGACTGAACCCTGGGATCCACTGCTAGTGACAGGTGTTTGGGAAGAGTTAGAGCCACCCATCCTGATTTCTTGGGGCCTATTTGTGAGCCAATTTGATATCCCATAAGTTTCATTGGGATTTGTATTTAGCTGGTAGAGTTTATGATTGATACCTCAGTGTGAAATGATGTTGAATAACTGCAAGGTATAGATATGTGGTGTGTACTGATTTGCCCTAATCTATTGTTTCAGCAGCCTTCTCAAAGAAATTGAGTAGAGTAAGTATGCAGGATCTGAGAAAAATCAAAATGTCTTGGGTCAAGAGTTTGTAGGTTACGTGTATCCTTATTTATTAATTCCATAATGATGTTTTCCATAGCCTTACAGATGAGGCTGGTCAGGCATATGGGTCTACAGTTACCTGGATCCATTGATATACTTTGATGGTGAAGGATTCTGCATTCACATCATCAAGTTGGAAGGGAAATTTGAATTTAGCCAGATCATCACTCAGTCTTCCAGATGATGGAATGGTAGTTGGAATCTCCTAGAAGAAAGTTATTTGGCTGAAATCTTAGGGGTATCATTCTAGTCATGTGTGAGGTATGGGCCAAGGGGGATATAGAATTGGTCCTATAGTTAGCCAGAATGTGATATGAGGTTTTGGTAATGATAAGTTGGACATGGATGATTTCAAGGTCTTCATCCTATCAAATGAGTCTGAAGGTGAAATTCTGTTTTATAGAGACCCCACCACCTTTAGTGTCTGCAATTTGTGTCGTAGGTATTGTGTGGATTTGAATGCTACTAACAACCAGTTTGGTATCTGCAGAGTCTGTATGCTTCCAATGGCATTGTATAACTGGACCTCTCTCCTACCATATCAAATTGTTTAAGTATTAGATTGTTGTCAGTATACATGACTCGTGAGACAATTGCTACATTGTCCCAGGATGTCTATTTACACCAAACTGACTACAGACACAGTTGCAAAGTCCAAATTCATGATTCTAGTTGCTTATTTCATCAAATGCAATGTTAGAAAAGTATGCATGCAAGCATGCAAGCATGCATGCATAGGCAAGTTGTATTTCTGCAAGATCTCTCAGTATAGAAAGATAGGGGAATTTTCCAGTTTTTCTAGTACTATGTAATCTCAGAATTAGTACATTTAAATTACTTGAGTGTGGTTGGTGGGGGGAGGGGGTGCTTACCTCATACAAAAATAATTGCATTTTTCAAAGCAACTTACTTTGATAATTCTGTCCTTCATTATATATTTTATATGGAAGGACATAATTTGAAATAAATCTAATGAGATATGTTAACATATATATATATATATATATATATATATATATATATATATATATATATATATATATATATATATATATATATATATATATATATATATATATATATATATATATATATATATATATATATATATATATATATATATTTTTTTTTACTTACTATCCGTGAATTTTACTCAGTAGTAAATTGGTCCTAATAGCCTTCATAGGCACGTAGAACACAGACATGTTATTGCAAAACGGTTGTAGACCATTAATTAACCATTGTGATATGAGCAAAACATAATTGACTTCATTAATTGGCTAAATTGTTGGTGACGTTCAAAAGGGATCCAATATTTATCAGTATAGGAAGATATGATTGACAGGCCATGCTCCTTCACCAGGGATTACCCTCATCTGTTCTCTCTAAGGTTTCAGTTATTGGGAAAGACACTGTGCACCCCCACAGCACCTTTTCTAGGTAATGCCAACCTTGTAAACCAGCTAACAGAATAAAACAAGCAAAGAAAATGATGATGGTATTACTGATCAGTGCTAGGAGCCTAAATAAGAAAGTTCACTCCCTACAAGCCCTTCTTACCCTGGAGGACATTGATCCCTGTGTGTTGACAGAAACATAGTTTAAAATAATGGAGACCATTCCAGTTATGCAGAGCTGTGATGTCTTCAAGAGGTTTAGACCAGCTACTGAGTAGGAAGGTAGAAAAGTTGTAAGTGTCTCAATCTACATCCAGAAAATACTTTCATCGAGGCTGGTAAAACAGCATGATGCACTAGAGCTTCATATCTGAATAACTATCAGAAACGTTCCTTACCATATATTAGCTAGTGATAAAACTCTCAATATGACACAAGAAAGCTACAATTCCTATCCACATGAACTAGAATCAGTCAGTATCAAACCCAATATCATTTTTAAGTGATCTAAACCAGCCAGCTGTAGACTGGTAAACCTACATCACTACTAGTGCACAAGCACAGAGATGTTGTCAATACAAATGCCCTGGGACAATTAGTTTGAGTCCCACAAGGGGAATAACGTCTTGGTCTTATCCTTAATAATATAGAAGCATCTTCCACCACCCCTTGCATATTTTCATCACTTGTTAAGTCTGACCATACAGCTGTCTCCTTTGAAATGAAACTGTAACCAGGGATCACTTCCACACAAGGTACCTTTAGAAATTTCTTTAAGACCAACTACCTACTCCTAAGTGATATATTGGCAAGCTTCATATCCCCACCATCCCAGTTAACTCCACTAAATATACAGAAATGTACATCACCACACTATACCAGCATATAAACAGCTGCATAGATGCAGCTGTACCTAGTAGGAGCAAGTGCAGGGCAAACCCTACACACAAACCCACATGGTGGAACCATAATATTAACAAGCTTTATATTAAAAGGAAAATAAGTTTGATCAAATGTGAGGAGAGTAATTCCCAGAATGTTAGAGCCCTTGTCACTGAATAAACAAACTACTCAGGAACTTAACAAAATCATCCAAAGCCAGGTTTGAGGCTAAAATAGCTACCCAAGCCAAAGACAACCACAAGGCAATTTTTAGTTATGCTTGTAATCTCAAAAGCACAACACATCAGTGCATTAAACTGACTGTGAATTATGTTGCCTACACTGAGGCTGAAAATACAGCAGACCTACTGATTGATAAATTTAGCTCTAACTTTACCCCTCTCTCCCCTCCAACTGTCTCTCAGGATATACTTGAAACTGGTTTACCTCCAGCTATCACACAAAACCAAGTCCTAAAAGTGCTGCCAAAAGCTAAAAATGCAGCATCAATTGGTCCTGATAATATCCCTGTATGCATCTTAAATAACATGAAGCACAATTTAGTCATACCCATAAGAACACTGTTCAATTTCAGCCTCCATACAGGTTTTGTATCAAGCAAACTGAGAACAGCTACATTCATTCCTCTGCATAAGGCAGGACTTTCTACAGACCAAGGCAATTATAGTCCCATAAGTCTTACTAGCGTGATATGCAAAGCCCTGGAAAGGGTTATCATGGAACTAATCAATAAGAACATAGGGAACATCTAAACACCAGACCCACCTCAATTTGGATCCACCAGGGGCAGGTCAAGCTTACTCATCCTGGTGCAACTTTTTGTAAAGGTTTCCAAAGCAATGGATGAAAGCAAAATTGTATACTCTAGATACCTCTACTTGGCCAAATCTTTTGGCACAATTCCCCAATCAGACATTCCCACTGGATTGCCAAACAGCTCGCAGATAGAATGTAAAAAAAAATCAAAATGGGGAAATTATCTTTGCAAAAAGACCAGTTGCCAGTAGAGTCACCCAGAATTCTGTGCTGGGAAATCCCCTGTTTGGCATCTACTTTTCAGAAGTAAAATTCAGTACTAAAGGGCTCTGACTTACTGCAAGTTAATAGATGCCATTCAATCTCCAAATTACTTATCCATCCTGCAGGAAGGGTATTCCAAATAAATAACTGGTGCCAAAAAACATGGACTGAAACTAAATGCCAAAGCATGCATTATCATATCCTTTTGCATGACATCTACCCCAGAGCACTACCACATTGACAATACGCCCTTAAGAGCTGACCCAATTGTTCAGGATTTGGGAGTATATGTGGACAGTGGCCTAACCTTTGATCAACATGTGTATATTTTTGCTAGAAAGTCCTTCTGTATCAAACAACCTATAAATGAAGGATTGTATCTAGGGATGTCATTGCCCTCTTTACTCGGCTCTCATTAGATCATTCATTGAATATAGTCCCCATTTGAAATGTATCTGTCCAGACACATGCAACAACTGTAATACCTACAGAGATACCTTAGTAAAAGGATACAAGGCCTAAACAATGTGTCCTTACAGAGATACCTTACTAAAAGGATCCAAGGCCTCAACAATGTGTCCTTACAGAGATACCTTACTAAAAGGATCCAAGGCCTCAACAATGTGTCCTTACAGAGATACCTTAGTAAAAGGATACAAGGCCTAAACAATGTGTCCTTACAGAGATACCTTACTAAAAGGATCCAAGGCCTCAACAATGTGTCCTTACAGAGATACCTTACTAAAAGGATCCAAGGCCTAAACAATGTGTCCTTACAGAGATACCTTACTAAAAGGATACAAGGCCTCAACAATGTGTCCTTACAGAGATACCTTACTAAAAAGATACAAGGCCTAAACAATGTGTCCTTACAGAGATACCTTACTAAAAGGATACAAGGCCTAAACAATGTGCCCTTACAGGATACCTTACTAAAAGGATACAAGACCTAAACAATGTGTCCTTACAGAGATACCTTACTAAAAGGATACAAGGCCTAAACAATGTGTCCTTACAGAGATACCTTACTAAAAGGATCCAAGGCCTCAACAATGTGTCCTTACAGAGATACCTTAGTAAAAGGATACAAGGCCTAAACAATGTGCCCTTACAGGATACCTTACTAAAAGGATACAAGACCTAAACAATGTGTCCTTACAGAGATACCTTACTAAAAGGATCCAAGGCCTCAACAATGTGTCCTTACAGAGATACCTTACTAAAAGGATCCAAGGCCTCAACAATGTGTCCTTACAGAGATACCTTACTAAAAGGATACAAGGCCTAAACAATGTGCCCTTACAGAGATACCTTAGTAAAAGGATCCAAGGCCTCAACAATGTGTCCTTGCAGAGATACCTTACTAAAAGGATCCAAGGCCTCAACAATGTGTCCTTGCAGAGATACCTTACTAAAAGGATACAAGGCCTAAACAATGTGTGTTTACAAAGATACCTTACTAAAAGGATACAAGGTGGAGCCACAATGGACACCGGGAACTATCGCCCTATAAGCCTGACTAGCTTGGTCTGCAAAGCTATGGAGCGCATCATCATGGATCTCATTAACAGAGACATTGGAAACCTCCAAACACTGGACCCTACCCAGTCCAGCTTTGTTAAGGGCAGATCATGCCTCCTAAACCTGGTGGACTTCTTTGAGACAGTTACCAAGGCTATAGACAAGGGAAAGGTGGTCCACACAGCCTACCTATACCTTGCAAAGGCCTTCGACACCATTCTCCACTCAGGTATTATAGACAAGTTCACCAGCCTGAACATAAACCCCTATGTCACGAGATGGGTTGCCAACTGGCTCATGGACAGAACCCACATGGTAAGAGTTGTGGGAGCTAGGTCCTACTCTAAACTGGTTACAAGTGGCATTCCCCAGGGCTCAGTCCTAGGACCCCTCCTGTTCGGCATATACTTCTCAGAGGTACAGGCAAGCACAGAAGGACTATGGCTGACCAATTATGCAGATGACTGCAAACTAAGGGCTATAACTGACTCTCCAGCTGACACAGACATCCTCCAAAAGGGTCTCACTGAGACAGATACCTGGTGTCAAAGCCATGGCCTCAAGCTAAATGCCAAAAAGTGCATAGTCATCCCCTTTGGTAAAAACAAAGTACCCACAAACTACCACATAGGTGGTAGCCCCTTAAATACGGAAGACGTAATAAGGGATCTGGGGACCTAAGTAGATAGTAACCTCTTCTTTGATAATTACATTGCCAAAGTGGTTAGAAAATCCTTCTATATGGCCCACCTAATCACAAAAGGGTTTGCATCCAGATTGAAAGAGGTCATTGGGCCCTTCTACGCATCACTCATCAGACCCATCATAGAGTACAATGCCCTATTTGGGATGTACCTTACAAGACATCTGCAACAACTGGAAAGACCACCGAAGTTCCTCACCAAGAGGATCACTGGCCTCAAGCAGATGCCCTACGCAGCTCGACTGAAGAAACTCCAGCTGTGCTCTGTTGCATACCACCTACTTGCCTTGCATTCTAGACACAGGTCACCTCTTAGCAGTCTGTTGAATACTGAGTATAGTGACAGGGCTTTGAGTCGGTATCACCTCAGGATCACCTCAGTACCGCCTACTCAGAGGTGATCTCTGCCTGACATACAAGGCCATGTCCAATCCAGAATTGATGGACATGCTCTACCTAAAGAAAACCATATCCCCTTGAGCCACACGCTCCAGGGATCCAAACCTCACCACAACAATAAATAGGATGTGCAGGAGGGATAGATTCCTGTCCCAGAGACTTCCCATGCTCTGGAACAAGATTCCAATCCACATTAGGCAGAGCTCCTCACTAACCCTCTTCAAAAGAAACCTTGACGAGTGGATAGGAAACAGAAAGTTTACCCCAGGGATCACTTCAATGGCTCTGCTGGACAGAGGCACAGGGAACTAATCTAAGGGGGCGGCGAAAGTCAACACATTCTGGCTAGGCTTATAAATGCCTTCGGGCAGATAGCCTAGTACCTACCTATGAACCCAAACAATGTGTCCTGCATGATCCGACTCAAAGCCCTGTGACTATACTCCTTATTCAACAGACTGCTAAGAGGTGACCTGTGTCTGGCATGCAAGGCATCCTCAAACCCACTACTGATAGATTTACTGCACATCAACAAGTGAAATGACATCAGAAATATTCAATCTAGGGATTTAAACCTCTTTACAACATCAACAGAGTGGTTTGGAGGGACAAATATATCTCACAGAGGATATCACTGCTCTGGAACAGACTCCCCATCCACATAAAACAAAGTTCATCCCTTTCCATATTGAAGTTTAGCTTGGATCTATGGATGGTAAATAGAAAATTTACCCCAGGCCTGTCCTCTGTACTACTAATGGACAGAAGCAGTTCCTATGGTTTATCCTATGCATGGGTCCCCTAAAATTATATCTGATATGATCCCATTTATTCTGATTAGGGGCAATATATAATTACTGAACATGGAAATGGTAAGGCAAATTTCTAACCAAAGGGGATAGGTTAATTCAAACACAAAAAAAAGTTGGCCAGGCTAAAATGTCCTGAAAGGGCAGATAGCCTATTATTTACCTGTGAACTCATGAACCTATTAATATGAGTTAAGAACTGTGCACTCCTGTAAGTATAATAACTGACTAATGTTAGGGTGTGCATGGCTTTATATCTCAGAAAACAATTCATTATAAATACAATGTCCAGAAACTTTCACCTTCTGTTTTGTAAACTAGCAAAAAGTCATATGAAATGATATTGATGAACTAGATATTCTGAGCTCCATGTGGTTTGCGCGTGTGTGTGTATGTGTGTGTGTGTGTGTGTGTGTGTGTGTGTGTGTGTGTGTGTGTGTGTGTGTGTGTGTGTGTGTATATATATATATATATATATATATATATATATATATATATATATATATATATATATATACAATATTACCTAAAATACATTCATGCAGTCTGCATATCACATAAAATAAAACAGTTCACATTATTATTTATTCAAATAATTTTAGATCAGATAATTACGAAAAGTCAGTGCTAATACCGCATACATTGACATTTAAAATAAAATGTCAGTATAAAAGCAAGTATTCGGGTCTCAGTGGAGTAGTCATTGAATTACTCACTGAATTTTATCGCTGCAATTAATTTATGGCAGAATGTTGAACGTTCATGAGAAAAAGTCATAAAATATTTTCAAACCGCTGTAAATAAAGTTAATAGTGTAGGATATTACAGTAAATAAAAATCTAAATCTGTAACACTTACTACTGATAAACACTGAAAGGACTCTGGGGAAGTGTTAGAAAATTGTGTCTGAAATAACTACATGAATGTCTGGTTATGCAATTAAAGACTGACTTGCAGTTTTGTCAAGAATGTGAAGTAGTTTTATTTATAAAGTGAATCTGTTGATTGTATCTATTTAGTTATCACATTTTGATTAATCCCATTGAGTAATGGTTTCCTTTTCATAGGAAACGGTCAGCAAAGTAAAATGTCCTCAGGAGGTGAAAAATAATGAGTGCCCATTTAACATACACAGTTTTACACTGAGCTAGTCACAGTGTATTATGAAATACAAACAAAATATAGAATGTGCAGTATGTGTAATGCTGAGGAAACAGTTGTTTTATAGATTTCTAGCACTTCAGTTTTTCATTAATGTATCCATATTTCTACATATTCAGTATATTTCTAACCTAAAGAACTTCATTAGCCTGTCAACTTGGATATAAAACATGAAAAAATAAAATGTAACACAAAGTCAATGTAAATCAGTTGAAGAGAATAATGCAGTGGGTATAGATGGATAGTTACTTGCAGCGGAATAAAAGTTCCAAAAGGATGTAGACTGAGATTTCTTTTTAATTTGTATAAATGCTCCACAGAATTTGTACTGAGTTGTAACTGTGTTAAATTTGCAAATGATCTTGCAGAATACTAATTCTTAACACCAAAATATATTTCCTTCCTAGTGTTCTCATTACAAACCTAACAGGCATGTCATTGATCCCACAAAATAAGACCAATGGACAATAATGTGATTATCTGAAATTCCAGTGGTTTTCCACGCTCCATATTAAACAAACCACTAAGAAATGTGCAAGTGATTGGCACACTGTTCCTCTTACCTTCATATCCAATCAGGTACTAAAATAAGAGTGGAAAAGCACACAGTAGTGCAAGCACATTAAAGGATATGCTCATATACGCATACTCAGGTGCACTTGGTAATCGGGAGCAAAGACTGCCAGTACAGCAGCTCTGAATATGCACGTTATGTTTCTTTAAGTATAAATGTAAAATCTACTGATGATAAGGCCATCACCAGTATCTGAGGGTTACCGAATAGTGAGAAAAAGAAGTTGCAGTACAGAATGTTAGATGGAAACATTGTGCGGACTATGATGGCAGACTACGTGGCTGTCTGAGTATATATTGTCCAAAGGGGGCTTTAACAAATTCAGGATAACAAAATATACCATTGAAGATGTTTAATTGTAAAATAACTCATGCATTATAATTCTGGGTCACAAGCCATTGACATTAAGGAGAATACAATAGAATTCTCAAGCAGCTGTATGTGTTTATCAAGGGATAGTCTTCCTGGAGATTACCAGTCACTGGAAAGCCTGAAATTGCTTCTTAGGAGCCAACTTGGAATTATTGTTACTGTTTGTTCTTGTTGGGAGAAGAAGGGCATTGATTCCTGTTGATCTCTGATTAGGCAATGTGTGTGGGACTTCACTGCGTAGTCTGGCTGCAGGTTTGAAGAGAAACTGTTAAGGGACTTTCTGAAGCTTGGATTTCTGTTATATCAGCAGCTGTATGTTCTAGCCAGGGTATCTAATAAGGTTGACTATAGCAAGTGTGAGGAAACCCGCAACAACTAGTTAATATTACTTCTCAGGAGAAATCTTGGGTTTAGTGCTACTCCTTTCCATCTGGTGAAAAAAGGAGCAAATGATTATTGATTCCTAGCTGCATTAAGGCTGAGTTGAGACTCCAGCTACCACTAAGAATTATCTCCATTACTAGAGAGATATTCCCCACAGTAATCAGCTGTGAACATCACTGACACTACTCCCCCTTATGATGCATTTGTAAGCACTTGGAACCATGGATTTGCACTTTCAACCATCTCTGTAGCCAGTTTGGTTGAAATGCGTATCCTGAAACAAAATCAGTTGTGTCATGTTTACCGACAACTACCTATGTCATGGTATGTGAAATATGTAGTTATATAATGTTATTGGCGGCAAAGCTCTTACATGAAGCCTTAAAAAGTAAGGTGTAGGTTGTCAGTACCACACAACATCACATTAAACCAGTTATGCACAGCTCCGACCAAGCACATAGACCTATATATGCTGAGGCTTTAAAGGTAACCTACCTAAACCATAAAGGCCTCCAAAATGTAACTTAAGAAACAAATACCCACAGCTACCTCACAAGCATACAACTCAGGTAACACTCACTCTGAAACATGCATCTAAGCATCACTTTGTCTCATTTCCAAACCTCGTAAGACAAACCTCCAAACATTCCAATACCCTAGTGATAGTTGACTCCATAGTGAGACATATTTATACACCACTCAACATGTTGTGTAAGGACAGGGTCATAGTCAGTTGTCTGTCAGGTAGCAGGATTCATCACATCACACATCCACTCAAAATTGTGCACCACAAGATTATGGATGACACAGTCATAGTGCACATGGGTGTAAATGACTTGAGACAGATCTCCTTGAACTGTATGAAGAGAGACATGATGGAGCTCTCAGAATATGTATCCGAAGCAGGCATGAACCTAGCCTTGAAGAGCATTTTGCCATCACTAAGAATTATGCCTTGATAGAAGTAAAAGATTATTGACTGGTTATGGTGTCATTCTAAGTAGGTACAATACATAGTAGCCAATGTGGAGATAGTAGACAGCCCTAACTGCTTTTCCATTGGTGGTCTGCAGTTATTGTCCAAAAGCTTTTGTATTTTGGCTAAATTCTTGTATACTCCTATAGTGTCTCTTACGGCATTATTCTGCTAAATATTCCAACATAACAAAACAGAACCCTGATAACTTTAAGGTATTGCTGCTCAGTGCTATGAGCCATGACACATGACTATGTGAAATAGATGTGGGCTCAGTATGCTGTGGCACTAGTTAAGAGGCAGCATCTAGTTCATAATTACTGGCCAGATTAAACATAATGGTAAAAATGAAGCATTCAGTACTACAATCAGACTATGTTATATCATGCATGGACTGGCCACCCTGTACATCAGCTAAAGGCCACCAAGGTAGCAGAGTACTGAGGACAAGGTGCAGTTGTCATCATATGCATAGTTGGGGAGGGCCACAGTGTCAGCTGTCTACAGCAAACAGTGTATGTGTGGATGGGAGTGTAGTCTAATGCTATGTGTATCCCTTTATCTGGTGAGAGAGGGGAGGTAGGAAGACTGTTAAAAGAGGGTTGGCATCTCCAGTGCAGTATGCCTGGGCAAAGGTGGGCAGTAATGGTGTGTGTCAGTGTACAAGGACACAACTCCAGCAGAAGATGTAGCACTGTGGTGGGGTCCAACAGACAAACAGACTAATGCCTCTGTTAGGAGAAATGTGCATCTACAATGTATGTTTCCCATTCATAAGGACACCATTCTCTGGTAATACCACAGGCACAATCTACAAAATTCCAAAAAAATGTAGTGCTCCATGACCATAAATGGTGTGATGTGCTATGGGTGGTTTCAGTGCGAGCACTCTATTTGCATCCATGTTTATGGCAACTCACTGTGCCTTCAACTCTGGTTAGAGGTGCAGAGATCATTACACTATGGGACTTAGACCATGTCCTTTCCCTACATCAGTGGGCTTCCCCACCAGAAGAGGAGGAGGACAGCCTATGAGAATGGAATTGTCCATAATGGATGGTGGCACAAGTATATATTCAGAATATCGACTCCTTAAGATGGCTTTCAAATATGATGTATAAATGGGACAGGGCCTTATGCAGGGCATCATACAGACCACCTACCACACTAGGCAGCTCTACTGCCTGTCTCTGTATAATAGTCTGGCACATACACTTATGGTTGGCAATGGAGGTACTTAGCTGAGGATGCGGTGGCACTCACAGAATTTCCAGCTACCAGCATGCCAATCCTTGCTGTTCACCCCATGCTCAACAGAACCTGCAGTGATTAATGGTATTTTTGGCACCTCTCAAACTAGTTAGCTCTACTGTCTGTCTCTGCATAATAGTCTGGCACATGCACTAATGGTTGGCCATCGAGATACTCAGCTCAGGATGGGGTGACACCCACAGTATTGTCAGCTAGCAGCAGTAGCCAGTCATTGCTGCTTTCCCCATGCTCAACAGAACTGGCAGTGGTCTACAGTATTTTTAACATTGGAGAAAAGAGTACTGACCATGTTGATGTGTCAGCCAACTGCTGTCCATCTGTGGTATCCCTTAACTGAGAGATGGGTTGAACTGGAGCTGTGTCTGTGGAAGGGAGTGAGGATATGGTGATTGCATTGCCTTGAGTTTAACATTATCACCATGACCCTGGATTATGCCAGGATGTGTCTATCATCATCACTGGACTCTGACAGGTCAATGACATCAGGCACACTAATATGCATGGTAGAGGACCATGACAATGAAATACCTGTGAAAACACATAAACAGACCAGATTATATCATGCACCTTTTACCAGCACCCACAGTGCAGAAGTAAACTTCTATAAGAGTCCCATGCAAAAGCAAAAGTTAACATACCTTGTGCAAATTGACACTATTACTGTAGCCCCAACAAAATAGCCATGCTCATTAGTGTATGGGTTTTAGTTTGGAAGGTTGTATGGATAGTCTTTCATGTTTGTTAATACCCACCAGTGGCATCACCAAGCAACACATGAGATGTTTGGTGCAATTTTGCTCCAAGGTCAAATCCTCCACTGGCAATAAATGAGAGGTAGCATTGTCACCTCACAGCAAGAGGTTCTCTGGTTCAATTCTTTTCTCAAGTGCCTTCTGTGTGGAGTCTGCATTTTCCCCCTGCATCTGTGTGGGCTTCCTCTGGTGCTCCCTTGTCCTCCCATGCATCTGGAGTATTTCTTCCCAGGCTTCTGCTAAAAATTGGCTTTGTTCCAAGTTGGACTTTCCCAGTAAACAAATGTTAAAATAAAATAAATAAAAGAATAAACTCCTCTTTGTTGATTATGGATGACTTTGTTGGTGGCCTCCACCCATGGCCCTTCACTCCTCCGCCAGGTAATTTGCACTGTTACTTGCTTGAGCAATGATTATAGAGAGCCTCTATCACACCTCCTCACACAGTGTATTGTGTTCATTGACTGTGTTCACTGACTCCTCATAATCCCATGAGACATGCCCATAAAAATCCCCATCTGTTCTATCATTCCAGACCATCTGCCCATTATGTTCCTTGTGTGCTGGCAGCAAAATGATATTCTCTGCCTGGGAGAACTTTTACTTCCTCTTTCTCCCCTTTACAGGTATGTCTATCAGTAAATTTAATGATGTATACATGTAGTCTGTGGCCATGCCATACACGTTTCACCTGTATCTCAGCAATTCACAAAAATGTTTAGTATTACCTTGCACTGTATTACATCCTACCCACAATGAGGCATAAGCCAATTGTTCCACTGCAAGTCTTTCAGTGGCAAACAATATGGGATGCTGTTATGTGCTGAACTGAGGATTAACCCGCAAAGGAGACACATACATACATGCAAGCATAAACACAGGGATATATCAAGCATGTAATGTGTTCTGTGTGTCTATGGACAACAGCAGCACACAAACTACCTCCACCCAATGTTTGGAAAGGTACAAGTGTGTTTCCTTTTACCGTGTTAGTCCACAGAACTGTCCATATGCTCTTTAGGAGTCATATGGGTCATCTCTGCAAATGCAGGGGTGAATAAGATTACAATATGCTGTAGACAAGTATTATTTTTTATAACTACATTATGTTATATGATGGGATAATTATGTGGCGGTAACTGTAACACCAATATGCCACACCATTGTATACTATTGGACACATCCAGTCTGCATATACTGCCATTAATATGTTAGAGGGTTCCATGCATTCACGGTATGTTAGAGGGTTCCATGCATTCACGGTATGTTAGAGGGTTCCATGCATTCACGGTTACAAACATATCCGAGCATGTCCTCACACTGTGCCCAGTGCAACACAGTGTCAGACATCCAAGGTTGTGGGCTCACAGTCATTCTGTGGGTATGGCCCCAGTACAGGCAATCATAGAAAAGAAAAATACACATCTCCCCATATTTGCAATGCATTCCCTAACCAAATTTCCATGCATGTGCCACTTAAGAATGGCATACCTATTCTGACATTATGATGACTCTGGCCCACAGTACGTAGCTGCATACATTATGATACCTGCCCATCATATGAGGACAGCTGCCAGTGTTATCAACACTGTCTTGTCTGACTGTGGTGCTACACACTGGCAGACTGAGTACGTCGGCCTGCAAGGTCTGCACCAATGTCCATGTACACAGACTTTCTTATATCCCATGAAATACACACACCTATGCCCACACACAACATCTATATCCAATGAGGCCTACTGGCACATTACAGATACTAGTGTCACACATAGCTGTGTAAGTCTTTCCTAATATCCGACTGTACCCATGCCCACTTTTCTTCCATCAGGACTGTAGCATTCAATGATTTTTTCATCATCATGCCTCCTGGCATCATTGCATATACAACTGATGTTTAGTCTTTCTGTATGTAACTATATGGCTGATAGTGAGACACAGACACTATACTAATGCTTTTTTTTATTTTTTCCCTCTTACTTACAATACCTCCTTTATAATTTTTTTGAACTTTGTTGTTTCATTCTGCACTGTTTCTGTTACTACCTTATACAGTGTCAGCAACAGTTATGCCTGTGGTGTGGCAGCAGTCCCCATTCCATTATACTGTTCTGCCTTGTACTGTTGGGTCTACATGTGCCTGTTTTTGGGTGACACAGGGCAACCTGGTGGCCTACAGTTGTAATCACCAGAAGAAATGCTGCTCAGCATTCTATTGACACTGCCGGTAGGACTCATTATGGTATTTGGCATGAGCTGGAGGAGCTGATAGTGCCTGAACTGGCCACCTGAAGATTGTCATTGTGCAACTAGCAGAGTCACAGTACTATCTGGTGCTCTCTAGCATGCTAAGGAAGGACCCAGTGGATAGCATAGTCATGTAGGGGACTAATCCTTGCCTGGACCCTGCCCAAGGCAGAACACAAGGGAAGCAGGACCCCATCCTGTCCCTAGTGATGGTACTCCTCTTCCTTATGTGTCACCTCTCTCTTCTGTTTGTAATTTAGTCCTCCCAGTCATTAGTTGTCCTTCTTCTGTAAGTATGTGTCCATCCATTGTCTCCTCAATTTGCATCAGTCCTTTTCCTATTGATTTTTATCTGTATTGTTTGTGTCCTCCCTACTTCCATCCCTATATTAGCTTTCCTTCCCCCAGCTTCACCTTGCATCCCCATCTAACTTTCTTAAAATAAATAAATAAATAAATGACACTTGTCCCAAAAAAGTATACCTTTTCTCCCCTCTCCTGTCTACAATTTTCTTCCTTGTATCCTTCCATTTGTTCTTCAGAACACTATTCTCCCTTCTGACTTTGATTTCTTCCTATTTCCTTTAATTAATTAATAGTTGAGGTGCTAAATGTCTCCTACCTAATTGAAAATTAGATTAGAGTCAGGTCAAGCTATTCAGTATGACAGCATTAGCATTTATGTGACCACATTAGACATGTTACTGAACAGTAGTGGTCGATTTCCCATTACTGCTTGACTGCATCCACGGGACTTTCGTTGCTAGTATTCCACAGCTTCATTCTCCCTCTGGTCATGACCCAGCTTCAGTCACCATTTTATGCCCAAAGTCTCTCCTCTGTTAAATGCAAATGAATCTTTCATTGTGGATACCAGCCCTTCTTTCAACAGCATTTCTCAGTGGTTCACATTAACTTGCCATTTGAAAGAATCATTAGCATATTATTCCAGATACACATGTTGCTTGAATTTTTGGCCTATTTCTCATAAAATTGTGTTTTTTGACAAGTCAGTGGCAAATTGTTGATTACTGAATTCAGAATATAATGACAGATGTTAAAGATTTAGACTTCATCTTCTTCTTCTTTCGGCTGCTCCCTTTAGGGGTCACCACAGCAGATCAACTGTTTGCATTTCTTCCTGTCCTCTGCATCTTGCTCTGTCACACCAATCACCTGTATGTCCTCTCTCACCACATCCATAAACCTTATCTTAGGCCTTCCTCTTTTCCTGTTACCTGGCAGCTTCATCCTTAGCATCTGTTTTCCCAATATGCTCTGCATACCTCCTCAGGACATGTCCAAACCAATGTAATTTTGCCTCTCTGGCTTTGTCTCCAAATGTTCCAACTTGGGCTGACCCTCTAATATACTTATTCCTAATCCTGTCCATCCTTGTCACACCCAGTGCAAATCTTAACATCTTCAACTCTGCCACATCAAACTCTGACTCCTGCCTTTTTGTCAATGCCACTGACTCCAACCCATATAACATAGTTGGTCTAACTACCCTCTTGTAGACTTTCCCTTTCACTCTTACTGGTACTCGTCTGTCACAAATCACTCCTGACACTCTTCTCCACCCACTCCATCCTGCCTGTACTCTCTTCTTCACCTCTCTTCCACACTCACCATTACTCTGAACTGTTGATCCCAAGTATTTAAACTCATCCACCTTCGCCACCTCTACTCCCTGCATCCTCACCATTCCTCTATCCCCTCCGTCATTCACACACATATATTCTGTCTTAGTCCTGCTGAACTTCATTCCTCTTCTCTCTAGATCATACCTCTCTCCAGGGTCTCCTCCACCTGTTCCCTACTCTCACTACAGATCACAATGTCATCTGCAAACATCATAGTCCACAGGGATTCCTGTCTGATGTCGTCTGCCAACCTGTCCATCACCATTGCAAATAAGAAAGGGCTCAGAGCTGATCCTTGATGTAATCCAACCTCCACCTTAAATGCATCCGTCACTCCCACCGCAGACCTCACCACTGTCACACTACCCTCATACATATCCTGTACCACTCTTACATACTTCTCTGACTCTCCCGACTTCCTCATACAATACTAGAACTCCTCACTAGGCATCCTGTCATATACTTTCACTAAGTCCACAAAGACACAATGCAACTCCTTCTGACCTTCTCTGTAATTCTCCATCAACACTCTCAGAGCAAACATTTCATCTGTACTGCTCTTTCCTGGCATGAAACCATACTGCTGATCACTAATTATCACCTCCCTTCTTACCCTAGCTTCCACTACTCTTTCCCATAACTTCATGCTGTGACTGATCAATTTAATCCCTCTATAGTTACTACAGCTCCGCACATCACCCTTATTCTTAAAAATCGGTAGCAAAACACTTTTTCTCCATTCCTCAGGCATCCTCTCACTTTCCAAGATTTTATTAAACAATCTAGTTAAAAATTCCACTGCCATTTCACCTAAACACCTCCATGCTTCCACAGGTATGTCATCTGGACCAACAGCCTTTCCATTCTACATTCTCTTCATAGCTATCCTTACTTCCTCCTTGCTAATCTACTGCACTCCATGATTCACTATCCACACATCATCCAACCTTCTCTCCCTCTCATTCTCTTCATTTACCAGCCCCTCGAAGTACTCTTTCCATCTGCTCAACACACTCTCCTTGCTTGTGAGTACATTTCCCTCATTATCCTTTATCACCCTTACCTGCTGCACATCTTTACTAGCTCGGTCCCTCTGTCTAGCCAGTCGGTACAGGTCCTTTTCTCCCACCTTAGTGTCCAACCTTTCATACAACTCTTCATACACCTTATCCTTAGCCTTCACCACCTCTCTCTTTGCCATGCACCTCATCTCCTTATACTCTTGTCTACTTTCTTTATCTCTCTGACAATCCCACTTCTTCTTTGCCAACCTCTTTCTCTGTATACTCTCCTGTACTTCTTCATTCCACCACCAGGTCTCCTTGTCCTCCTTCCTCTTTCCAGATGTCACACCGAGGACCTTTCTAGCCATCTCTCTTACTAGCTTTGCTGTAGTTACCCAGCTATTTGGTAACTCTTCACTGCCACCCAGTGCCTGTCTTAACTCTTCCCTGAACTCCACCTCACAATTACCCATTTTCAATTTCCACCATTTGATCCTTGGTGCTGCCCTCACACTCATCCTCCTCTTCTTGATCACCAATGTCATCCTACAAACCACCATCCTATGCTGCCTAACTACACTTTCCCCTGCCACCACTTTACAGTCTTCAATCTCCTTCAGACTGGCCCTTCTACATAAGATATAATCCACCTGTGTGCATCTTCCTCCACTCTTGTATGTCACCCTATGCTCCTCTCTCTTGTTAAAATACATATTCATCACAGCCATGTCCATCCTTTTCACAAAATCCACTACCATCTGACCTTCTGCATTCCTTTGCTTAACACTATACCTACCCATCACTTCCTCATCCCCTCTGTTCCCTTCACCAACATGCCCATTGAAATCTGCTCCAATCACCAGTCTCTCACCCTTGGGTACAGTCATCACCACGTCATCTAACTCACTCCAAAATGTTTCTTTCTCATCCATTGCACACCCAATTTGTGGAGCATATGCACTAACAACATTCATCATTACACCATCAATTTCCAGCTTCATAAACATCACTCTGTCCAACACTCTTTTCACCTCCAAAACACTCTTAGCATACTGTTCCTTCAGGATAACCCCTACGCCATTTCTCCTCCCATCCACACCATGATAAAACAATTTGAACCCACCTCCGATACATCTAGCCTTGCTGCCCTTTCATCTGGTCTCTTGCACACACAATATATCAACCTTCCTTTGTTCCATCATATCAGCCTAACTCTATCCCTATACCAGTCATACTGCCAACATTCAAAGTTCCGACCCTCACTATCACACTCCTAGCCTTTACCTGCCTTCAGGCATACCTTCCCCCTCTTTTCCTCCTTCGGCCAACAGTAGCCCAATTTCCGCCAGCACCCTGTTGGGCAACAGTACTGGTGGCAGTCGTTGTTAACCCGGGCCTCGACCGATCTGGTATGTATATCTGTACTGTTGTCCACATGTATGACTTGGCAAAATTTTACACCGGATGCCCTTCCTGATGCAACCCTCCCCATTTATCCAGGCTTGGGACTGGCACAAATAAATGCACTGGCTTGTGCATCCCCAGTGGCTGGGTTAAAGATTTAGACTTCATACCATTCAGAAAATTCATGCTGATGCAAAACCTGTTATTCTATGAACTTTTTAAGCTTATAAAAGCAGTATTTAAAAATTGTCACTATTTTTGAGCCTTTGTTCCCATACTATTCAGAGGTATGCATAGAATTGAATGGAATATTCAAAAAAAGAATCCATGAATTCTTTATTCAAAATCAGAAAACAGCAGAAAAGTGCCCAAAATCTTTAGACTGGTTTTGCTAAAGCTTTATCACTGGTATACTTTAAACTGTGAACCAAAATGTTTAAATTAAAAAAAAAATCATGTGATCCAAAGAGGGCAAATAACAATATATGACATGACATATTAAGTGACAGAAGCCAGTACCATAAAAACATCTAAACCAATAAATCATGCACCATGTAAACACTAATATAAGACACAATGAAGCACATAGCTATCTGTCAACATAAACAGATTACCAAAACATTGTATAAAAATTAACAAATAGTTTATTGGTGAGAAACAGCCATACTCACAACATACAAATAAACTGACACACAGAAACATGGATCGTCTCATACCACATATATACACATACTCTGAACGTGTCAAATCAAAACAAATGCATCCATATAGAAAGGTACACTAATACATAAACTTCTGATGTTTAAATTAAAATATATCATTTAAATCAGGAAGAAAGAGATACCCTGTTTCAGAAATTTAAACCTCTTTTTATTATTTATCAGACACTCTATATCATCTGTGCCATAATAACTTTTCTTTACTTTATCAATACCAGTAAACAAACGATTATTGAGGGTGAACCAAAGCATGCTTACACGAAGCACTGTGGTCACATTTGCACCTAATGTCATTCATATATGTAAATTTATGCATTCCTTAAACGAGTGGTATCCTACCCACACCGAAAGTGTCAAATGTAGAGTGCACTAAATTGTTGAACTTCATTATAGTACTTAATACTACATTTCTCAAAAATCATATGTGTATCCATAGAAGAAAAATAAGTGCATAACAACAGCTCATAGCAGGTCAGTCTCAGTGTTGCAACAGGTGGCACACTCCCCTTTGCTGCAGAAAGCTGTAGGTACTATTCCCACACCAGGGAGATGAAACTGCAGTGCAGCATAAGAAGGATACTCTACTCCTGAGTGTGCTGTCATTAGGATGAGATGTTAAACTTAAGTCCCATCTGCTTGAATTGGTGATAGCTCAGGTGGATGTAAAAGATCCCACAACACTTCTCAAAAAGTAGGGTGTTTGGTCTTCTGTTGTATAATTACTACCTTGGGTTACCTTGTAAAGAGACTATTACCTAGTGGGACTAACCTGGTCAACAAAGGATAAATAAAACAAGAACAACTGATACAATCCAAATTACTAGAGCCAAGTGCACAAATAGCTGTTTAAAATTCTTACCTCTTAATAATAACTAAGTTTACAAAATTAAGGTAACCTGTAATACAAAACATTACTAGACTGCATAATTGCAAAGTTTATTAATTGACATCTAAATTTTGGTATCTTCTTCCTAATGGGAATGGACTCCCTATAATGCAAAATTGTTTCTACACATTTGATTCACCTGTTGGCAAGTATTCTGAATTTTCTCCAAGTCATCACGCCATAACCTCTGTGATGGAACCTATGAGTTAGAACAATCAGTGAATTGGCATAGTCATGTTTTTTGCTGTGGGGACAAACACCCCACCATCCCTACAAGTGGACATAAGTCCCCCACACTTCTTGACTTTATATATGCCTACTCCAAGTTCACCATACCTCAGTGGAAATAGAATATTCTGTTAAAGGGGAATCAAGGACTCAGTATATGTAACTCTGGACTTTTGGTCATTCAGTTTCCACATTTTGTCACTCAGCATTACAAATCCTGACATTTTAAACAGTTATGTCATCAGAATTTACGTTTCCTGTTCTTGAAAAATTGCATTATGTAGAACACATCTCGTCTACAGATTCTCTAGTCTGCATTTACATATATGTTTTAGTGCATGGTATTACCTGCTTACATAATTGCACTCATAGTTTCCCTTGCAAACTTGCTCTGTGGCTCAGTTTCATACCAAGAAGTATGTCTCGCTGCACATAAATACTGCATGTTTTCATTTTGATATTCACTGCCTTCCTCTGTCACCAAGTAGTGTCACTTAGATGAACAAAATTTTTTTTTATTTTGTTTTATTTATTCCTGTTGACCGTGTTTTGGGGGGAAACTCATGGTGGTACTTGTAATAGTAGGGGAAATTTGCCCAGAGCATCAGTAGCCTTCCCCTATTCTTTTCAAAAGGTGCCCTGGGATCTGTAACATCCATCTAAGCTACCAGCAACGCACGTAGATGGGAACTTCTTTTATGATCTCATGAAAAAGACAGCACATGCAGGAATGCAGCATCCACCTTATGTTCTTGCCTTGTGGAAATGTGCTATGTATTCAGCCACTGATACTGACTAGTGCATAGAAGTGCAATACATATCTATGACTTCCAGTCTCACTTTAGCTGGGAAGGGCATCTAAAACATTTTTTCTAATTAAGGAACTAGCAAAAATGGTAAATTGTCTTCTTGCTAATTTATATTCCATGAAAATGTCTGCAAACAATGCAAGTCACTGTTTTAAGCAAACTGTTTTATGCTTGACAGTTTTAAGGGTGCTATCTGTAAACACTTTTAAGGGTGTTATCTGTATCTCAAAAATGTAATAATTTAATAAAACAGTTTAGGAGAAGCATCACTAGACTTTTTGCAAAATACTCTGTTGGCTCTTTTTCTTATGAAGAATTCTTTTAACTTTGGTCTGTCTGTCAAACTGTAGAAAATGCCCTGAATGATATCAAATAGATTGGAGTTATATTGTTCACGTATTATAGATACAGCTTCTGTGGAATACAAGTCAGTTTTGGATGTGACATTATAAATGTCATCCTTACACATTGAAATCCTTGTCTCAAATTCCACAACCTTAAAAACTAATTCATCAAAGTAATATTAATACTGCTAAGGTGTGCAGACATTTTCTTCACATATTTGTCAGTAACACTTCTTTTACTTCAGTGAGATAAACATTGCTATCAGAAGCAGACAATAACATTAGTAATTTTCTCTCATTGTTTGTTTTGTTTAATGCCTTTTATGTTTAGTTTCTTTCTCTGCTATTGAAACAAGTTCATTTTGGCAACTTGTTTCTGCTCTCCAGTATTGTTGGAACTGCCCAGAAACATGGAAGAAAGCTAAACAAGTAACTGAAGGCTGTATCAAGATATAGTCCCAAGTGCTTTCATTTAAACAAATCAGTAAAACTTTAAGAAAAAAAAAAAAAAAAAAAAAAAAAAACCACACACACAACCTTGCTAGCTTTGTTGATGCTTTCTACTTTGTCTGTGTACTGAAAAAAGGTCAGTGTACCAGCCACCTACCCCATTAACTAATGGCCATAATAAATAAGTAAAATGAACCTGCTATGTGGTACATTATCAAATACTGTATTACCCATATTAGCATGCCAAGCTAATCTGTTACACATATCTGGCATCTAGTTCTTGTAGTAAGCACATGTTCATAGGTAGGTACTAGGCTAGCTGCCTTTGTTGCAATTTTAAGCCTAGCCAATTTCCCTCAAAGGTGAGAATCAAACCCTGTACTTTTCATTTGCAAGGTATACACCTTAACCATTATGCCAACCCTCAACTGTGTGATAACTGTTTGCCTCAGTGATTAGAAATTCTAAAAATCATTAATTTTCAGTGGTGATCCTATGATTTTGTCTATGGCTGATGTCAAGCTATTATGTCATCCATTTCCAGCCTTGGTCATGCTCACACCTTTGAAAAGAAAAACCACCTTCTTCCATTCTTCCATAATCTTTCTTTTACAAACATTTGTCTATTCCCAGGTGCTACTTAATGGACTCAAAGACAGAACAAGAGGAGAGCAGATTATCTGTAGACCAAGGACAATAAAGCAGTGTGGTGGATGTACATGCAACAGGTAACTGCCACTGAGAGGGTATAGGAGTAACAGAAACAGGTACAAATAAACTGAAGAGACAAGGACAAATTTGATTTGGTGTAATTTCTTGTGTTGGGTTGAACCTTTTGCCTGATCATATGGGTGTGCTTCTACAGCTCCTACAACTGGATTAGGGCAGTATTGCAAAATAATGCTTATGTAATATGATAGGACTATAGAGTGATATGTTTGGGTTAACTCAGTATCAGGCCAGTCACAAGAGGGAAAAAAGGGTACCATACACCAGAAATGCACTAAAGCTGTATGACTATTGTGCATAAATAAAATAGTTTCTGTAAAGGAAATACAGATTTGTGATATCATTCCTCTAGTCACTTCTCCAAAATGTTCTAGTATATCAGGACCCACTTTCTTATGTGCCTTTACCTGCTAGAGTCATTCAAAATGTTCTTGTCTACAAATGGGCTCAGATCACTCATCTTTCCCTAGGAATTGCTCCTTGTTAGGTCAGAGAACTGCTTCTTTTCACCTTAGTGAATAATGAAGATCCATACATTCATTTAAGAGCCCTGCCTTGATCATTGTCTTGTTCTGCCATTCAGTATTTTGTAATAATCTTCATAGTCTCTGCACTTCCCATCTCATTATTTTTCTTCCTGATATGTTACTTTCTAATTCATAGCAATACTGTGTACCCAGCCTTAGACTAGTCTCTTTGCACTGGCAAAACTAACTTTATTTTCTTCACTACTCTAGTCAAAACTCAAAAGTTGTTCTTGTCTCCATAAACATCTTGCAATTAATGGATAATTTCCTCTATGAATCTGGATGTAATTAAACTTTGAAACAATTACTGTACCCATTTGTAATAGAATGCTATTACAGAAAAGCGATGTTTATTTTATTGCACAAGCTTCTTCTTGTCCAGCCTGGTTAACATCAGATTAAATCAGGCAAATCCCCACAGCACATATCCTTATGTTGTAAATTAGATCGAGCCCAAAACTGTTGTACTTTTTTTAAAGCTAGAAACAAAACTATAAAATTTTCCAAGGCTCGAATGCATTTTTATGTTCTAAGCAATTTAGATTCTTTCCATCACAAATGCAAATAAATATTATTTGGAGATTAAAGTAATACAATAGACTAGACACTTAAAATAAATGTTCTTATAATCCCTGCAGTTTGCTGGCCTATCTTATTTCAGAAGAAAGAGGACAAACTCCTCTGGAAGGGAGAGATGGAAATTGTGAACCGATGTTAATCTCGTGGGTTGTTTTCTCTTTTACAATAAGCCAGCCACTAAACAGTACATCTCACCCATAGTATGGAGCTAATTAAGTATTTGCTCAGCAGTGCACTGACTTGCTATCACAGATAAAATGCAATGTTTACGTTTTGACTCATTCAAACTGTATTAATAACTCATGCAAACAACTAAAAAGTTCACACCATGCTTTTGTTGCAATATTGCATATTGTGTTGTACTAAATAACGGGCAACTATGCCTAAAATTTAAGAATGGCATTTTACAAGAAACATTCTTATACAGTTTTTAATATGTATAAATCTATCCTTGAAACTGATCATTTGTGCATCTTGTTTCAGGAGAGATTTTTTTTTTTGCAGAAAATACTGAACTAATTATACAGGGTATTGTGCATACAGCTTCTTGCATTTACAGCAGCTTCTATTGAGGCAAAACAGGACATGTTTTTGCATGTGTATTGGGGAACCCATGTATGATTTGCAAAGAGGAAAAAGTACTACTACATTGCTTAAGCATAAAGAATATTCCTTTTATGATGTTTTATTTAAATGTTCAGCTATGTAGCTTGTAGAGAAATATTCTTGAGACAGGGATCACAACAATGATCTTCAACTTTATATCTGGTCAAATAAATTAATAGTTGTAGCACTGTTTGCTTTGGTTTGAAAATGTACCATTGAACCATATTTAATGAGGCTTATCAAACTGATGTAAACTGTGATATTTTATGTCATATTTTAAAATGTCATATTCTTGTTTTGTTTAGCAGTTGATTGATTATGATAATTGATGTGTTTAGACATATTTAAGCTATAGAAATCTAAGTTTTTTGAATTTGCCTAAAGCAGAAAATGATGGGTCTATATCACTTCATCAAAGTGACTCTTCAATGAATGCCATTTCATAGGAAATTCCGTTCACAGATTTCTGCTTATGTGGGGGTCTGTGCCCCCCACACCCTCTGCTAATTATATATACCTACTCTGTGACTGCACTACAGTGAGGAAGGGGCAAATTTCCAGATCCTCAATGTACTGCAATCTCAGTATGAACAGTTCAATGAATGTTCGATGTAAGTGCACTGAAAATGCAATTTGCTGAACTGCTTTATTCGCTGAACTGATAGGGACCTGAAAATGATAGATGTGTTGACTGAATATTAGCCAGTTTTGAACTCTTTGTGACATTTTGAAATGTATTTATTAGATGTGTTATAACAAATGCATGGACTGAATTTCAGTTTACAGCTCCTAGGACTGGCTTATTCTTGTAAAAGAAATGCATACCCTAAACTGCATTATCTAGACTATATTGTTGAACACTTATGTAATTTACTTTTGTAATGATCAAAAACATTAAAGATAAGAATTTTAATAGCTACAAATAGCCTTTTTGCTGGTGTCATTAATTTCATGAAGCTTTATTTACAGGAGCTGAAACTAGTACTTATGCAGTAACTTACTTTTTCATTACTAGGGCTGGTTTGGTCCCTAAATATTATCTACTTCCATCTCCCCTTACTCCAGAATTCCAGTGTTTTATACCCTTGCATATTATTTTTTTTTTAAAAAAAGCATCACATACTACAACTGTAAATACATTCTCAAAAGTAATTTACATGCATTGGATCACAAATAGTTTTATGCACGTTTTAACATGTGTTTAAATCATAAACATGCATTACATTCTTGCTTACACACTTACTCTCTTTCAAGTTGCAACAAACTCCTGGAGTGACCCTGTGGCCAATCATTGCCATACACAGAGATTTCAAGCCACAGGATGGGGATTGGAAAAAGGTTACTAGGTCATTCTTCCACTCCTATGATCCTATAATCCTATATCTCACACAAACTCAAACCAGTGTCCACCTACTTAATGCATGTTTTAGAATGTTAGAAGAAAACAGATCACCAAGAGAAAACCCAGCTAAATCATGGATGATATGCTACAAGTTTAAATGCCACTTGCATAAGTTACTTATATTTTGCCCCTACTAAATCTTGAAGGAGGTGTATACTTATGACATCTACTAAGCATGTCCTATTACCAGTTCAGTACACTGCTATTCACGAAAACAAAGACCAGGAGCAACAAATACATTTATTTAACCAGTTATAAAGCTAATGTGTGAGCATACACTGATATCTGACTTCTTGCCACTACAACATGCATTTTAATTATATTATTTCTCCTGTTGAAAACTATATTACACATTTCATGCATTTAAATACACATTATTACTCTTCCTCTATTCCCATATTGTTCCATTAGGTCCAATTTTCTGCACATTCAAATTCTTTCAAATTCTGATTCCATTCAACTTTCCATTCAGGCGCCCCTTACTCCTCTTCATTTATACTCAGAATTACATCAGATGCCAGTTTCTGGATATCTAAGAGTTTCCCCTACTGCCTCGCTTCATCTGCTGTAACTTCTACCTTTCCTTGTCTACCCACTCCCAAGCTAGGTAGTACTAAGCCCATTTTACTTCTCTTCCTTTATATGTTAAGGTCTTACCTAATTTCATGGACAAGGAGACCATTGAGAAGCTCAGCTATATCACTCAGTACTGGTGGGAGAATAACAATGTCCTCTATTAAGTAATAATTACCCATAAATCCCAGATGCAAATTCTAAGTCACTAAACAGTCATCCAGACTGGGTTTTAGTTAGTTAGTTAGTTAGTTAGTTAGTTATCTTTATTTACTGGGAATGTCTGCCTGGGATACAACCCATTTTCTGCAGAAGCCTGGGGAAAAATACTGCACTTAATGTCAGCTTAGACATAAAACATAAAAGACAGTTACATGATATCAAAAGGAATGCAAACTATAGGTAAGCATACATACATGAAAAAGCTTTACAATAGCTTATATAAACAGAATTTAGAAACAGAGCATGCACCTAGCTTGCTTTTATACAGCAAAGACTGATATAACATTGCAAAAGTTACTGTAATATTCCCTGATTTCTAGTGCTTAAAATAAAGAAAAGAAGCAGTTTAACTATGGCAATATTAGAAAGGGGAAAGGTGGCTGATAATGTAATATAATCTGGTTTGTTAGGAGAAGAGCAGCTTTGAAAACATTGCTGCATTTAGGATTGAGAAGTAAAATATTTAAAAAAGTGTGAAAGTTTGGGGCTGCTTGGACTGTTTAACAAGTATAAGTTTTGGACAGATAAGGAGAGAGTGATAAAACTGTGACAGGGGAGGGGCAGTGAGATAGTGGTTGATCTAATGAAAGAGAAGAAGAGATTGAGACTTGTATCTTAGAGCCTGTAATTGATATCATTTATGTAAACAAAGTTACTCCTTGTGATTTAGTTAGTATATTACTGGCCCATTGGAGCAAATGATTTTAAATGTTGCAATGCAAGTACTCTGTTTGATATGTAAGGACATTGTCTTCTCGAAATGGTGGGTATGTTGGGTTAGGTACCTCTCACATCATCTGGTGGTGTTGAAGTGATAGTGTATGTTTAGGCCTCCATAGTGGGCAATTGCTTTTCTACTGGTTCTATTTAGGTTCATAGGTTCATAGGTTGGTACCAGGCTATCGGCCCTAGGGCCTATGCAAGCCTACCCATAACAATTCCCTGGATATTTCTTCCCACAATATTTACTTCTCTGGGACCCTGTCTAGCAGGGTGACTGACATGATCCCTGCGGTGAATTTCCTATCTCCCATCCAATAATCAAGGTTCCTTTTGAAGAGGGCCAATGAGGCACTCTGTTTGACATGTATGGGCAGTCTATTCCAGAGTATGAGGAGTCTCTGGGTCAGGAACCTATCCCTCCAGCATGTTTTGTTCATTGTGATGACAAGGTTTAGATCCCTGGAGCTTGTGGCTCTGAGGGATAGGGATTTCTTTAAGTGGAGCATGTCCAACAGCTCAAGGTTTGACATGGCCTTGTATGTTAAGCAGAGATCACCTCTGAGTAGACGATATGCTACAGAGTATAGCTGGAGTTTTTTTAGACGGTCAGCATATGGCATCTGCTTTAGGCCTGTGATTCTTTTAGTGAGGTATTTCTGTGGCCTTTCCAGCTGTTGCAGATGTCTTGTGAGATACATACCAAATGGAGTATTATACTCCATAATGGGTCTAATGAGGGATGAGTACAGTGGGACAATGAACTCCTTTTTTCTGGATGAAAAGCCCTTAGTGATGAGGTGTGCCACATAGAAGGATTTCCTGACTGTTGTGGCAATGTGGTTATCGAAAGTGAGACCACTTTCCACCTGTGTCCCTAAGTCCCTCATCACACTTTCGATGTTTAGCGTCCTGCCACCTATGTGGTAATTCATGGGTACATATTTTTTTCCAAAGGGGATAACTATACATTTCTTGGCATTAAGCTTGAGTCCATGGCTCTGGCACCTGGCATCTGTTTCTGTAAGGCCTTTTTGTAGAATATCCACATCATTTGGAGATTCAGTAATGCTCCCAG